>NC_048597.1:20520062-21120062 GCF_003668045.3 Cricetulus griseus
AGAGAGAGAGAGAGAGAGAGAGAGAGAGAGAGAGAGAGAGAGAGAGTCTACACAACTACACAGACAAGTGAAATGAGACTAGGCCATAAAATGTCAGTACCACAATCTTGCTTCAGCCATGTAAATGTTACATAACTTTCTTAAATACTGCCCAAAACTGGGGATTTTTTGTTCAATACATGGACCATTGAGGGGAGGCATTTCTTCAAACCACAAGAGCTAGTAACCTATGTAACTGAGAAACAAATCATGGTGTAGTGTCACTGTAGAACGCAAACCCAGTTCTCAAGAATGTCCTCGTTTAGGGACCATGTACATAACAGGTGTATGACCAGTATTGAAATTACCTCTCCTCATATCATTGTGCATCATACGTACATAAACTCAAATAACAACATGACTAACTGATCATCTGCAAGTGATAAACTCAATGGTTTAAGTTTTATGTGTTTCATGCAGCAATTTGTTCTTTCCTTGTTCTAGTAGATTCTGTGAAGGTTAAATTATGCATATTTGCACTTTCAAATTATAGCTCAGTAGGCTTTCATATGCAAGTTCCCATCAGGTTTGCAATGTTTGTCTAAAATCATATCATAAATATTATAATTTCATCAATGATTAATGGCTACTTTCTAGGAAGCATGTGACATTGTCTGGTGTATAGTAACCTCTTTTGTACAAGATTTATTTTGGCATTCCAGTTCAACATTTTATATTTTTAGAATTTATATTTTCTGGTCAAACTTTTTAAAGTTAATTTAAGAGATAATTAGTTGTAGAACTGGATAGTGAGACAATTTTCTTCCATCCAGCATTGAGCACTAGTTAATTCACATGTATTGTAATCTAGGTAATTCGAGGCCTGATACCACAGCATTTGAAAATATACATTCATTAAAGAAAGAATTGAAGCATGGGAAATAAATTTGCTTAGCTGTTTGTAAGATGGACCAGTCAAATGGTTCAGTGAGCTTTGAAAATAACTGAAAGCAGCAGGATTCAATAAGAGAGCTAGGAAATTTGACCCTATTTTTGCAGATATTGGAATCAATATGTTTAATGTGTTAATACATAAAATGTTAAAGTAATCCTTATTGAAAATATGGAGACCTTAAAATTTAATGACTAATTGAAATATCAGGCCCCCTTTTGTGTAACTATGGCTCCTCTCATTACACTAAACCAGAGATTGAAGTGGACGGCAAGGCGCACAGAGGGTCTTTGAGCCAGGGATCTTTGTTGCAATAGGCTCTTTATTTGTTCCAATAACCTAATCTTATTATCCTAGGGAACCTGATACAGCCGTATCCCCTAAGTACCAAAGAGACACAAAACACAAGAACCAGGACATTTGCTGAATCATATATCAAACTGAGAAGAGATTTGTTAAAAATAATTCTTTTGAAGAACACATTCAGCTTCAATTGTATATCCTCAGCCGGCCACATGCTGGGTTTTTCTCCTGATTCCTGCCCCTTCAGCTTTCCCTTTATGTCTTTCTCCTAGTTATAAAGAACACTCTAGCCTCTGATAATGACTTACAGGCTTTATTATAAATTGTTGGTGCTTTGGAGTTCTAACAAAGGATGCTTTTCCAAGCAAGCTGCAACAGAACCAATCATATGACAAGAGCTTCATTGGAGAGTGTGTTTGCTGCTTCTACAATTTTGTTGAAGCAGTAATTTTCTTTGAAAAATCATCACATCATTTAATTTTAAGAATACGATTACAGTCAGTGGTATGTGAGGGCCTTGCAAATCTCCGCAGAGGGACGAGATAAAGCCACCATAGTTCAAAAGTTCAGAATTCAAAGCATCAAAGTATAGGGCTGTAAGAAAGGAGATTCCTCTGGGATGGTCATCATTTTCTTACATTCCCACCATCGCTTTGCTGGTTTGCTATGAAAACTGTTCTCCCCAGACCCCCTCATTACAATTTCTGCTGTGACTAGCCACAGTCACTTGTTAAAAGGCAAGGCATTTATCCACGTTGTCAGTTAGTTTTCTCTACAGCTCGGGGACTAATCACTTTCTCAAGAGCCAAATTCTACCATGTCCTTTATTTTTGGGAAACGAGATCTTGAGGAAATGCCACTGTGTGACCACAATGTATTCCTTTAAAAGAAGTGTAATATGTTATTTAACAAAAGAAAATTGCCAGGAGATAATTTTAGTAAGAATTTGGTTACTCAATGCATATTTGAGAAATGACCTCACCCCAGAGTTAAATGAGACCTAGAAGTGTTTTTTTTTTTTTCAACAAAATGAAAAGCTAATGTCTTCATACAAATGAGATTTGTGGGATGGCTAGTTGACAGGCCTTGGGGTTGGCTTCCATTTTTACCAGCTTACACATCCAAGCTGGAAAAGGGATAAATGCAACCAAGAGCAATCTTTCCAGGAATGAAATCTAGTTAGGATACATAAGGACTGATGCCTGGCTCAGTCAGTGAGTCAATGTAAGAAATTCAGAATTAGCTTTGCAAATGCATTGGTTTGAATGCTTTAAAAAATTGCATTGGTCTAAAATGTACAAATATCAAATGTGTACTTGAGACCAGATCAATCCCAGAAAGATATTCAGAACACATCAGTACCTTGTATGTTACTTTGCTTACATTAATTACTGTTAAGTCAATTCTTCATTTTTACTTTATCTTATCTTGAGTTTGTTAAGGACCAGAAATTACTGTTTTTCTATAGAAATTGCATCTCTAATTCCCAAGTTAGAGAACAACTGTGGAGATGAAGTAATCTTGGCCTCCATCCCATGTGGGCCTAGGGTTGTTGTTTATTCATCTCCTCAGACAGGAAGGTTAGTTGTAACCGAGTTCAGCTGTGCCTGTGTCAAAAATCAACATTTGTCAGCTGGGAAGATGGTACAGTTGTTGCAAGCACTTGATGTCCTTGCAGAGGACCTGGGTTTGCTTCCCAACATCAGTATGTTGTCTCATAACCATCCATAATTCAGTTCCATGGTATCTGATGCCTTCCCACTGACACTAAAATGTACATGGTACACATACATACTCAGGTAAAACATTCATCCATTTAAAATAAAATAAGTAAGTCTAAGTTTTTTTTAAAAAGAAACTAACATTTGTGTCTCAAGTGTTCACTTCCTTTTCTCCTTTACTTATGTTTTTTCATCCTTTATAATTAAAATTTTCTGAGTCCAAGTGGCAAACTCTCAAACCAGAACTTGAGCAGTATGATTATGTAATCCCTTAGGAATCATCCATCATTCTGCCGATTACTTGCCTCAAATTATCCATGAAATCTCTGTATCTTAACCTGAGAGGCGAAAGTTGATAGTATGTATGCTATACTATGAATAAAATACCACAGAAATAATAATGATATCATTCCCACTATTATTAAATATAGAATTCAAGCCATCAATTACTTCTGTAAAGAAAGAATTGTCCAGTAGCTTGATTGCATTATCACATGTGAGAGACAACTTACTTCAGCCTACCAAAGATAGTCAGCAACCTACCGACTTATTAAATAAGTAGATGGGACACAGCATGACTTCTCAACACTCAGTTTCCAATTTGAACACTGTGGGACATTACCCAAAGAAAAAGCTACACAGTGGGTTACAGGTTATCTCTACCGAAACCCATTCCCAGAAGCTCTAATCCAAAATTGCATGGACAACATTACCTTGTACTGGAGTTTTGGCTGAACTCCATAGGCTGCCTCTCCGAGTAGATGGGTATGAGACAAACAGGGGCTCAAAGGATAAACATACTGAGTTATGGCACTGCAGGGGGGAGGGGAGTGAGGGGAGTGAGGCTGTGCTTGTCAAATGAACAGCCATGTCCAGGTCCACAACAGCTTTGTTTTTAGTTTGATGATCTGCTAATAAAAGTTATGGTTCCCCTTTTTGTAGAACAATGATTCTTGCACACAAATGAACATCTCTGTGCTAATATGGCAAAACAGAATATTATCCAACCTTTCATTTGAAAGACAGAAATGCATAGTTATCTTGAAAACTCTATGTATTTTAGCTTTATTATGACTGTTCACAAAGCTTTCAGGACTATTTCTAGCCTTTAATTTAATGAAAATGTATATTTAATGAAATTAACTGCATAGGTGTGTGAAAGCAGGTTCTATTTTAAATATCTCCTTTTAAAACTTCTCTTATTTGGAAAGTGGGAAAACTACTTGATGTAGTACTCATTAAAAACTCACATATCCTGTTAGAGTCCTATGACTTCATTACTATGCCGCTCTGAACAGAAGTGTTATTTATTTAACCTGAGTTTAGAGATGAAGAAAGGTAATTTGGCCAAGATCAGTTACGTAGCCACAGGAAGAGGCAGAAGGATTACAACTTAGATGCTCTGGTTCCTGAGCTCATGTTTCTCAAAGGCCTTGTAATTTATTTACTTATTTATTCCTGCCTGACAGAGTCTCTCGAGTGTTGCAAGAGCCTCTTGATATTTTATTTGATTTTCTGAGTTTCACCAGACTTCAGTTTCTGTATCTGTTCCAAATTTATTGCAGAAAGTGTGCTTTTTTGTCCTTAATCTTTGGAAGCATCTATCTTCAGAAATGTTTCTGGCCCCTCTTTTCCAGGTATGATAGCCAGCCCTTCAAGGCTTTGTGACATGGGGATGGTTTATTGTGGTTAGCTAAATAATACCACTCAAAAAGACAAAATCCTGCACTGTGGGGAGGCATTTCTCCCCGTTCTGTGACAGACCATTCCATGTCCGTGAATTCCTTCCAATTAGAAAAATAAATCAAACACCCATATTCCAGGAAGAGTACGTAACAGAGAATAACAACAAGGTACTAGGGTGGCTATGTGTATAAATATGAATTTGCATCTGATCTTATATCTAGATGCATTTGGAAAACCGTAACATGCACAGATGGCCAGTGCAATCTACTTTAGTCGACAGTAGTGCTCATAGTGCAGTGTTTTGGGATCTCTATGACAGCTCTCCCCACAGATGGCCTCAGACCTTATGTTAGAAATGGCTGATTTACACCACTGCTCATAATCGCTTTTTACCACACAGCAGCAGTCACTTAAGGAGGGTGGCATTAAGGTTGCTTCCTCTAATTTCTGTGAGCTCTCTTCTCCTAACTTATTTTTGAAGAAAAAACTTGCCTTACAAAAATACCATCTAAATTATGGTTTTTTTTTTAAAAAAAATTCTTTTGTTTGGCCACAGCAAAATTTTGGTTCAATTATCTAACACAATTTTTTCCAGTCTGGACATTAAATTTAATTACCAACTTAATCATTATTTAAAAAGTAAACAGGGCAAGAATTATGGTTGGGTTGTAGGGTCCTTTCCAAGCATGCACTAAGCCTTAGTTCCAATCTCCAAAACTGAAGAAAACTGGTTCTTTTGGGGCATACATTTAATTCTATGGTTGAAACATGCAGACAGGATGATCAGAAGTTAAAGATCATAGACATCTACAAAGTTCAACCCTTGCTACATGAGTCGCTATTTAAAAAAAAGAAAGAAAATTAATATTTCCAAACTATATGTCTTAATTATATATATACATATATATATATATATATATATATGTGTGTGTGTGTGTGTGTGTGTGTGTGTGTGTGTGTGTGTGTGTGTGTGATACAGAAAAACATGTTATAGCTCTAATAGTTTCTTGACATTGTAATAGACATCCCTAAAGAGGATGTGTGAGCAATTAGAGATTTGTCTGTTACTGAATTTAACTTCTTGAAGACACTCTACCTGACAAAATATTCTTGTTTTCCCTTGATTGTGACTGGAAGTCCATAAATAATTTAAATAGACACTATGTCTTAAATACATGAAGAAATTGAAGCTCATAGAATCTGAATTAGAGTAATAGATTGTAAAGACTACAATTAAATTTTTTGGATGCTAACATGACCTCCTGATGGAGAACTCCCAATTCTACTTTTGATTCTTACATCCTCAGAACCCATTCCACGTCAGGCATCACATTCCCCAATCCTGGGAGTAATCTTTTCAGATAGAATAACCATTTTCTCTATAGTTCACAAACTTGTAATGGGAAACCCGACTGAAGTGACATCAAAATAACTAGCATTTCCCACAAATCTCCCAGTAGTATTTTTACTGAGTCCACTGTAAACAATTCAGAGAGCTCATAATCTCCTTCACCTCTGACTGAACGGCACCATTTCATAACAATTGTAACCTTGTCTATGTGATGAAGCCCCCGGCCAGAGGCAGGACACATAATGGTTCTCTTTGTATTGATTTCCATTGAGGCACATTGTGTTTCTCCACCCTGCAAGCAGCTTTAATGAATTATTTGTCTGACAACTTGTTTTGAGAAATGTTTTGTAAAATTTTAGATATGAAAATAAATTGAAAACCTTTTATTTCATTTTATGAATCCTATAGCTGAGTGGAATTTGATATGAAACAAAATAAGTGAACATTGTACTCCATTTTAAAACAGTGATTATTAACTTTATCTTACAGTCCTGTAGAACGTCAAAGTATACAAATGATTAAAACGAATATAAATTCAGTGTTCATTTAAATAATATAGGCTGTATACTGACACCAGTGTTTGCTACTAACACAATTTCTCCCCAGATTTTATATTTTGATACTGTCATTTGCTATTCATGTTGGAAAAGACGCCCAAATATAAATGCTTGACTGCAAATGTGAAACTAAAGCCAAATACCAGAAGGAAGAGAATCAGTGCCTGAATTAATAAGATTTAAACGACCAAGTTAATGCCGTGCCAATGAACCCTGTGTAGCTCAATTATTCTGGCAACTCATAGCATAGACACTCTTTTCTGACCCTGCTCAATTCACTGCCCATAATAGATGGCATTATAGCAAACATTGAAAATGATAAGTGTACAGGAAAGGAAGAGATCAAAAAAGGAGAAATAGTGTGTACTCCTCCTAATTTCTGGAAATCCTAATTGATTTTATTAGAGAGTGGGATGGTTGATACTTTTTAAAATGTTTAAGAATATTGTCAATCAACTGTGGGCAAGCAGGACCTCTTCCATCATTATAAACAGACGGACGTTAGAAAACTATTTTATTCACTGAAAGCTGTATTAAAGTCAACATTGGTGCAAAAAAATTGTGATGGCTAACAGAATTTTTTATTAAGGATTCAAAAAAACTCAAAAAAACTTACATCATGATAGTTTTTTCACCTATTATTTTATTTCAAATAAGGGTAAAGCTGTACCGGGACCAGATTTAGGTGAAAGCTTGAATGATATCTACTGCACCATTGAATACTGTACCTAAACTGAGACATTTTCATGTGAATACTTGGGGGGAAACTGTCTGATAGTCATGGCATACACCTAGGAATAAATTAATATCTTTGTGAAGTCAGCAGCTTGTGGGTTTGGAAAATGGCTCAGTGGCTAAGAGGGCATCTTGCAATGGTAAAGAATCTATAAATAAAAAAAGAAAAGAGAAAGCCTGTCTTATGGTGATGGGGAGCTGACTCCGCTAGTAAAGTTTTTGCCCCACAAGCGCAATGACCTGAGTTCAATTCCCGGAAACCAGCTGAACATAGCAGAGACCGTGGGCATGCTTGTAGGTAGGATCAGCTGACTCATTGACAAGCCTTTCTAGATGAATTGGCTTCTAAAAGGAAGGTGAGTGATGCCAGAAAAATGACACCTAAGTCTATCCTGTGGCCTCTACATGCCTGCATACAAATGAACACCCCCAAAGCTCTTCCTTTCCTAATGCCCTTGATAGTCCCTCTCTGGTTTTCTCTTTTATTCACTGAAAACTCACTATACAGCAAATTAAACTCCTACAGTAAGACAAGAAATGTCCTTTGGTTTAATAACTACAGAAAAGTTGATCCTAAGTATGAACAAGGAAGTGTCCCTCCAACTTATAGAAAACTCCCTTCTGCTTAAGTGTTCCCAGAGCTTGAAGAGAAGCAGGTCTTTGCTGTATCTGAAGATGCTCGACTGGTGTGCTTTTGGTCTCACATTTCCTTGATGCATGAGAAAGTCATCAAATACACAAAAAATGACCCAGGTAACTGCAAAAGGAGGACAGTTTTATTCCTTGGTGATTCTTGGCTGCTCTCTGGTCTCCCACCTTGTGGATGTGTTGTAGGCCTTGTTAATAGGACTCTCAGTAGTCATTTGAGGTTCAACTTTGTTGGCCTAGGTAATCACATGAGAGAACTAAATTGCCTGCCTCTTGTTTAGCTCCCAGAGCAGCTATGGCAGCCAAGATTCCCTAAACCTACTGGAATAGTGCAGTCATGAGGTAAACCATATCGAGTACTCTATGGGGTTTAAGCTCTGATAGTTGAGAGGGAGCTGGAAAATGACACATGGCATTTTCACCTTCACAAAATGGAGAACAAGAAATGCTAGAGGAAATTAGGCTGGAAGAGCTAAAACAACACACCGCAGTCACAGTAGTAAAATATTGAAAGGGATTCCTGTCGCCCCAATCATGCACGTTGTATTACTGAGCTGCATCACTGTCAATAGGAAAAAAAAAATTCATTATGAATGGAAAGCAAATAGCCTGTTATTTCTATCTATAAGTGAGTTACATCATTGGAAATTACTTTACCATTACTATTAAAAGACAACAGTAACTGTTCTTTGTTTTCTGCCCTTGCTTTGTTTGAGTCTTTTTTTTTCTTTATCTCCCTTTCTTCTTTTAACTCCTCTTCCTCTCTTCCCACACTCTCTCTTTCTTTCTCTTCACTTCCCCTCCTCTTAACTACATTTATTGAGATAAGTTGACATACTAATAATTCAGGAATTAAAGTATATAGTTTAATGTTTTTAAATGCATCTGCCCTGTGAACACTGTCAGAAATATAAAACACCTCTTTCACCAAAAAGGTGACTTTCTTCTCCCATCGTCAGTGCCCACTTCTTTCCTTTGCTTAGGCAATCCCCCATCTGCTTGAAATATATATAGATAGAGATGGAGATGGATAGATAGATAGAAAGATAGATAAATAGATGATAGATAGATAAATGAGAGAAATTAGAGAGAGAGACAGAGAGAAGGAGAGAGAGAGAGAGAGAGAGAGAGAGAGAGAGAGAGAGAGAGAGAGAGAGAGAGAGAGAGAGAAAAGAGGAAAGAGACTTGCCTTTGCCTTTTCTGGGTGTTTGTTACAAGTATATTCATGTACCATGGTATTCTTTGGGACTGGATTCTTTTACTTAGCACATCTTTAGAGGGCATTCATGATAGAGCATTTGTCATTATTTTATTCTTCTTTATTGCCTAATATTCCATTGGAAGACTATACCTGACTTTGTTTATCCATTCATAACTTGATAGATGCTTGGATAATTTAAAAATATTATTAAAAGGAATATTTCTACAATAATTTATGTTTGATTTTATGTGTTTACATGTATGCCTGAGGTGAAATAGCTGAATTATAGAGTAAATCTGTGTTTAATCTTCTAGGAATTGCTAGGCTGTTTTCCCAAGTGGAAGTACCATTTTATGTTTTATATTCTTACCACTTTTTATATTTATATTCTTACCATTTTATATTCTTAACACTTGGTGGTGGTGGATGGCATGTTCCAATTTTTAATCACTTTCCATTTACCTCCCCCTACCCTTTCTCTCCCTACTCTGAAAGAAATTTAAATCAATTGCCAATTGCCCTATATGTGATGGACAAGCACTCTACTTCTGAACTATACACTCATCACTCTTTTTACTTTTGAATTTGAGCCAAGTTGTCAAGGATGGACTTGAACTTATTCTGTTGGCCAGGCAAGCCTTGCACTTGGGATTCTTGGGCCTCGGGCAGTGCTAAGCATTCCCATACTCAATAGTACCTTATTCTAGGTATCTTAGTGGATGTGAAGCTGTGTCTCCATATGGCTTTTGTTTGCTGGTCCTTTGCTGGCTAGGAAGCTGAGCATCTTTCGTTGTGCCTATGAGTCATATGCATATCGTTGCTGAAACATGTGTGTTCAGATCTTTGGCCCACCTTTAATTGGGCACATTGCTGTTTCATGACTGAGATTCTGTTTTTTTTTTTTTTTCATACATTGTACTTGTGTCATTAATCAGATCGAATGTGATGTGACTATTTTCTTCCAGTTATATGGACTGTGTTCTCCCCTCTTGAAGCTTCTCTGAGAAGCAAATCATTTCTTTTAGTCTTGATGAATTATATTTCCTAGATTTTATTATCAGGGATGCTGTTTCCTGATTTATAAAATGAATCCTTCAACATTAACATCACATTTTCTTCTGAGTCTCCCACTCTGCTGAGGCTTGTGGTCCATTTTCAGTTAATTCTTGTATGTGCTATGGAGACAGAGACCAAGCCTGGTTCTTTGTTCTTTTCACATGTGCCTATCCAGTTCTTGTAGCATCACTGTTTAAAATCTTGTCCTTTTCAGGTTTAATATTATAGTACCATCATGAAAAAAATCACTTAATAAATTAATTAATATAACTTGGATACGCAAAGGTTCGTGTCGAAATCAGAATGGGGATTTTCCAAACTTGCCTTTTTTAAACTGAGAAACTGACAGGTTGTGACTTCTTTCTTTTCAAAGATTCCTGTGATGTTCTGGAGTCCCTTGAATTTCACGGGGATTATGGGGTGAATTGTCAGCTGTGTAGCTGGTGGGCTGAGATTCAGACTTACACCATCAGGATGAGCATGGTTGTTGTTTGGCATCCTCCTCCTCCTCCATTCTTCACTTGTTCGATTTTCCAAACTGGAACTGCAGAGCTGGAACTTTCCAGCTGTTGCAGGTCTGTAGCTTCTGGAGGACTTGTTTCTTATATGATTCAGTAATGAGATCAAGAATACCATTACAGGACTAGAGTGTTATAGAAATAATATAATCCTTGTAACAGACTGAAGTTA
Organism: Cricetulus griseus; assembly: GCF_003668045.3. Classification (NCBI taxonomy): domain Eukaryota; kingdom Metazoa; phylum Chordata; class Mammalia; order Rodentia; family Cricetidae; genus Cricetulus; species Cricetulus griseus. The sequence continues at coordinate 20,530,942 of NC_048597.1, forward strand.
CATGCCTTGGCTTGTGTAGAAACAAACCTTTAATGCTACCACCTTGGTTTCACCTTTATGGAGAGTCTACTTCACTGAATTTACTAGAATTGACAAGTTTAGACTTTTAGTTAATACTCACATTTTAAATTATATTGCATATTAGAATTCAGTGAGCTATGTGCTATACGGAATGGCTTTAAAATATGTGATTTGGTGATTGGGGGATGACAAGGTATTTTAGCAGTATTTTGAAAGCAATCATGGAATTGTTTTTTTTTTAATCCATATAACCCAGGTAATGGTGGGTGGAAAGAACAGACTCCACCAAGTTATCCTCTGGCCTCCAAACACACCCTGGTATACACACACTCGCACACATGCCAACCACACACACATGCAATAATTGTAATTAATGCATAAACTGAAAAACAATAAAATATATGCTTCCAGAAAATAATGGTTAGGAAATTATGAAAGGAAAACCTTGTGATCTATCATGAAAATTAGAAACACTTCTATCTATATGGTGACAAAATCGGTATGATAATTATTGCCAGTAACAGTTCATGTTATCCAGAAATGTGTAAGCAGATATTAAATTTTGATTCAACAGGTGGGATATAGCTTAAGCTTCAGGGAAAGAACATAGTAGAACTCTTAGCTATATATAGTTTCAACAATAACATATGCGATGCCAGTATTTCGTGAGGATTAATGATCAACTGGAAGAGCCTGTGGTCCTAGGGCCATTAACTCCGGGTGGTCATTAATTCTGCTGGAAATATCTTACAGCAAGGACATTCATTACAATCACTTCCCCTCTCGTAATACAAATTTTGGCTGGAGTTTTGTTTAAACCTTTTTAAATTTTGAGGCCATTTCTTTCTTGTAAAGTCAATGACTCAATAATGCACATTTGAAGCCCATTCAGACTGCGATAGTGCATGTGTTTTCTGTATTTTGGCATTGTTTGCTTTCTTATCACACAGTAACAGAAGAAGCATGCATTGCATTTTTGCTAGTAAGCTGATTCCATATAATATAGAGTCCAAGCACAAATGCAGATGGTTCCCTGAATAGTATTCATTGGCTGGGATGAAACTGATGAAGTCCAAGTTACAGAATGTCAACTGTGCTCTGTACCGATTGCTGTGGATTAAACTTCTGAAGGCATGTCACTGCCTTCAAGATTTATGATTCTGCTCTTGAGACTCAGGTCAAACTCACTGGGAAGTCATGGAGCTAAGCTTTATTTGTCTTCTCTAAAGCACAATTTCTATCAAAACTATATTTTCAGTTACTAATAGAAAAAGAAACACTGAAATTTCCTTTAATTCAATGTCATACAGGCCTGATGTCCATAAAAACAATCAATAGTATTTCAATTAAACTTATAACATTTTTAAAGGAAAAAAATTTAATTTCTTTAGGTGATCCTAAAAAGTTAGCTTTTTAAAAAAAAGTGGGTTAACCTTTAATGTCTAAATTAAAATATATGTATATGCATATTAAATTATCACTTGAAAAATGTCAGTACAAAGCATATATTTCAGTATATGATTGCAGCGAATCGGAAATAAACAGCATGCAGTTTAAGGGATTGTGCCACATTAAAGTAGAATGGGCAGTCCCACATTGCCTAAAATGAACGTGACGTTGTAAAAGAAATTAGTGTCACATCTGATTGACAATAAAAGTGCCAAAACCATGCATATCAGATTAGAGCTAACCTAATTGGAGGATGTGGGATATTTGAAGTACAGTAATAGAAGCAGGCGCTAATCTCTGTCATGAGATGCCATGTCACCTCTGCTTGAAATTCCATTGGGCAATATTAATTCAAGCAGAGGTCTGATCTACTAATAAATGAGGCAAATTGAGTCAATTACTAATTTCATGCTTTTATGATTTGGGGTTTAGCTAGATAATATCTGCAATTTAATACACTACTCTCTAGAGATCTTGACCATTGGCAAAAGAACATGCTTTCACAGACATATTTGCACTATCCATTTTGTTTAAGTTCCACCCTGCCATTTAGTGGGGGATGGGAATGCCTGGGCACCAGAATTATTTTCCCTCTCCAACCTCCATCTGTGACTTCCCTTTTATTGGAATCTTCATCAGGCTTTATGGCTAAGTTCCTTGCCTTCTAGCTGCATTTACCTGGCCCCCTTTCTCTTTGCGAAACAGAAATCATAAAAGACAAGGCAGAATCCAAGAATTGGTGTATTTTATTGGAATGTGCAAGGGGTAGAATGCCACAAGGAAATCATTCATGCACCTTGGAAAATTAACCTGATCGCCTACATCTTTTAAACAGAATTTAAATTTACATTCAACGGGGACTTAGTTACAAGGTAATGGTAAATTACTCTCTTCCGATCTCTGCACACAAAATGATGACACACTGGTTCCCCAAGATTCTTTGTGTCATTGCTAATTACTAAGTTAATTTGTGCATCAATGGATATTCTCTTGGGAATGATCTCAAGTTCTTCAAAATAATGGATTTCATTATGTCTACAAGAAAAAACAATTTTGCATGGTAAGCACCTAATGAATGAAAAGCCTTTTATTAATATTCCAATTGTATAGCTTTGTATAAAACCATAGAATTAAAAATAATATTGAAGTGACTATATATAGTTCAATTAATTTCACCATGTGTGCTTCTGTTTTGAAAATGATGCATCTCTTACTTTGTAAATGCATCTGTATAGACTGAGCTTATGTGGCTTTGGAGCATCTCACAATAAATAAAAATTCCAATATGATGCAACTGCTTACAGACAGGTCATTATAGCACCTCCTGCCAGCTTTCCTCCAAGAACAGTAGACTTTTCAAAGAGTAATCATATTAAGTACACATTTGTATTAACTCAAAAGTAGCATTCCAAGTCTGTTCTTCACAGTATCACTAAGAACCAAATAAAAACATACTTGACATCATGTCGTTCCAGCTATGGTTAACCTGATTCTGAAGAGGTCAGGAAGGAAATGGATAGTTGCCAACAATCCTCTTTGGCCAACGCCCGACCACCGAAGTGAAGTAGTAAATTGAGAATTGAGCCAATTATGCATATAAGTCCAGCTGGAAAGCACTTTCCACAAACCTGTATCAATAATTTACCTAGGTTGTGTTGTGGGGTTTGAACAACAATAAAAATCAGAAACCCAGAAAAAATACTATGCTCTCCCTTTCCCCTCTGTTCCTCCTCCATGCGTCCCTACTTCCCTCCCTCCTACCTTCCTTCCTCCTCCTCTCAGTCTGTCCTTCCCTTCCTTCCATTCCTTTCCCTTCCCTCTCCCCCGCCCTCTCTCCCTCCCTTCCTTCCTTCTTTTTTCCTTCATCCCTATCTCCCTCCCTGCTTGTCTCTCTTCGTAGCACATTTTATTCTTATCCTTTGCTTCCTTTATTATTTCTACCTAGTTCTCTAGTCTAGACCTGATTGCTAATTCCCCTGCCATCCCAGGGGAATAATTTTCTTTGTTTCATAAGAACAAGGACATTTGTGCTTTTGGTTCTTTGTTCTGACAACAAAGCCTACAAAAACTCCCTTTTTAAACTGCAGGCTGTGTTCTGGGAGTCAAGGATCAAGAAGCCAAAAGATGTTAGCCAAAGGGAGCCTTGCACTATATTTCCATAGATGTCATATGGGGGGGGGTTCTGGCCTGATGCTGCTCTCAAAGGCCTGCTCCAAAGAAAAGTGTCAAGTGCCCTGCTGTGATATTCAGAAGATGAATGGACACAGCATAAAATATTATGTCATAATGCACAATTCACAGAACATGAGTCCTGACTCTTTGTATTCCTTATCTCCCTAAAGTCTTAATTCATGTGATAATCAGCAAACACTAAAATTATTCCACTGTTACTTCCACTGAGCAACAGAAGGATTGATAAGTTCCCAATAGAAAGCCCTCTCTTAATCTGAAAACTCCAGTGTCAGGCAGAAAAGCTAATACCCAAAGGATAATATCAATGTCATGTAATTCTGACAGAGGACTTACATTAACCCTGCCATGTATGAAGAACTTTGCATAAAATGTCATGTTACTCATTCTATAGATCAGCAACTGGAGGCTCAGAAAAACCAAATTAGCTGATCAGAGTCATAGACTGGTGAGAAGTAGCATTAAATTCTATGCAAGTTGATTGTGCTCCCAATTAATGTAGTTGCCTGGTTTATATGGAATACTATTGCATGATAAACCTGATCAATATAATCTCTGTTTCCAGTCAGTAGTATTAGGGAAGCAGTTTACTTATGATTTTTTAAAAAAGAAAACAAAAACAACAAAAAACATCAACCCAACTTTTGAGCTAAAATGATTATCACACCACTTTTTAGGCAACTGTGTAAATACTTAACATATATGTATGCCACACTGAGTACTGTGTTGTCACACAGCATTAAGCAAGACATATACCTTGTTTATAGGATGCTTCCTTTTATGTATTGTCATCAATATTTTAATAACACTGGTAATTCAGTGCAACACCACCAATGGAAGACAATGGAGAAAGATGTCAGCGTTTAAGGATCAAAATATTTCAATGAGAGGGATTCATAGCAAATGTCATATGTTTACACTGTGTGTGCAAGTGTGTGTTTGTGTGTGATGTGCATGTGTGTGCATGCACGTCCAAGTTTACTTGTGGGTACTGACATGGGGACATGTGTGAGCAAGTGCCTGCTTACTTTTCTTTTACATCTAACCAATTCATTATTCATTTTCATTTCTCCCGAGTCCTATTATTAGAAAACATGTTGTGTATTTAAATTAATGAATAGTTTAACTGTGTCCTTTGGTTTATTCTTTTGAGATCTGATGGATCTCAGAATAGTTTTAGCTGTACTGTTCCTTTCAACTCATATAATGTAACTGAATTAGTAAATAAGTAAAATACAAGACTATAACACAGAATATTAGAACATGTATTATTGTAGTGAGCTCACTCATTCATTTCAAATTCTCTTTCAAATTCTCACTTAGAAAGTCCTAGACAGATGTTCTGCAAGCTAGTAACTTTTATTTTTCTTTCCACAATGTATGGGACAGAAGCATACTACCACCCTAAATGATAAATGACAGGAACATTAAAATATGTAAATAGCATGAAGCTATCCAAAGTTTAAGATAACTAATTCTACATAGCATGGACAGTTGCTTTTAAAGTCTTGTTATTCAGTTCATAGAGCAGTGCTGCTAGTGATTCATAGTGACTCATGGAAACATTTTCTCCTGTGGGAAATGATGGTGAAGAGTTAATCTGAGCCTTTCCACAATATGCTATACCAGAACATTCTAAATCATATAAGCAATTAATCTAAAAGCAATATCATCCCAGAGTATGCATTGTTTTCTAGTTTTTACTCTCCGTTTGCAGTTCTAAGTCATCAATACCAATTACAATGAAATGTTGCTCATGCTTTTATAGCCACCATCAGCCAGCATTTCTCTGTTTGTTGAAGGAGGTTGTATAAATCATGATTTCACAGTGCTATTTGGTTTTACTTTGCTTTTTGCCATTAGATTCATTGAGTTTTGATGAGTTGGAGGAGAGAATAAATTGGCAACCCAGTGAAAAGAAAAAGTCTTCACCATAGAAAGTATAAATAAATCCCTGATGTTAAATTAACGTATTATGCTTTTAATCTATTAATATGCACATCATAGGTATCTTGACATTTATTGATTGCCCATTAGAAATGAAGTAAGTAGATCATTAGTAGAAGTAGAAAAACTTTGTCTATCAGAGCAAACAACTATGAGTTAAAAACTACTGAGATCATATTTTTCATTCCAGGAAGGCTGCTGACCCCAACTTTGAGGCATATAATCTCATATTCAGGGCTACTTGAGAGTCTTTTAATCAGTTATTCACTCTTTTGTATATAGGGGCAAATATGTAAGTAGAAAGGGCTCCCCTCTCATAAATATGTGTCCAGAGAGAACTGCCAGGTCTTCAAGGTTGATCTCATTTTGATGCTGAGTGTAAAATTCAGACATGCTACAACATGGCCTTCGTGGTTCTGGGAACATGATGGACTCTTCCACAGGCAAATCAATGGGTATGGTTGGGGTCCTAGTCCACACATCAGTTCCTTATATACAAACTCAGGGAAGGGACAACAGAAGAGAAATGAAGCTTGGCCCATGTCATTAGTGTCCTTCCCTCCCCATTAGGAATACATCCTATCCCTTACCAATGATTATAAAGACACTATCTCTATGAACATATAACTATGTACATGTGTATGCGAGAATATAAAATTTTATAAATAACATATTTTGGTTTAGCAAAATCAAATCATCAACTCAAAACTTTACTTTTCAAGATGACAGCATCAGGGGACTATCACCGAGCTGCATCTGTGAGTAATGTTTAATGTCACCTTGGTGAAAATAGCAGTAGGCTATTGAAAACCATGTTCTGTGTTCTTATTCCATAATTTACTGAAAAAATATTAATATGTGTGCTTAAGCCAAGTTTTTATGAGAGCAAATGACATAAAGTTTAGGGTAGGCATCAATTTTTCTTTAAAGAAAAGTCTATATATTGTTTCTGAATACAAGGTCTGAAGTCTTGATTCAGAAAAAAAAAAAAAACTTATTTTGCCTACAAGAACACCATTGGACCCAAGAAAATCGCATTACTTACAATTCAGGGTCTTGATTTTATACAGAGACCTGCTTTATATGTCACCTCTCTTAGTCATCTAAAAACTAAGAACTCTGAGGTGTGTTTTGCTAGAAAACTATTACTAAAAAACATCAAAGCATTTTTTCAAATTTCCTAATGTCTTATCTGTGCTTGTTCTACCAACCTGCTAACAAGAACAACTACTCCCTTTCAGGGTTTATTATCTCAAAATAAATAAATAAATAAATAAATAAATAAATAAATAAATGTAACTATTTAGACTTCACACCAGTTATATCTTACAGATTGAAATAATCAAGCATTTGTAATAAAATTAAAATATCTACACAGTGGCAAATAAATCAATCAAATGTAAACTTTATTTCTTTTAGATCACTGCCCCAAATGTTTTCACTCACATCATATAATGCCTTTAAAGTGACTTTAACATAGTGCTTGAAATTCTTCTAACTAAAGCTGGCTTAATGACCCCCTTAAAAAAATAAACACAGCCATCTCTTTTCAATCTGGGTGAAAGAGCTTGCAGTCATTCACACCTCAGTGTGAATTGGCTTAATTACCAAGTTTCCATCCAAAAGGTTCTGTTTAAACAGGAAAGGACCCAACACTTTGATGAGTAAGGCCAATCTGGCTTTCTTGGACCCTAACATCAGAAAACATTTTTTTTTCTCAAAGCCACTAAATGACCTCACCCAACAATCTCTATATATTTTTTATCTATTATGTTTGAACAAAGAGGTTGAAGAAAAGGAAAAAATAACTTGGTTTTTGGTTTGAATTCATTTTCTACTGTTGTTTTGTATGTCAGTGAGATAAGAAAATTCTTCTCTTCTACTTATGGTAAATTTTTACAGCACTTGAAAACTTGATACATTTATGAAACTTATATTGATCAGAATGTCCTGCTTAAATGAAAATATTCTCATTCTTCATGGGACAGTTTCACACATAATTGTGGGCAGTACCCCTCCCCAATAGCTCTCCTTGCCTGCTGACACAGATATTAGGATTAACCTAAAGACTGTTTATTTTAGGGAAATTAATAACTTGTCAATTAATGGAAATCAATAAAGGTGAGGGCATAGGAAAATTTTCAACAAATAAAAAATAGATTGCATAAGACTTGACCCAATGTCAGTTAGAAGACCTGGGCAGTCTATGAGGCTTCAGGTAGTGGAATAATATCTATACCTAGTGTAAGAATGGACATTGGGAGCCCATTCCCTATAGAGGGCTACTGCCTAGACACACAGGCAAGGGCCTAGGCCCTACTCTAAAGGATATGACAGACTTTGAAGATCCCCATGGAAGGCCTCATCCTCCCTGGGGAGCAGAAAGTGGATAGGATAGGGGGCTGGTGAGGGGCAGGGGAAGAAGGGAGAGAGAAGGAACTGAAATTGTATACAAAATAATATTGTTTCTAATTTAAAGTTTAAAAGGGGGGCAAAAGAAAAGAAAGAAAGACTTGACCCAAGAAACTTGAGGAGAGGGAAATAAATATTGAGACTTTTTTCAAGACTCTAGAGTGAATCTTTAAAGGTCAATTTTCAGTCTCCTGCAATGTTAGGCATTTTGAAATGCACACAACGTTTGATGGTTTCAAGGAACTTCTACATACACTTATTCCAAACTAGACAAACAGACACATGTATAAAGCTCACAGCAATCACTATAACAAACCCACTCACTCATAATCTCTAAGTGAGAAAAGTGAGGCTCATAACACACTGTACATCTTGATTACTCCAAGTACAATAGTACTTTCTTTTAGAAAAACCTTATGCAGTTAATTTAGTACAAACTCTTTTACATCTTGATGTTCCCAAGTGAATGCACAACTAGCCTGTGACTAATTTTTATGCCTAAAGGAGTTGGATGATTAATGAAATCAGTGCGCTGGCAATTCCCTGGAAGAACTGAATTAAGTGAGCCTTCTCCTACTATAGACGGATTTGCCAAGTAGATCATGGTGACAGGGTAAACTTGATTGCAGGTAACATATTTATTTGCTTTATAAAAGATTTTTAACAAATCTTAATAATTATATATATTTACTGAAGCAATCTCAGCAGTGTTTCAACTTAAAAAAATGTAATTAACTGTTAGCACAGAGTAGTAGCCAAGAAAACAGAGCAGAAGTGTCGACTGACCTTTTCCTAAGTGGCCCTAATTAGCTTTGTGTGTGTGTGAGCATGCTTGCGAGGGCGCACATGTGTGTATTTAGACTGCTCAAAATGCTGGTGCTGTAGATAAAGTGTATTTTTAGCCATCTTTTTGTAAAGAGGGTCCTCTTATAAAAAGTGTAAACATCTCCAGGTGGTGGTAGTGCATGCTTTTAGTCCCAGCATTCAGGCAGAACCAGGTTGATCTCAGAGATCAAGGCCAGCCTGGTCTACAGAGTGAGTTCCAGGAGAGCCAATCCTAGACAAAGAAACTGTCTTGATAAAACAAAAAACAATTCTCAAGGGTAATGTTTCTTTAATTTCTTTTTCAGCTCATTCAACGTCTGTATATAGTAGACATAGTGATTTTTATTTTTATTTAAACTTGTATCATGCCACTTTGCTGAAGGTGTTTATCAATTGGAGGTGTTCCCTGATAGAATTTTTCAGGTCACTTATGTAAACTATCATATGATCTGCAAACAGTGAAATTTGACTTCTTCCTTTGTAATTTGTATCCTTTTGATCTCCTTTTGTTGTCTTATTGCTCTAGCTAGAACTTCAAGGACAATGTTGAAGAGGTATGGAGAGAATGGACAGCCTTGTCTTGTTCCTGATTTTAGAGGAATCACGTTGACTTTCTCTCCATTTAGTTTGATGTTGGCTGTTGGTTTGCTGTATTTTGCTTTTTTATGTTTAGGTATGTTCCTGTAATCCCTGATTTCTCCAAGACCTTTATCATGAAGGGGTGTTGGATTTTGTCAAAGGCTTTTTCAGCATATAGTGAGATGATCATGTGGTTTTTTTTTTTTTTTTCTCAGTCTGTTTATATGGTGGATTACATTGATGGATTTTCATATGTTGAACCATCCTTGCATCCCTGGGATGATGCCTACTTGATCATAGTGGATGATTTTTCTGATGTGTTCTTGGATTCGATTCGCCAATATTTTATTGAGTATTTTTGCATCAATGTTCCTGAGGAATATTAGTCTGTAGTTCTCTTTCTTAATTGTGTTTTTGTGTGGCTTGGATACCAAGGGTACTGAAGCCTCCTAAAAAGAGTTTGGCAATGACCCACACAAAGTATTGTGTAGAATAATTTGAGGAGAATTAGTATTAGCTGTTCTTTGAATTTTTTGGTAGAATTCTTACAATGAATCCATCTGGCCCTGGGCTTTTTTTGGTTGGGAGACTTTTGATGACTGCTTTTATTTCACTAGGGGTTTTAGGTCTATTTAAATAGCTTATCTGTTCTTGATTTAATTTTGGTAAGTGATATCTATACAGAAAATTGTCCATTTCCTTTAGATTTTCGAATTTTGTGGAATATATGTTTTCAAACTATGGCCTGATGATTCTCCGGATTTCCTCAGTGTCCCAATGTCCCTTGTTATGTCCCCCTTTTCATTTCTGATTTTGTTAATTTGCATGTTTACTCTTTGCCCTTTGATAAGTTTGGATAAATGTTTGTCTACCTTGTTGATTTTCTCGAAGAACCAACTCTTCATTAGATTGATTCTTTTTATTGTTTTCTTTGTTTCTACTTAATTGATTTTAGCCCTCAATTTGATCATTCCTGGTGTCTATTCCTCCATGGTGATTTTGCTTCCTTTTGTTCTAGAGCTTTCAGTTGTGCTGTTTATTCTCTAGTGTGACTACTCATCAGTTTCTTCATGGGGACATTTAGTGCTATGAAGTTTCCTCTTAGCACTGCTTTCAAAGTGTGCCTGCCATAAGTATGGGTATGTTGTGTCTTCATTCTAATGAAATTCTAGAAAGTCTTTACTTTCTCTATTCCATCACCCAGGAATGGTGTAATTGCACATTGTTCAATTTCCATGAGTTTGTAGGTTTTCTGCAATTTGAGTTGTTGTTGAATTCTAACTTTAAAGCATGGTGGTCTGATAAAATATAGAGGGATATTCCAATATTTTTGTACCTGTTGAGGTTTGCTATGTTGCCAATTATGTGCTCAATTTTAGAGAAGGTTTGGGTTAGTAGGCAAAGAACATAGTCAACAAGACAAAATGGCAGCCCACAGACTAGGAAAAGATATTCACCATTCCCACATCTGACAGAGGGCTGATTATAAAATATACAAAGAACTCAAGAAGCTAGTCTCAAAAACACCAAATAATCCAATTAAAAAGTGGGGTACAGAACTAAATAGACGATTCTCAATAGAAGAATCTAAAATGGCTGATAGACACGTAAGAATGTGCTCAAAATCCTTAGCCATCAGGGAAATGCAAATCAAAACACCTCTGAGATATGACCTCACACCTGTCAGAATGGCTAAAATCAAAAACGCCAATGACAGTATATGCTGGAGAGGATGTGAAGAAAGGGGAACACTCCTCCACTGCTGTACAGCCATTTTGGATATCAGTATGGAGATTCCTCAGGAAAATGTGAATCAGTCTACCACAATAATTCCACTCTTACGCATAAACCCAAAAGATGCACATTCATACAACAAGGACATCTGTTCAACCATGTTCACAGAAGCATTATTTGTAATAGCCAGAATCTGGAAGCAACCTACATACCCCTCAACTGAAGAATGGATGGAAATTCATTGTGGTATGTTACGATAAATCTTTCCGCCAAAGCCACTCGAGCCCTACTGCCACGTGGGCGGTCTTTGCCAGCGGCCTCCAGTTCTGCCTGCCGTGTGAATGGACAAAATAATACAGAGACATATTAGGTACAAAGCTGCTTGGCCAATGACTAGGATTCCTCATCTGTTATCTCAGTCTTAATTATCATAAATCTATATATTTTATAAGACTTATTGGACACCTTATTGGCATCCCTCCTTGCTGGTGGATCACATTGCGCAGCTGGAGGAAAAGAGGAGGGGAAAGGGGGACACTTCCTGTTTCTCCTTGCTTAAATATGAGTCTCCTTGCTATGTCACTTCCTGCCTGGAACACCACTTCTCTACTACATTTTCCAGAATACTCTTTGTCTCCTAGTCCTGTCTAACTTGCTGTTTCATTGGCCAAACAGTATTTTATTCAATAATCAATAAGCTGAACATACACAGTACATTCCCCATCAGAGGACCCTAAGATGGACATATATGGTCTCCCAGAGCAGGGAAAAGGGAGAAGATCTCCTGAGCTAATTGGAAGCACGGGGAAGGGGAGAGGAAGCTAAGAGAAAGAAAAGGGGAGAAAAGGAAGGGAGCAGAGAATATGAGAGAGCAGAAAGATTGAGTCAGGCAAAGAATAGAGGTGAGCAAGAAAAGAGACACCATAATAGAGGGAGCCATTATAGGTTTAAGAGAAATATGGAACTAGCTAAAAGTCCAGAGATCTACAAGGTTGACCCCCACTAACAATCTAAGCAATATTTGAGAGGCTACCTTAAATGCCCTTCTCTGATAATGAGATTGGTGGCAACTTTATATGCCATCCTAGAGCCTTCATCCAGTAGCTGATGGAAGCAGAAGCAGACATCCTAAACTAAATACTGAGCTGAACTCCTGGAATTCAGTTGCAAAGAGGGAGGAGTGAAGAGCAAAGGGGTCAAGACCAGTCTGGAGAATCCCACAGAAACAGCTGACCTGAGCAAGGGGAAGCAAGGGACCACAGACTTTATATAAGACTGATAGCTGAGAAACCAGCATAGGACTGACCCAGACCGCCCTGATCATGGGTGTCAGTTTGGACGTCTAGTTAATCTATGGGGCCTCTGGCAGTGCATCGGTATTTATCCCTAGTACATAAATGGACTTTGGGTGCCATTCCACATAGAGGGATGCTTTCTCTGTCTGGGAGAGGGAGAGGGCCTAGGCCCTGCTCCAAATGATATGACAGACTTTGAAGATCCCCATGGAAGGCCTCACCCTCCCTGGGGAGCAGAAAGGGTGTGGGATAGGGGGTCAATGGTGAGCAAGGGAGGAGGGGAGGGAGAGGGAACTGGGATTGACATGTAAAACGAGCTTGCTTCTAATTTAAATTTTAAAAAAGAAAAGAAAAAACAGAAAACAAACAAAAAACATATAGATAAAATTTCAATGTGCCTGTGTGCTGTAGAATGCACTCTTTGGTTGTCAACTGAGTCAGTACTGTCTAGCACCATGACCTGCAGCCTGGGTGGCTGGGAATCTTCCCTTAATTTAGATTGTGATAAATTAATAACAATGATCATCTTGCAGAAACTCAGATACACCTATTATACCCTTTTTCTAGAATATAAATTTCATAAATTGAAAAAAAATGATCAACCTGCCCGATGTTATTTACTTTAAAAAAAAAAAGTATGTCATTATAAGGGAGCAATTGAAAGCTTTTGTCGCATGATGCCTTGTTAAAAGAACATTCCTCAGTTTAGAAATGTCAATCTTGTTCTATCCCCTGGAGAAACTGTATTCTATTTAATGGTATCCACTCTGGCAATAATTACAGGAATTCCAGTTCTTGACTAAATACAGAAAGCCCTACATTTTAGCGAGAAATATGTGACAAGACTGATAACATGCATAAGGAGCCCTTGGGATTTATATCAAATACATTTTTAAAGAGTTGTGTGCTTTCTGCTCACATTAAGACTCCCCAAGCAAGCCTCATTCCACACACCATATCACCCACAATGTAAGTATGTTCCTGAAATCCCAGTAATGAGGAAACTAAACAGCCTTCTTCTGCTTTGTATGTTGCTTTCTTATGAATGCGTAATGCTAAAAAATAAGCTTTCACTGCTGTGGGTCCTTCATGGCAGTTGGCACAATACATGATCTAAAAGGGGTTTTCATTTTTCATTTCCTGGCAGATATCTCAGTATCTTCACTATAGTTTGATGGGGGATGTCCTTTGGTATGCTGTGAATATGTTTCTCTTATTGGTTAATGAATGAAACACTGATTGGTTAGTAGCCAGTCTGGAAGTACAGGTGGGGCTACCAGATGAGTAGAATTCTGGGTAGAGGACACAGAGTGAGCAGCCAGGAGATGCCTGCCATGTAGCTGCAGGGACGATAGGTCACCAGACATTCTCAGGCCATGTAGAAATACATAGATTAAGAGTTATGGGTGAATGATTAAGAGCTAGATAGCCAGTAAGAAACATAAGCCATCACCAAAACAGTTTATAATCAATATAAGCCTTTGTGTGTCTATTTGAGGGTAAACAGCTGCTGGACCATGCTGGACAGAAACTCTGTCAACAATGGCATTTAACATGGGCCTCAAACCCATAACCCTGAGATTAAGTCTCATTGTCTACTGAATGAGCTAGCCAGGCTTAAGCATGGCATGGTGGATTCCCTCCACCATGCACAGGAGACAAGTCTCCAAGACATAGAACATGCTGCATGGCAGAATTAGCTTCTAATCATACAGACAAAAAAAGATTTATGGGCAGTGTGCTGCAAGCTGGTTGACAAGAATCAAGGTGGTGAGCACAGCTCCCAGAGCTGGCAGTAAACATACACCCACCATATTGGAAAGCCAGCAGTCAAAACTCTGCTTTAATCCTAGCTATGAAGTTTAGCAGACTCATGTGGTTAGAAAAAGATAGAGATACAGTAAAGACTGATTCAGATGAAGAAAAGCCTCTAAATGGTATACAATTGTTAAAAAGTATTTATAGGCTTAAGAGATAAAATAAAAAGGATAAAGTCCTTAAAAAAGAAATAGAGTAGCTGGGTGTGGTGGCACACACCTTTAATCCCAGAACTCTGGAGGTAGAGGCCCGCAGGTCTCTGTGAATTCAAGGCCAGCCTGGCCTACAGAGTGAGTTCAAAAGGAAGGAGAAGGAGAAGGAGGAGGAGGAGGAGGAGGAGGAGGAGGAGGAGGAGGAGGAAGAGGAGGAGGAGGAGGAGGAAGAGGAGGAGGAGGAGGAGGAGGAGGAGGAAGGAGGAGAGGGAGGAGGAGGAGGAGGAGGAGGAGGAGAAGAAGAAGAAGAAGAAGAAGAAGAAGAAGAAGAAGAAGAAGAAGAAGAAGAAGAAGAAGAACAACAACAACAACAACAACAACAACAACAACAACAACAACAACAAGAGAAAGAAAGAAAGGAAGGAAGGAAGAAAGAGAGAAATAGTTATTTAAAAATCCATTTAAAGATGGAAAAAGCACAGTTTGGATACTGTATGTTATTGTGTTGTCTTTGAATTGTTTGATTGCTGAGGAAAGACCAACAGCTGCTAGAAGACATTTGATTATAAATGCTGCTGGATTAATCCAATCTATATATTTTGAAAATACCTTGACTTCAAAATTTAAGTCTAAGAATATGTTTCTTTGGAAAAGAGGTTCTTTTGTATAAAAAAAACACAAACCAGGACATATAAAAATCCACCATTGGTAATTAACCAATGAAAAATCATTTCATACATGGACATGTGAATGGACTCCATTGTTCAAGAGGTACCATCAGCAGGCACATATCTGCTTGGATGCTCTCTGGAGATCACCAATCCCATATAAATCATTAAAATAGCAAATATACCCTTCTTTGTGGAGGACTTCTCCCCAGTACCCCAATTCTCAATCTAACTGCTGCCCTTCCTCTTCCTGGCTTATTCAGGGCCTCAAGTCTCCTTTCAGACTCCAACTAAGCTAAATGGGGGCTCATTTAAGGCAGAGTAGCTATTCATTCTTCTGAAACATTTCAATGCATTCATTTGGAAACTCTTTTATTTCATCATCAAAGGATGCTGGTGTTTATTCTTAGTTCATTTTCAATGTATGACATCTCCAATACCAGAACATTCCATTGGTTAATTGCTGGAAAGCTTTATATCTTAAATGTCTTTACATGAAATATCTTCAGTTTATTTAATGCAGAAATATTTGGTGTACATGTTGAATGATTCTGACATAAGTTATTTTGAATGTAAGGAAGTAGAGTAAAAACTGCATTTGCAGAGCATCATTATAAAACAATATACTTCATATGCACAATAGTTTTAATTTAGAATTTCTCAGATAGTATCTGATTTGTTGTATCCCTTTGTAAAGAACACAATGTTCTAGACACAGATATAATTTCCACAAGACATCACTTGCCATAGGCCTTAAACTATCCTATTTAGCATCTGTTATCAAAGAACCAAGAGAACAATATTTGATAACACAAGAGTCCTTCTTTGTGTGCCCACTGAATTTCCAGAAATAAGCACTTAATCCTGAAAGAGTGAGCAGTAGTTTCCACCCTCAGCAAAGAAGCAAAGGCATGACTTTACCTTTTTACACCCTAAAACTGTGCTCCATAAATGAAATCTGATACAACCCTTTGAAAAAAAAAGGGGGGGGGGAGAGCTGTTACTTTAAAACAGACTCGTTTGCAAGGAGAAATCCAAGTTGGAATGTCAGCCAATGCCAGTAGTAACAGAGTTTTGGCTACAAAACAATCGGTTTACAGACTTATTAACAGTTCATAAAATGAATGGCATTCTTCTGGTTCTTGTCACTAGTGAACATGTGCTCTGAATTTGCAACAGACTAAAACACCATTCCATAAATATTAAAAAAAATGGTTGTGACCCATCTCCATGGAAACATCTGAAAACAGTAGAAACATGCTTTCTCCAAGAATATTGCTACTTTGCAGATCTGATTTGTGATCGATGATACTGCCAGACCTGGGTGTGGAGAACTCCATCTGGGGATTTTCAGAGCTTTCCATGTTGTTAAAATAGTTAGTTCTCTATTTCATAAGGACTCCACATATCATCGTCAAATCTATAATACTTCCTGAATAATATTCAAAATGGGTTACTGATATGGATACTATTAACAGAAGAAACAAACAGAATGGTATCAGGATCACAATTCTCATTCTAATGAGCTCACAGTGTCACAATGTTAGAAGTATAAAGCTATTCCTTCGTTTTTCTTTTTTGCTAAATACTAGACAACATACTGTGTTGGGTTTATGTGTGGGTTTTTGCTTACACTGTATGTTAGAAATCCCATCTTTTTTTATGTCCACTGCAAATTATCACCACATGTATATAACAATATCTAGCCCAGCTTCAAAACTCACATTTTAAAAAGTTTTTTTTTTTTTATTAAAAGCATTTTCAAACCTACGATTAGATACTTTGTGGTAAATATGCTTATAGAGATGTGTATAAATTTTCTTATTCATTATCATGGACAAATTTATCTCTTCAGATGAAACTTACTTTTCTACCACTATTGCTAATTGTCTTAGTGTTCAAATCCAACCTTTTACAAATACTTTTCAAATACCTGGAATGATCTTTTAGTCTCATATTATTGGATTGATGAAAATTTAATTCCAACTTTATTACTGTAATTTGTATTTATATTAATTCCCACATCAAATTAAATGTTATCACCCCTGAACTATTTACTATAGCATGTATTTTTTCAAAAACAAAATTTTAAAACCTCTGTCTATACTTCAATGTACAAATTCTATTAGTATTTTATATGAAGAATTTTAGCATACTTGGAAATTATTGCTTCTACAGTAACTTAATTATTTTAAATTCTAAACCTGAAGTTTTGTGAAAGTTACCAAAAATCACCCAAGTGCAATTCTAATCAGAGCACAACAGCTACATTTCTACTTAAAGAATATTGTGAAAAAAGGCACATCTTTAGTTACTGCAAAGACCAAGCAAAAATATAAAAATTCACTTAAGCTTTGAAGTTGCTAATCTTGTCTAAACACTGGCAAAGGGTTTCATTTTAATTTTGCCTCCAATAATACTTTTTTGTCTAAGTTCTTAAATCCCACCCATAGATAATTATTAATTTAGCTGTGGTTTATACTACCTTTTCATGCTTTTCTTTTTGATCTGTCACATCCATTAAAGTCAGAGAATTGGTATAATAATATTTACTTTATACATGTTCAGCACACACATTAAAGGAGGAGGAAAATACCTATTCAAACGTACATATAGTAGGACAAGATCAAAGCGCCCTGGTGTCTGACCACACGTTCAGAACTACACTGTAAATAAAGTAGAACAGAAGTATCCCTTAAGAACCTTTTATCATGTAAATGCTGGGAGAATCAAAGGAAAGCATGCAGTGCCCCTTGAGTATGTTGACTTAGTTACTCTCTCATAGTTATACAAAGAATACCCAGTATTTGTCTCTATGAATCTGTGACTATATAAGTTGCTTAATAAAAGTTCTTTGTTCTGTAGCTTCTCCCCATTTTTCCTCGCCCTCTTCTGTGGGGTTCCCTGAGCTCTGAGGGGAGAGACACAATCAGACCTCCAATTTAAAATCTCTGTGCATAATGCCTGGCTATGGGTCCCTCCATTCCCATCAGCTGTCTCTCTGATGGCAACTGGACAAGGCATCAACCTATGAGTATAGCAGAAATCATTAGGGATCATTTCATTGTTTTTGTTTTTGTTTTTGTTTTTGTTTTTGTTTTTGATGGAGGACACCAAGAGAACATGACCTACTGAATCAACTAAACTGAGTTCACACAGACTAAAGCAGCAATCACTGGGCCTGCAAGTGTTTGCAGCTGGCCCTCTGTGTGTGTGTTATGGCTGTTAGCCTGGTGGTTTTGTGGGACTCCTAACAGTGGGATAGGGAGTCTGTCTGACTCTCTTGCCTGCTCTCTGTACCATTTTCCTCCTATTTGGCTTCTTGTCCAGCCTTGATATGAGGGCGTTTGCCCTATCTTATTGCATCTTTGCTGTTGTAGGAGTAGTGGTTGTGTTTGGTGTTGTCTCTTGGAGACCTACTGTTTTCTGAAAGGGAAATGGAGGTGGAGTTGATCTGGTGGAGAGCAGAAGTGGGGTTGGAGGGCTGGGAGAAGTGGACGGAGGAGAAGCTGTGGTTGAGATGTATTGTAGGAGAGATGTCAGTCAATCATGCCATGCCAGCAAGCAGATAGTACTGATCTGAACTGTGAATTTTATGTTGTACATATTGAATGCTTGGTTAAAGCAACATTCATTAGTAGCTCCTGTCATTCTTTGTTCCAAGTCTTTGTTGCCACTTCTCTGTCAAGGTAGGCTGATTGAAGGAAGGACTTTCAAATAAGAGTATCTTTAATGAGATCTGAGAGTCTCTTCTAAAAAAGTGAAATGTGCCTCATTTCACCTTAGAATTTTCCCACATACTTGAGTGGCTATTTGCAGCCTGGAAGTACATAACCTAACTAAAGAACATGCATTTAGACGGAAATCTTCGCTCTAATCCTTAATGTTTCAGCCTGTAAACTTATTTTTAACTTCTTTGAGAGAAACTGGTAGGGGTGGCTCATACCTTTAATCCTAGCACACTGGAGGTAGAGTCAAGAGGATCTCTGTGATTTAGAGACAAACCTGTTCTGAAAAGCAAGGCAAGGTGACTTAGTGAGACCTTGTCTTTAAAATAAGCTTAACTGAATGAAACTGCTTAATTTTTAAATGTATTGGTATTAAACTGGGCACTTAGAATATTCATCAGTAATGGAAATGTTGTATTGTTATGTGAAACGTATTTAAACTTAGATATGTAATATCTACTGACATTAATTAAATCCTCAAACTTAGTTGATTCTTCGGTTATAGATACAAGCTTTGTAGCTTGTAATCCCAAGGGTGCTCTAAATTAAAGAATTTACAGAATATGAATCCATGGGTAACAGTTATTTCTGTTGACAATTTGTTGGGTAGTCCTTCAATTCTGAGAGTAGGAGAGGCTGTAATTGAGGTTCCACCTTTTGCCATATTTAGTCTGAAAATAGATATGTCAATCATTGCCTGAAACTATATCATTCCCATGTTTTTATTCATGATTCTGAAACTGTGATGATTACTATAATATTTGATACAGAGTCAGAAGACTTTATATACTGTTGTTATCTATACCATGTTTTGGTGTGGATGTTTATTTTTAAGGTTTATTTACTTATGAATTTTATGTATATAAGTACTTTGTCTGCATGTATGCATTCAACCCAGAAGACATCATCAGATCCTATTATATATGTAAGCCACCTCATCGTTGCTAGGAATTGAACTGAGACCTCTAGAAAAGCAGTGTAACCAGTGTTATTAACCCTAAGCCAACTCTCCATACCCAGTGTTAATTTTTTTTCAGGATGTTAATCAAAAGTAACATCATGGTGATGACATGGGCATCAGTTCTATTTATAAAGTTGAGCCTAACCTTGGAAATTTCAAATAATGAACTCTTCTGGCATGCTGTGTCCTTTGTAAACCATTTTTCTTTGCTTGCATTTCTTGTCTATTCAGATTTTGTAAGTCTGCTCTTAATTCAAATAACCACACCTGTGGAAGGCTTGGGATATTGAAATTGGCTTCCTGCTCTTCTTCACTGTCCCCAAAACTGTGTTTTCAATATCTGACATTAGGGTTTGGTGCCAATGCTGTGGGTATCTTCTCTGGATGCATGGAGCTGACCTATATAGTAACACTAAACCAAGCACACTTTGCAGATCTTATTTGGCCATTCTCATTCTGCTCCTAAGAGACACATCCTTCCCTTTGATTTTCAACATGCCTTGTAACAAAATGAGCATATGTACAAAAATGCTGGTACTGTTCAGTATTGCAGACTTAATTTGTGTGTCAAAGTAACTATTGTAATAATATGATGGATAAGGGATAGACACAAAGAGATTTTGGAAACTGGTATTGATACACATACCCATACTCTGAAAGATGAATAAAAATTGTATAGAGAGTAAGGGAAATAATGACAAATGACTGCTGAAGAGAGACAGACCTAGAAACGGATATATTTGATAATGCGGATGGACCATAGCAAAGGGCTGCTTATGGTTGGCACATATGAGGGGAGAGAGCTTGATCCACAGTTGCACGTGGCTCCTGGAATTGTGCTGCCCTCAGTCACAGCACAGAATATATCCTAAAGCAAGCTGTAATCATTACATTTGGGATCCAAATCTCATATTCAACAGAACTGGACACAGTCTATAAATATTCTCTGTTTCTCCAGTTTCTCTGACTTTCTGAATTCTTATTTTATTCATGTCTTACATCTTACTGGAAAGAGCAGTTCCTAGGAAGACCGAGTTAGCAGCATTTTGACACTGCATGTCCTATATGAAAATTAGATAGTCTTACTTGGGCAATAATTGATTTGCTTCTGAACCTTCCTCAGATTCTTCTAACTGAAGCTAAACTTTACCACATCAAAACAAATACTGCCTCTTATGTGGTCACCCGCAGTTGAGTGGTCTAAGCAGTCTGTCCAGACTATTGCCATGGCAAAGATGCACTCTTATGTTTGAACTCAAGTATTATCCAACCAGGACTATGTATATAATTACAAGGCATGTAGAAAGCAAAGATAGATGCATATATTATCGGTCAAATGTTGATGATAGATATTCTACTGAGACTTGTGTGCTGTGGGATGAACCTAAGTCCTCATTTGGTCTAAGTACACTCTACTGCCGACTGATACCTCCAGTCAAATGACGGAAATTTAATAATAGAGTCCATTTACATGCTGCCTGTGTGTTCAAGAGAACCATGAAGTTCATAAAGAAATAAACTTGTAAAGATCTGAGTGTATCTAGTTTCCTAATGGCATTTTGATTTATTCTTTGAAAAAATTTGTACATTTATACAACATTATTTTTTACCATGTCTACTATTACTTCCAGTCTATTCTCCAGTACTCCTTGTTCATCTCATTCCCAACTTCATATCTTCTTTGTGTTGTTGTAATTAACAGCATCCTGAGCCCAACTAGTGTTTGTTTGTATGTATGAAGGTGTCTTATCATCTATTAGTGTTTGTATGTAGAAAGGTGTCTTGTCATCTACTAGGCAATCTTCCAGCAATCATAAATCATGAGTTTGCGGCCAGTTTGAGCTACATAGCAAATTCTAAACCATCCTGGGAGACACAGCATGAGTCTGTCAAAGAAAGAAGAAAGAACAGAGGAAAAGAGGAAGGCAAAAGAAAAGAGGGGGAAAGCTGTAAAAGAGAAAGCAGGAAGACCAAATAAAAGACTGTCAGTGCTATGGGAAGGAAAATGGTGAGCAGAATGGTATCAATTGAAATGTTGGATTTTTTTTTTTGTATTGTTGGGAGTGAGGTACATACTTTTCTTTATTTCTCTTTTGAGTCTCAGTTTCCTTTTTGCCTTGTGTGAAGATGCATAAAGCAATAGAGCAATAGACGTACCTGACTAAAGTATTCCAATAGGAAAAAAAATCTATGAATGCACTTTACAAATGATAAAGCACCCTTGAAATATTTATTATCAATTCTGTAGTGAAAGAAATAATAGAATTTATAGAAATGATGTTAGAGATCTAAATTTGAGGCATAAGAAATAAAAATATAAAAGATAAGTAAAAAGTCTTATAGTAATATCATAAAACTGATGTAATGACAAGCAAACATGAAGCAAATTTTAAAACCATGTCAGAAAACAAATCAACAAGATTGTTAGTAGATCCTCTATGATATTTATTGCTTTGTTTTTCTTTTAGAAACAAACACACCTTATTTAGTAACTAGGAGGAAAATATTTTGAATTTAAGCAAATATCAAAAAGATTTTTATGCCTTAAATGTATTGACTTTCTAGCTACAGTGCCCAGGAAAATAAATGGACTAATTCAGAGTCCAAAACTAGAAGCCTAATTTTCCTAAATCAAGACTGAAAACTTTTAAGCTGGCAGAAGTACTGACAATACCCTGTAGGGACAGGGAGAAGCAGGAAGGTTGTGTTTCTACACGGGAACTTGAAGGGCTTGGATATGGAGATATGAACCAAATGAATGCCTATGTTAAAAGATAGGATTTTGTAATTATCAAGACATAAACTCACTGTATATGTCATAGCTGTATGTGTTTCATATCTATTTATTATTGTTATATCATAAAAATTGAACACACTCCGAGCAGTGGTGGCGCACACCTTTAATCCCAACACTCAGGAGGCAGTGACAGGTGAATCTCTGTGATTTGGAGGCCAGCCTGGCCTACAGAGCTACTTCCATGAGAGCTGTGGCTGTTACATACAGAAACCCTGTCTCGAAAAACAAAATTAAATTTAAAAAAAAGGTAGAACACACATATGCATTTTATGTTTTTCTTCCATTGTAGATTTTTATCAGACATAACATCATTTTAATTTACCAAAAATATGAACATCTATCTTTACACCATCCATTCTTCTAATATATTTACCAGAGAGTTCATCTTATATGCTGATACATCTTCATTCTGTTTCTGTATTTACACACACACACACACACACACACACACACACACACACACAAAGTTTATTTACTTACTTTCTAAAGCTACAAAGCAGTATATTTAAATCAACTTTGTTTTAACGTGGTTATATTGTATGGCTTGCTATGTGTGTTTCTTATACATCTTTGACCATACTATGATACATATTCCTATGAGAGTGTATCCTTTAATCTAAGTACATTCATGTGTTAATATTTTTCTGTTTTAGTAGATAGATATGGGAGGTACTATACTAAAACCCTTACTAATTACATTAGAATGTTAATGTCTGCAGTCAAGTAATCATGCAAGCATTATTATTTTAGTTGGAATTCAGCACTGCACATTTCAACCCAGTTTGACATATACAATTATCAGAATATATGGTCTATCTCATATTAAAATGAAAATGAACGAACCCAAACCCAAAATAAATTAATAATGATCTTCATATGATGTATGTTATCAAATAACTATAACAAACCTCAGCCTTTAAATACTATTGCAGAAAGGAGTAGCTTCTTAATTGAGAGTATTCATTTATTAAAATTTTATTTTTCTATGTGACATCATTGTGACATTCAGGCATGAGCATTCGCATTGTACTACTCCAAAGAGATTTTATACAAAACAGTAGTAACATGTTAGCAGTCTGCGCCATTATAGATAAGATGAAGGTGAAATATATCAAGGCTTCTTTCTGATTGGAAGAAATATGAGCCCATAGATTGAGACACATTCATATAGAAGAAAGAATATCTTTGCCAGGGACTTCAGGCCCTTTGTAACTGACCAGTCAATGTGTCATGCCTAGAGACAGCACAGAGGGCTCTAGAGCCACAGAGTAGACACATCTGAACTAGATATATAGAACAGATAAACATCTGTGGAGGTATGCATTACACAGCCTTGTTTCAGGTTTGCATCACACCATCTAGAATGAGAACAGTGTGAACACTGGACAGAACCTGGAAGTGGTTTAATAGGGAAGCTGCATAAATCTGAGAAGTTTTTATTTTGGTCATGACTATATTCCCAACATATGGGATCTTGCATGACACCAATGAGATGTTTAATAAATATTTGCTGAGTAGCTATATAGACTACTATTCATTTATGGTTTTTATCCTTCATTGTTGACATTAACCCTCTCAAAATTATGATAAATAACATGTAACTAAAACCAGCAGTCGTGGCAATGCAGCACACTTATCTTGCAGTCAGTTTCCCCATTTTCTACAGTAGATCAATTTTCACTTCAAAAAGGTTTGAATGAAATAACCCATTCTAATGATTGATTTATAATAATATGTAATAAATGACAGTTGCTAATATTTTCATTATAATAAAGAGCAGACCAATAATTCAGCTTGTGACTATTTTCTCTCAATAATTCAATTAACTATGAGAAAATGTGTATGGAAGTTGTTCTCCCTGTGCATAAGTCAGTATTAATCAGACTAACATATTTGAAGTTTCAGTAAAATTCTAACAATAAACGGATCCAATTTTAAGGTTTGTATGTAAAAATAAAAAACTTAATACAGTGTTTCCATTTTATTTTCATCTTTTAAAATATTTATCACTACTTTTTAAACATAAATATATGTGTGTGTCTGTGAATATCTATGCCCATGTGAGCACAGGTACCTGCAGAGACCAGAGTAGTTTGCACCCCCCATAGAAGGAATTGCAGGTGGTTGTGAGCCATGCAATCTATGTAATGAACACAGATTGAAGGGTCCCTGCAATAGCAATATGTGCTCTCAGCCAATGAACAATCTCTACAGCCTCAGTGTTTCAAATATTGGTAGTTTTTTCTTGTCTCTGTAAGAACTGCATTTGCTAAGCTACATCAGGAATGAAGTGAGCACTTTATAATAGTAACAATACTTGATAACAATTGGACTTCACAATTTTGTATCTGGTTCGGTACAGAAAGCCTAAAGTACAAAAATTTGTGCATTCAAAGTTTTATTTTAGAACTTACATAGTTGTAATTTCACTTTTACTAAACACTGCAAATTCAAAATATTACTTTTTTTCTTTTTCTTTTTTTTTTTTTTTTTTTTTTTTTTTTTTTTTTTGAGACAGGGTCTCTCTGTGTAGCTTTGGAGCCTATCCTGGCACTCGCTCTGGAGACCAGGATGGCCTCGAACTCACAGAGATCTGCCTGCCTCTGCCTCCTGAGTGCTGGGATTAAAAGCATGTGCCACCTACGCCTGGCCTTGAAATATTATGCTTGAAGTAGCTGAAACCTTAGTCTTTAGACATATTTAACTTTAATCTTTAATTGTTGTGAACTCAAGATTCTTAAAGTTGTAAACTGCTTATACAACTGTAATAAAAAAAAAAAACTTTACTCAAAAGATCGGTTTTCAGATGTGATTTTGTGTTCACAGAACTTGGTTAATTAAAGAATCAAGGAACTTAAGCCTTTGAAATTCATACTAGTTTCAATTAAATTAAACTGCCCATATGACTAAGCTAGTGAACCAGACCCTATTCATTCTGCCCTCTGAGGTTTATCCTGGACAAGTGCCACAGCTTTGTTGCTGTTGTCATAGTTGTGTGCATGTATGTTTATTTGGGCAGAGTGGAGTTGTCGTGGTAATGTGAAGATTCCTATGGATGACAGAGGCATTGGATCTCCAGGACTGGAGTTATAGGCACTTGTGAGCTGTCCTACATGGGTGTTGGAATTGAACTCTGGTCCTTTGGAAGAACAGAAAAAAGAGATGGCTTATGTCTGAACCATCTCTCCAGCTGCCAGTGCTGTGTTTGACAACTCACTTTCTATTTTGCTGTTGTAGATGAAGTATACAGAGTTTCTAAAAATGAAAATCAGAACACACACAAAACGCAAACACGAGATGAAATCAACACTGTCCTTATTTAACACTGTCAAAACACTTCTCTATTTTCTTAAGGCAAGGTCATCTCCCCATAAGGATCCAGAGTTCACCAAGTGATCAAAACAAATCTTCCCAATGCAGCATCTGTTCCAATATGTCTCCACTGACTTCATGACTCCTTGGTAGCTCTGTTTCCTCCTTGCTGACACCAGTCTGCATTAGCATGCTGTTTCTTCCTCCCAAGATGCCATCTTCAGAATGCATAAAAGATGGATTTCTCCCATCTTTTTTTTTTCAGCAACTTTTCTTTTCTTTCCTTTTTCCTTTTTCTTTTCTTTTTTTTTTTTTTTTTTTTTTTTTGGTTTTTCGAGACAGGGTTTCTCTGTGTAGCTTTGGAGCCTATCCTGGCACTCGCTCTGGAGACCAGGCTGGCCTTGAACTCAGAGAGATCCGCCTGCCTCTGCCTCCCGAGTGCTGGGATTAAAGGCGTGTGCCACCAACGCCTGGCTTTGCAGCAACTTCTCTTAAGATAGTTAATCTACACAATAGCACAGTCACCTGCTCTAGTTCTTCCCTGAGGTTCCTCTTGTTTGATTTTTACTGTCTTAAAAAAATCTACAATACATGGTTGCTTGCTTCTTCCTTCCTTCCTTTCTTCTTTCCTTGCTTCTGTCCTTCCTTCCTTTTTTCTTCCCTTCTTTCTTTCTTCATGGTTATATAAACAATGCAACCCTTATAACAATAGAAATGCTATTTGTTGTGTTTGATTTGTTAGCTTTAGTGCCTAAGGTGAAGACCTCAGTCATTCCATAAGTATGTGTCAGACAAAAGAATATTTTTAAATGTACATCTATATATTTATTCACACCACATATATATGTGGCGGTCAGAGGACAAAAAGCGAGGGAATCAGTTCTCTCCTTCACTATTTGGTTTCCAGTTATTACTCAAGTTGTCAGCTTTGACAAGATATGCCTTTATCTTTTGAACCATCTCCTAGTCAAAGAACATCTCATCTTACATGCAAATCACTGTGTGTGTATGTGTTTTAAATCAATGATATTCCAGACTGTAGAGTTAAGTGTATTCTTTCTCCTCAACATTTGTCTCCAGGTGCTGTAATCTTCATGGTACACTGAAAAGAATGGACATGCTCCCACAATATCCACAGCTATGACATAATATGATTGCCTAACTTAATAAAATGTTATAAAGTTTCCTTGAAATGCATTCCTCTGATAGGATAATGAAAACAATGCCACAGATATGAATATGCATAGGGTTATGACTCTGGGAAATCTTGACTCTAGAATAGTTATGTTTGTTTTAATATTAAACAGAAGCACATAATGTAAATTTGTTCCTACTTGGAAGTACTGAGGTTCTTCATATAACAAGTCTTAACACTGCATACACTAAAATTAGCTGTGGTCCATGCTTTGTGACCTCAGAGCAAAGAGCATTGCAGAGTGGAAGTCTATAAGTCGGTGTCGGAAAGCAAACAGCTTATGTTGGTTTTCTTTTACATCAAAGTTTAGGAAACTTCCAGAACAAAGGTTGTGTCCCATTTGAAAAACTAAGTAAATTTCATGTGAAAGTCTTGCAACATTCCCCCCCAAAAGGAGAAGAAAAGATAGATGATACTGTGACATCATTACACTCATTTGAATGCTGTGTCAATTCCATTTCCTAAAAACAGTACTTACAGTTTCTTATAAATTGAAGAGTCATATAATAATAGGACTTTTATTACAAGGGTTGATAGGAAAATAGAAGAACTACTATTTGAAAAGCTCTTATTGGAAAAGGGGATCTTGTAAGTCATCCTTTTCAAATTTGCCTTTAATGCTAGCACTGGGTGCCTGAGGCAGCAACACGAGCATGAATTTGAGGCCAGTCTGGACTACATATTCTGTCCCTGTGTCAAGGTGATACCTAAATGGCTGTCTAATGCTGGCCCCACCCTACAACTTTGGACATAAATATCAGTAGTTGTGTTCAACTCCATTGTGCTCCAGCTCACCCTAGTAATCAATCTTTCTGCTAGGGACACCCTCTGACATTTTTTTCCTCAGTTCCATGGATCTAGAATATTCCATATTCCAGTTGAATAGATTCCTTCTTTAAAGGTGGCCTTTTTTAAGCCTAAGCACCCGGTATTCCCAGGTGGACTCCCATCCAAGTACTAACCAGGCCCGACACTACTTAGCTCTGAGATAAGAGGAGATCCAAGGTGGCATGGCCCGTATTTCTTATTTAGTCACTTAGGCATTTTCAGATTTGCCACTCATTCCACTTTAGGATTTCAGTTTCTTCAGCAGCATACCCTACTTTCTATGGCTGGGGAGTGTTTTCTTTGATGTTGAGTCTTGCAGTAGAAATAGAGATCCAGATGTCTGAGGATAAAATTCATTTAGAAGTAGAAATATAAATTTCTGTAAAATCCTTTTATCTTTATGTGTCAGCTAACATTAGTGCCTTAGTGTAATTTGTAATCACTAAACATCACATCCTTAATCTAATAAGAATTGAGGCATTTTTAAGACAAAGTAGAAAAATAATGATAAAATAAATTAAATTACAGATGTATCTTAATTTATAAGATAGATGTGTTTCTGAAAAATTGGCTGTGGAGGTAATTTCTATTAACTAAATTATATTTTCCCATTGACATGGGCTCATTATTGCAGAGGCAGATTCTTGGAAAAAGGCATATAGCACAGTGTAGTCATGAGCCTAAAAAGGAAGCAAATATCGCAGAGATGAGAAATCACGTTAAAACTCATGCATTTGAATACAAATTTTAGATGTGGATAAAATAACAATATCTTAAAATATCTAGAATAATGCACCCCAATTCACATGCCTTCAGATTATGCCCATAATCAGTCAATGGATCTTTAGGGAGAAATACATTAGATAAAATACATTACAGCTTCATTATCATTATCATTTGGAACAATGTAGTATCCCACTATCTCTATTAAGTATTATCCCCATATTTTTCAAAGATTCCTTTACAACTACTAGTGCTGTTTAATAATTCTGTTCCACTCTGAATACTTTGGAGTGGATGTAATCAGAAATAGAGTTTGTAAGTTGTTAGGTTTTCAGATAGATTTCAAATGACCTAGAAACTTTTGTTTCAGCAGTTAACTAGATTCATTGTTTTGTTGAACAGGTGTTTCTCCATGGAGAAGTAACTTTTAGCAACATCTGCCCCAAATACATTCAGGATAATTAAAGTTGTGTGAAATGTCATTATTTTCATTTTATCCTTGAATTTTAGGGATTATAAACATTTAGTCTAAGAGACTCTAAACTTCTAACACCCTGAGTATTTAAAGACTGCTAATTGGCCTTCTCTCCAATTTTACACTCCCCATACTAACACCTAACAGCTTTTCTTTGATATCACCCCCCCAACACACACACCAAAAAATTTAGGTAAGTTATCCATTGGAAGACTTTGATAAAACTTTTAAAACTCATCATAGCAGGCAAGAGAATTTGGTACTTCCTCAGACAGAGTGGCCTGGATTGGAGTCTGACCCCTACTCAGAAGGTGAACTACAAGACCCCATAATCACAAGTTGAACTCACACTGTATATGTATGAATGGGGTCATCTCTGAGACACCAAACTCAACATTTCTAATGTCCCCTTCTAGGATGCAAAGCCCTGGGAAGGGTCACTGAGTTGGAAAGCCTCCCCATTATGCTCATATTACTATGTAAATTGCAAAGTTGTCTCCTGAAGTCACACTGGAGGTGCTGAATCTGAAAAGATGTGATTTTGCTAATGGAGGGAACAATGGGGCAGCTGGGGACTGAGGGTGGTCAAAAGACCACCTAAGTTTTACTTGTGATCAGAAAGAAGTAAATGAACTGTGGCTTGATGGTGATCATTTAAGGGAGAGGAAGAAAACAAAAGTCAAGCTAATTGACAAGAAGGTTGCTAACATCTGCGCTCCTGATTTTTAGAGTTTTCCAGAATAATAAAAATATTCGCTTGCCATTTTCCTTTTTATTGTTTTTCATACATGTTTGATCATGTGAACATTATAGATCATTCTCATACTAATGAATTCTAATGAACTTTCATTTGGAAATCGGTGTTTTCTTTCTCAATAATATCCTACATATTGAAAGCTCAACTGATGAAAAGTCTCCTAGAAAGTATTCATTTAAGAAAAAGAAAGGAAATGCATCATGTCTAGCCAATGTTTCTGGAGAAATCATGCCATTTCCCTCCCATCCAGCCCATCATAAAAGCTCTGAGGAAATAATGTTTAAAATCAATTAACTAAGATGGCCAGAATCAATTTAACAGGCACTGGCTAATGTTTTACTAAAGCAAACTCTCTTTTCTTTAAACATGATTAATATCATTTAGGGTTCGTATTGGTGCTCTCAGTTATAAAGTGTGTGACCAATCTGTACTGAAAGGGTCTTTGTGAACACATGAGGGGTTTACCGAAGGCTCGGAAATTTGATGTGAGTGTAGTGAAGATATATTTCCCTTTCTTTGGTATTTTAAGGGAACACCCCATTTTGAGTCTATAGCCTTACAACAACTAACAACAGCAAAACAAAGCAAGCAAACAAAACAAAATTAAAAGCCAGCAACTATCCATGATTAATGTAGTTCTAGGCAACCTGGATTCCAAGACGACATTTACAGGTGTTGATAGAATCATAAAAGACAATGAATTTTGAGTTAAAACAGAACTAACCATTAAAGCCCATTATTTTCAAACTGCTTAAACAGTGTCCCCCCCATAAGAACCCCTGTTGGTACAAATGCATCTGCTTGGAGCTCCTGAGAATCCTGGCTGATCTTCCAGACACCCAGGTGTGATGCTCAGCTTCCAAAAGGTGGTTCCCAGCTGTCTGTAACTTCAGTTCTACAGCCTCCAGAAGGAAGGCTGTACCCCTCCTAACAGTTGGTGTACATGTGTATGCTAACATATACAGGCAGGAAAAATACTCATACACATTAAGAAAAAAATAAAACTTTTTAAAAAATTAAAAATACATCTGCTATGAGAGCATGAAGGGGTTCCGTAAGTTAGGCCTGCTGGGTTCTCTTCCATTCTGACTCCCTACCAAATCTGGAGACCCAAAATTTGTAAACCAAGCAGCTGTCTGAAAACTTCACTTGGATTTTCATATCTCAGCCACCTTTGCACATTATTTTCATCCTCTGGAGATTGTTGTGGTTGTTCTTTGAGACAGTTTCTCTGTGTACCAGCCCTATCTGTCCTGGAACTAACTCTGTAGATCAGGCTGACCTCGAAGTCTCTGCCTCCCAAGTGCTGGGATTAAAGGTGTGTGCCATCACCACCAGGGCCCACCCTCTGGAAATTTAACTGGACTCTTTCTCTGTGATCAGTTTTGGCCTTTACCTGCGGGTATGCCATAGTTTGCTTCCACAGAATTTTACCCATTTTCACTTATACTTGTTTTTCACATGGTCCTACCACAGTGAGTTAAATCCACATATAGATATGTGGATTACATTTTAAAGAATGATAAATGTTCTCTCATGAGTGTAAATAGTGGTGCTTTAATTATCTTGTTATGCTCACACAATCAAAACTGTATTTGAACATTTTATTGCACAGCTGAAGTTGCATGTGTATTAGGATAAATCTTTCCGCCAAAAGCTGCCTGAGCCCCACCTCCACGTGTGAGCTTTACGCCAGCCGCCTGCCCGAGTTAGGCCCATATGAATACACAGAAACTTGCATTAGGTTCAAAGCTGCTTGGCCAATGACTAGGATTCTCATTTGTTAGCTCCGTCTTAATTATCATAAATCTATATATGTTATAAGACTTATCGGATGCCTTAATGGTGTCCCTCCTTGTCGGTGGATCACATTGTGCCGCAGGAGCAGAGGGGAAAGAGGGCACTTCCTGCTTCTCCTTCGCTTAAATATGAGTCTCTTTGCTATGTCACTTCCTGCCTGGATCATCACTTCTCTACTGCATTTCCCAGAATCCTCTTTGACTCCTAGTCCTGTTTAACTTGCTGTCTCATTGGCCAAACAGTATTTTATTTAACTATCAATAAGATAAACATACACAGTACATTCCCCATCACATGTGCTTTAACTTACTTCAGCTTCGAATCCTTCCCATTGTTGCTTTCATTGTGTACGTGAGGTATCTGAGATTTGTAGAGAAGAACATGCCCATTCTACAGTTCCAGGAGCCTTGTGGTGGAGAGCTGGTCCTACTGGTCTCTATTCCCATTCCTTTCCTATGACATCATGCCATCTCATGTGTCAGACCCCATGAATTCAGAGGATGTTGGTCACAGTAGAACCTTTTTGTTTAGTATAATATTGCTGTGAAGAGACACCATCCATGATCATGGCAACTCTTATAAAGAAAACATTTAATTGGGATGGCTTGCTTATAGTTTCAGAGGTTTAATCCATTAACATCACTACAGTAGTATGGCAGGATGCAGACAGACATGGTGCTGGGGCTGAAAGTCCTACATCTTGCAGGCTTTGAGAAAAAAAAAAAAAACCCAAAGCCCCCCTCCCCCCACCCATAGTAACACACTTTCTCCAGCAAGACTATACATACTCTATCAGGCCATACTTCCTAATAGTGCCACACTCTTTGGGGGCCATTTTCTTTCAAACCACCATGAGAACCTTCTTGTGTACTTGACATCTTGAAACATGAGGAGTACTACATATTTCTTTATGAAGTAAGCTTCATATAGTATAACATATACTAGAGCTGTGACCTCATATCAGTTGTGTGGTTTAGGGAGACTTTTCAGCAACCTCTCAGCCTTCATTGATATCAGATGTCAGTCTTTCTTAGTCTGCCATACATACCTCATGAGCGCATTACAGCGATCTTAATACAAATTCTTATCAAACCAGGAAATATGTATTTTGTCTAGAATTTTAGAGTAAAATAAATATAGCGTAAGTCAAGAAACTGGAGAGAAAGGCTCCTGGGATATTAAGACGTTGCCTTGAACTCTGTAGTTAATTTTAGAAACTGTGAAGTGGAAAAATAATCAGTCTCTGATTCCAAAAAAATTCAAAGGAAATGAAATCAAAACAAAACAACCACAACACAGACCGTTAGCACTGTGAAAGGCAAATATATGGGCAGAGTAGCCCTGATTTATGAATACACAATTTAAGTCCATCAGAGATAGCAGCAAATAGCTCTCAGGACTGTAGAAATTAAATTGTATCAGAATGAGTTCAGGGCAGGTTTTCTTTCACAATAATTTCATAGAACTGGCTCAAGAAACATACAAAACTGCTGACGTTAATACAAATTGAGAAAGTTCCTATGTTGCGTTGCATTTCATCTTCTCAAAAACATAAAATAGCTACTTAAACTAAGTTGGGGAGAAGGAAAGTGAGGCACATCAATTAGAAAAGAAACCATAATCTTTGAATATATTGTTAAGTACCTGCTATATTTAACAAACCTTTTAAATTTTCTTATTTTTAAGAGCTATACTATGAATAAAACTGTAAATAGTTCTATGATATATTCGATATGAGGCATTATATTCTAGCATTTTGACTTATTTTCTTACTTATATTAAGTGAATTTTAAAATCTACCCCATATCTCAAGTGTGGCTTTCACATAGAAAAAGTTACTGTGGTATTTTCTTTTACAAGGGAAATGAGATTTAATAAGGTCTTACCAATTCAGAGATTGTATTTAACATAGCAGTCACTTTCGGTAGTTCAATACAGAAGGCCATGCACCTGAGTTGTGTTCATGTTTGAGCAGAAGCACATATGCATAGGGCAAGGGCTGATACTGAGTATCTTCCATCTCTTTCCACCTTCATTTTTGAAAACGATTCCTCAGCAAGTCTACTGTGCACTGCTTTGGCTAGCCTGACTGTTGAGCAAACCACAGGAATCCAACTGTTTCCAGCAATCCAGCACTGCAATTGCAAGCCTTTTATATTGGTACTGGTGATTCAACTCAGTTCCTCATGCTTATACAGAAAGAACCAAGCAGTCATGAGGCATACCTTAATCCCAGGACTAAGGAGACAGACGCAGGTGGATCTCTGTGAGTTCCAGGCCAGCCTGGTCTACAGAGAGAATTCCAGGACAGCCAAGACCAATATATACAGAAACCTTCTCTCAAAAACCAAAAAGAAAAGAAAAAAGATCAGAAGGAAGGAATAGAATGAAAGAAAGGAAGGAAGGAAGGAAGGAAGAAGAAAAGAAAGAAAGAAAGAAAGAAAGAAAGAAAGAAAGAAAGAAAGAAAGCATGCTTTATCTACTAAGCTATCTCCCAAGCCTGAGAGGATTCTGCTTGTTTTTGTTAGTTTATTTGAGTTACAAATTAAGTTACCAGATTTCTTAAAGTGTAAGTAAAATCTGGCTGCATTTCTTGGCATTGTATGATTGTATAGTCAGAAGTGATTGCATACCTCTGGCTTGTCAAGGAAAAGTATCTCCACCTCTCTATGATATAGTCTCAGACCTCTTCTCAAGTTGTTGTGGTTCAGTTAGGGCATCCTCTCAAAATACAGCATCCCCACCCCTGACCTCAATACCCACACAATGATCAATACACCATAGCAATGGTCCTCTACTAGAACCTCAAAGAATATTTAAAATGAGTTAGCATAGTCCATTCTCTTTAGTATATCAAAATACCACAATCCTGGGAGTCTACAAACAGTAGAAGCTAACTGCTTATAGTTTTGGAGAATATAATGTTCCAAATCAAAGTACCAGCAGCAGATTTGCTGGCTTATGTATAGATAACTAGTAGCTGTATTCTCAAAAGATGTAAGAGAGAAAATAACCCTCACAGGGTTCTCTTCTATAAAACTTTATGAATCTCACTTCTGGAGTCTTTACCTTCAAGATCTAATCAACTCTCAGAGGCCTCACCAATTGATGCTATAACCTTAGAGATTGTATTTCTACATATGAATTTTAGAGAGTTACAAAAGGAACTGATCAAATGAGTGTCTCAGTCGTAAATAATACAGAACACAGAGGCTTCCTTGTAAGATAGATACTAGATCATCTGTCATGGGCAAATGCATCTCGAAGGAAATGGAAAGGAAACATTTTAGAAGCTAATTCCAAGAGAAGAAATGACCCATAGGTTGAACCAAAGTCTGGAATCTTTGTTCCTCCGGATTTGATCACTTTTACTTCAGATGAATTTTGAGTGATCCCTCCCCCATTTTTGCAAGTACTTATAACGTAGAAAATTGAACCATTTACCTCAAAAGTGAAACCAAAATGTACATAAGAACCCTAAAGAGACTAGTTGATTACCACATTGCTTTCTGAGGTTAAAACTTTGGAACCTAAATCTACACAGACTAGTTTTTGAACCACAACCTCTTGGCTTGTAGCTGTTTGACTTGGTGATGGGGATTAGGTGTAATGGGGACTTGACATCATGAGATTGCAAAGGGTCTTCATCAAGTTCAAATGAGATGCCCTTATAAAAATGCTTGCTGCAGCACACTTGGGCATAGTAATTGCTTCTAGTTATTATGACTTTCAATCTACTTAGAACCATTAAAGAGACTCTGCTGTTTTGAGAAGCAAGACTAGGAGGAATTATTTCAGAAATGAACGCCGAATAGATTTTGGGGAAAAATAATTTAGACATTTATCATATCCTGTACTAAAATGGAAAATACATCTTGATTTTATGGTTAAATATAAAACCGAAGCCACAAGCAAAGCAGTAAAACCAAACCCTGAATAATTTATCTAATATCTGTAAGGGAGGAAATTCATATACATAAAAGCCTTTGTGAGCCAGAATCACACATTCACAGCTGGTGAGAGAGTAAATTTTTTTTTTTTTTTGGTTTTCCACAAAAACGTTTTTATAATACATGTTTAAAACCTTAAGAGTCTGCATGTCGTTTGGGTTAGTAAGTCAGTCTAATTAAAAATATACTCAAATGCTAATAAGCAATGAAGATTTTGAACAATGGGATGGAATACCATAGTATTCCAGTCAGTGTTGTTTGTGCCACACAACAGAACAATAAATAACCCTGAAAGTAACCTAAATAGCCAACAACAAAGGAATATCAAGTAAAATATCATATGTCTAAACTTTATAATATGAAATAATCAAAAATTATGTTTAAATATTAAGTGGACAAAAGCTGGAGACACAAAAATGGGAGATATTTACAATGATACTGTGCTGAGAAAATGGCAATAGATCTTATGAATGTGTTTATTTCTTGAATATCAAATCAGTTCTATAAGCTCTTTCCTTAGTCTTATTAGTGTTCAAGCATCTTCTGTAAAATGTCAGAGACGCTACTCTAACAGCAATGACATTAGAGTTAGTACTAATTTTATCCTTTTAAAAAGTGTGCACCAAATGACCTGACAGACTTTGAAGATCCCCATGGAAAGCCTCACCCTTCCTGGGGAGTGGATGGGGGATTGGATGGGGGTCAGTGGGGAGCATGGGAGGATGGGAGAGGGAACTGGGATTGATATGTAAAATAAGGTTTCTTCTAATTTAAATAAAAATTTATATAAAAGGTGTGTGTTCATTGGCACTGAATACCTGTACTTTGTAACACAGTCTTTGCTACTACCCATCTGCATAACTTTCCTTTTCACCCACAGCTGAAATTCTTTGAGCACCAAACAGTAGTATCCAGTCTATCTACAGGCCTCTGATAGCTGTCCTGCTTTCTGTTTCCATATATATAACCACTCTAGGAATCTAATTAAGGGGAGTCAGAGCATGCTTGGTTCCTTGAGATTGACTTTGATGTAAACAATTACACAAAATATTCTTTTCTCCACTCCCCTCCCTGAAAATACTAGAAAATAAACCAAATAAGTAGTTAAAACTTAAATTCCTGTGCAAAGAATCAAACAGGCACTAATAGTTGCAACAAATGGTGAGATACTTATGCTTGGCTAAATGGTCTGTGGTAAATTACTGGCCTTTTATGTTTAAAATGGGCTTTGTGTTTTTAGAGTTCAAAGAATGAAAGATTGTTTAAAAGATATCCCTGAGGAATGGATGGGGGTGGGATGGAAGGGTGGTAGAGGAAAGGGAGGACTAGAGGGAGAGAAAACTGGGATTGCTATGTAAAATAGGATATTAATTTTAATTTAAAGAAAAAATAATTTAAAAAGATATAACATCTTACTAAAACTATTGAAAGAAACTAATTACCTCCTTATCAACTGAGAATTTGCCTAAAATATTTCTTTCAAAAACAGAAAACTACCAGAGAGGAAAATTTAGAACCTGTCTTCAGTGATTCCAATCTCATGAAATGCATTTGTGTCTCAATTTGGTTACTCTGTTGTTTACACTCTCACAACCATATCCATTTTCAGAAATATTCAGATTATATACAAATTAAATAATCATTATAAAATTTACAACAAGTGTTGGATATGCATTTCTGAGAATTAACAACATACTATTTTTCATAATAACATTCAATACCCTTAATATTCAGGGTAGAAAAATGTGGTGTTATTGTAATACTCCTTCACCCCTCAAAATTAAGACTTAATACAGACAATGTCTCCCTGTGCCAAATGCAAGATAGGTCAGTTGGACACAATAGGAACATGCTGTCTTGAAGGCATCTGCTTCCTTTAGGTTTTATTGCTGCTTTAAAATAGCTGTTTTAGAGATTGGTTTGGTATTTCCATACAAACTTGTGAGTTTTGGTAGCCAAAACATTGTCTTATCATTTCAGCATAGGTCAAGTGATGGCCTCAGACAGTTTTAATGGAGATCTGACAGAAAAGGGTACAGGAAGAGTAAGGTGGACTGCCAAGGACACAGGAGGTTTGTTTTGTTCTGTGTTTGTGCCAAGTCAGGGACCAGTGCATCGAGCCCAGTCAGTGATTCTGTGTTGAGGATGGCTGCCCAATTTCAAGGATGCTTGCTCTCCTCCCACATTTAGCAGCTTGGAGAAACCAATAACCTACTTTGAGATCAAGAACTTTTAGCTTCCTCTTTGAAAGGAAGATGTGTGACACTGTCTTATTATATTAGAGAAAATAATAAATTCTAGAGCCTGGAGTACTAGTAAGGATGACTATAATTCACAATAACCGCTTGTATAGTTTACAGATAAATTAGGAAGGAAGTACTTGCAGTATCCAAATGTAAAGAAATGATGATAAGGGGATGGAAATAATATTTATCTTAATTCTAACAGTGCATTCTGATGCAATTTCACACAGTGTCCATAAATAACCTTATGCTATTTTTTAAAGTAGGAGCTGGTTATGTTACTGATGACAGATAAAACTACAGAATCCTGAGAATATCTATTGATAATATACATAGTAGCATACATAATGCCACAATCCACTGTTTAGTGAGAATGATGAACTTCAGGTAAAAGCCAGAATTACAAACTGATAGAATCAACTGCATTAAGAAAAATGAGAATTAAAGACTTAGAACTCTACACTGACAAATTGAATTAAATGCTGGAATCTGGATACTGTAAATTTGTCCTGAATGACATTTAGAATAAAAATGACATAACTAAAGAGAGAAAATTAATTCAACTCTTGTTACCATAATCTGAATCTTATATTACTATCTGGGAAAATGTTTTATAATTACTCTTGTTTCCAAATGTATGGTTTTATTTCTAAATTCACGCCATATTGCAGGGAAAATACATATTTGAGAATACAGGAACCCCATAAAAAGATGACTTTGGCACATATGTATAGTAGTTATTTTTTTTAACCTTTATCTACCATTTTTGCCTGTTCGAGCTCTTTCTTTATTTATTTCTTTCTTTCTTTCTTCCTGTCTTTATCTCTCTCTCTCTTCCTCTCTTTCTCTTTGACAGAAGGTCTGTTCTTCAGATGTAAATTAATTTAGTGTACCTTCTATAAAAGGCATGTCACCAGGAGACACAGTAGTGACCTCCATTCTTCAGAAAGTGCTATAGTTACAGCTAAAGGAAGTGGCCATAAACTTTGAGCACAGAATGTTTTGGTGACATGAAAAAGCTGCCTCTTTTAACTTTTGTGTTTCACATCTGAGGTCAACTAGTGTTTTTTGCCTGTTGAATCTTAGTTAATATTTTGGATTTCTCTTTTCTAATAAGCATTTAGACATGCTATCAGATCATACAATCATCTAAAATTTTTATAAGACTTCTATTACCATGCCTGACCTTGAAAACAAGATAGAATATATCCTCAATAACAACAGTAATTAAATTTGGGGAAACTTTCCAGTTTTTTGGGTAGAACTCATTTAAATATGAATTTATTGTTCATGGCAAAACCTACATTATGTTCTGCAGTGACTTGGAGGTTTAGTTAACATAATATCTAACAAGTTTCTCCAAAGATAGACAAATTGCTCCCCATTGAACAAAAAGGGGGATGGCATAAGGTCAGACAAAAGACTCTTGATTTATGTGAATTTCTTTTGAAATGCAAATGATCACAAGGAAGCTTTACAAGTTTCTTAGAAAAAGTCTCCTGGGTGGTATTATTTGTGCTGAGCAGGTTTAGAATGGTCTGAAAGGTCTTGCCATTTGGGGATTTAGAAGAATCCATCCAAAAACACTTGCCAAAGATGCCCATAGAAACCTCTGCATCATTCATCCACAGGCATTTCCCTGGCTACTGCTATTAACGTGAGTGCTTTACAGTTCTATTTCTTAGTAGGTACCTGATAAGGGAGCAAGCTCAACACTTAGACTGGGGGATAAAATACTGTTGGCTCACCACCCACATCAATTATTGATTAGCTGTGAATGACTGCCTTCCTCAGGATCACCATTATCAAGGCAACAGTCTAATGAAATGTTTGGTAAAATGGTAGACAACAACAGAAATGTATATGAGTCCCATGCTCCATCCTAGGAGTTTTAACAAGGTATCTTTATGGGATTCCTTTATCCCACCTAGCATCTAGGGATAAACTCTGACCTTTATGATATCCACATTTACATCATTATAATCTTTATGGTAATATACATTTTAGTAAAATATTTTGATTTTAGCAAAGCCAGGTGTGATTTTCTGAAAGAATATAATGAGTCAATTATGAGGAGTAATGTGTGTTGTAGTATACACACTTAGCCTGACAGAGAAACTTCTAACACTTGGATAGCATCTCTTATAAACAATCATAGTGGGGGCTATGGATAAGGAATGAAGTTCAAATCTCTGGCACTGACATAAGAAGCAAGTGTGGCCCTAAGTGCTTACAAACAAGTGTCAGGGGACAGAGAAAGACTAAAGCATGAAGTTATCTTATAGTAGTGAGCCTCAAGCTCATTGAGAAACCCTGTACCAAGGGAATGATGCAGAAGGTGATTCAAGAAAGACATCCTATGTCCTCCTGTGAGTTGAACATGTGTAGGCATAGAAACATATTTGCACAATCACACACAACCTCATATGTGTGTTTACACGGATGTTGATGTATACACGTCATTCACACACAACAAGCAAGCAAATAAACAACAACAAAATAAAACCACAGTGGAATGGACCACATACAA
Organism: Cricetulus griseus; assembly: GCF_003668045.3. Classification (NCBI taxonomy): domain Eukaryota; kingdom Metazoa; phylum Chordata; class Mammalia; order Rodentia; family Cricetidae; genus Cricetulus; species Cricetulus griseus. Next base: position 20,571,331 of record NC_048597.1, read on the forward strand.
CCAGGCTAGAGTATCAAAATACACACTTCTTCAGATCATAGCATGCACAGTGAGATTCTTTTTCCCATTGAAGGTATAATTTTATTGGGAATACAGCTCTTCTTTTTTTCAGAAATAGATTTTTTATTATTATTAGAAACAAGCTTCTTCTACATGTCAATTCCAGTTCCCCCTCCCTCCCCTCCCCTTCTTCCCTGTCCCCTCCCCCACCCTCCATCCCAAACTCTTTCTTTTCCCCAGGGAGGGTGGGGCCTTCCATGGGGATCTTCAAAATCTGTCGTATCATTTGGAGCAGGGCCTAGGCCCTCCCCTGTGTGTCTAGGATGAAAGAGTATTGCTCTATGTGGAGAGGGCTCCCAAAGTCTATTCGTGTACTAGAGGTAACCATAGATTGCCTAGACCTCCAAACTGACATCCTTGCTCAGGGAGTCTGGAACACCGTGATATTCTTAACAGAAGCTGAAGTCAGAAGCAATGATGGATGCAGGTCCATATATAGACAACAGAGATGAATGCTGGGTACATCTTCAACCTGTACAAAAGGCATAATAGAATATTTGTTTGGAGGTTGTGTGGAAGAATGGATTTCAGAGGCCACTATTCCAGCATTGCAATTTTACAGATAAGGAAATAAAATCCAGAAAGGCCAGGAGTCACTCATTTTCTGTCCCAGAACATAGCAGTTGTCAGTAAATATTGTAGAGGAGTTAATAAAATAACAAGCAACATTCCCTACTTTCTTTTATTCTCACTCCTGGGACTTTTCATGCCTTAGAGAAAAAAAAAGAGAATATATATATATAATATATATATATATATATATATATATGATCTTGTCTTTGGTATTAAAACAACACTTCTTTGGGATAGTGTTAATGGATTTCTAACTGGAAAAATAGAATCATGCTGCTACTTATCAAATATTCAGATTACAAAAAACCCATAAATTATATCAGCCCTGAAAAGGCAGGCAGTCAACATCAAGTGTAATTTAAAAGCATTTCTGATGATGGGCAAATATAATTTCATTTCTCAGCTGGAGCAATGGCATTTCATGGAAAAAATAATACAAGTCTGACAAGCGATAATGTTAATAATCCCTTCATCTGTCTCTCTGGTGGCAGAGCTGACGACAACGTCACAGCACCAGAAGACACCCGAGCATTCATTCCTGGAGGACCCAGCAGATGCGTCTTTCCACATCTCTGCTTTCCCTTTCTCCAAGCTCAGTTTTCATGTTCCTCCCTTCGTTTTGTCTTACCCCACTCCCAATTCCGCTGTGAGAAATAAACTGAGAACTGCTCACTTTGGCCCCTACTCAGAGACTGCCAACACTGTTTTTATCCTAGGAGTGTTCTCTGCACACACTCTCTTCCAGGCGAACAGTGGTTAACAGTGACTCAGTCAACACAGTCGAGTGGAGAATGGACTTGACATGGTATCAGTCTTTGCTTTCGGGGCTTTGTTTAGTCTTGTACACTTGTTTGCTTTTCTTGGAGCCTCAATTCAACAAATCATGAATAAGAATTCCTCACTACAATCCTCACTCATGTTACATCCTCCAAAACTTCTCAAAGATTCGTCTGACATTCGTGTCTGCTTGTTTTTGCTGACTTGCTGCAGAAAAAACTTTGATGCCTCAGTGTTTTTCCTCTGTTTCCAGGTGGCTGTTTGCGGCCTACTTTCTTCCTTTTGGAAAAAGAAACAAAACAAAAACAAAACAAAAAAACCCTTCTAATATCTATAATTTCTTTCTTCATTGTCTTGGTGATTTCCACAAAAGTGAGACTCTTTCTCTTATTTTTCTCAGTATGTCCTTTTCACATTAACTTTCAGGTGCACCAGAAGACAGCTGGTACCGTGCCCAGGATAGTTTAATCAACATATGTAATCTAGGAATTTCTTTCATGCTATTGGTGTGGATTTCATGTATGTCTCAGTGGAAACACAACTTACAACAGATTTTACTATTCACTGTAAACAATATTATACAAAAAACTAAAAAATCCATAAGTTGTCTTTCTTTCAACTCAGTTAATGTTCCTAGATTGTCTCCATCTCTCTGTCCACCCCAGACAGTGTGTGTGTGTGTGTGTGTGTGTGTGTGTGTGTGTGTGTGTGTGTCTGTCGACAGTGTGTGTGTGTGTGTGTGTGTGTGTGTGTGTGTGTGTGTATGCGTGTGCATATGTGTTTATCCCTCTCTATCAGTTTTCAGAGTGATTACCTGGTTTTCTCAAGACTAGAATACAAGTGAAATAATCGCCACAGTAGCACATGGTGGATTACTTCTGGAGAGGATTTGCTTTTTCTTGTTGTTTTTAGCAGTCCTTAGAAAAAACCAAGCTGGTGTGATGTTGACACAGGCATGAGGCTTGGCTCACTCTTTTCCTTATTTTAAAGCAGGAAAGCTATAAAAAGATGAGAGTTAAGCCTTGTTCTCTAAAACTGAGTTAAATAAATCAACAGAAAAAAAAACTTAAGTATGCTTTTTACTGCCATAGGCAGTTGTGTAAATCTGGCCCTGTGATAACCTTTACTACATTTTGCAAGAGGCATGTTGTTAAAAAAAAAATCAATAAATCCAAGACTGACTGTTCTTATTTTTCTTTTCCACATAGACAGTAGAAGTACATTCCTCTAACATTTTCATGTCACAGAATTATTTTAAAATTTGAATTACATTAAAAACCAAGTATTTGTTTAAATATGAAACAAATAGATTCTAGGGGCCGAGAGACAACTCAGTGGTTAAGATAACAGAGAGCTCCTGTAGGACACCATATTTGGTTTGAAGCACTCATTTTTTTAGTGGGGAGAAAAGATGTCTCAGAGGTTAACAGTGTCTTTTGTACTTGTGCAGGACCTTAGTTCCACTCCTAATGTCCACAAAGTGGCTCACAACTGCCTGTCACTCCAGGTCCAGGAGACACCACACACTCTTTTTTAGCTCCAAGGGCTCCTGAATATACAGGTTGCATATATATATATATATATATATATATATATATATATATATATATATATACACTCAGACACACACACACACATACACAAATACATAAAATAAACAATAAACTAAAAATAAATATTTAAGAAAGTACATTTATTTAGAATCTACTGACAATAGCATCACAATAACAAACCTTAATATAAATTTTGCTATTGTCTTAGTTAATTTTTTATAAATGTTTAAAAGACTAATTTATAAGTAAGGTGTCCATTGTCAGTTTTATTTTGTTTCCAATTCTTCAAATATCTAGCACCATAATTGTAACACAATAATTTAAAAATAATACTCAGTTCAATAGTTTTGAAATAGACTTTTAAATGCAATTTTGGGGGATATGCTAGTGTCTGTACCCAGAGTCATATGTCCTGGCCAAGAACTTAAAAACTAAATTACACTGTAGCCTCATAATATTATTTTTAAAATATAACATATTTATTCATTAAATTTATATAATATTATATATATTCATATATATATATATATATATATATGTACTTGTATGCACAGGTAATATAACCACATTTTATTAAGAAGATCTAAATTGTTAATTATAATTTCTTTTTTAAGATTTTTTTTTAATTTATTAGGTATACAATGTTCTGCCTACATGTATGCCTGCAGGCCAGAACAGGGCCCCAGATCTCATTATAGATGGTTGTGAGCCACCATGTGGTTGTTGGCAATTGAACTCGGGACCTCTGGAAGAGTAGTCAGTGCTCTTAACCTCTGAGCCATCTCTCCAGCCCCTAATTATAATTTCTTATGAATGCTAATTTAGAGCTCTCCTTTGTTCAGGTCAGCTGTTTCTGAGGGTTTCACCAGCATGGTCTGGATCCCTATGCTCATCACTCATTCTTCTCTGCAACTGGATTCCAGTTCAGTTCAGTGATTAGCTGTGGGTGTCTGCTTCTACTTCTACAAGCTGCTAGATGAAGGCTATAGGATGGCATATAAGACAGTCATCAATCTCATTATCAGAGGAGGGCATTTAAGGTAGCCTCTCCTCTGTTGCTTAGCTTGTTAGTTGGTGTCATCTTTGTAGATCTCCAGACATTTCCCTAGTTCCTGATTTCTCTGTAAACCTAAAATATCTCCCTCTATTATGGTATCTCCATTCTTGTTTTCTTCTATTCTTCCCCTGACTCAACCCTTCTGCTCCCTCATGTGCTCCTCACCCCAACTCTTCTCCACTTCTCATTCTCCTAGCTCCCTCCCCCCTCCTCCATTGCTCCCAATTTGCTCAGGAGATCTTGTCCCTTTTTCCAGGGTACCATGTATGTCTCTCTTAGGGTCCTCCTTGTTTATTAGCTTCTCTAGCAGTGTGGATTGTAGGCTGGTAATCCTTTGCTCTATGTCTAAAATCTACATATAACACAGAAACAGCTGACCTGAACAACGGGGAGCTCTTGGTCCCCAGACTGATAGCTGGGATACCAGCATGGGACTGATCCAGACACCAGGAACGTGGGTTTGAATGAGGGGACCTCGGAAATCTACGGGACCTCCTGTAGTAGTTCAGTACTTATCCCTGGCATAGGTGTGGACTTTGGGAGCCCAATCCACATAGAGGGATACTCCCTGAGCCAAGACACACAGGGGTGACCCTAGGCCCTATCCCAAAGAATATGACAGACTCTGAAGATCCCCTATGGAAGGCCTCACCCTCCCTGGGGCGAAGAAAGGATATGTGATTGGTAGGATTTTATTTGGGGAGGGGATGGTGGGGGAGGAAGAGGGAGTGGGAACTGGGCATGACATGTAAAACAATCTTGTTTCTAATTCAAATAAAAAAAGATGGAAAAAAAGAATGCTAATTTAGTATATATTAACTTAGGCAATAGTAAAAATTGTATTTTCTTTTTGAATTTAAACAACTAAGGGCTCTATTGCATCTCTTAAGCTGTTGGGAAAACTTGCTGAATATTAGTGTCTTTAAACAAGAGAAATTCATTCTATCAAGGTTCCGGATATCAGGAAGTCCCAAAGGGCAGGTTTGGTAGAGCATGCTCCTCCAGGATTCTCTCAGCAGAATCATTCTTTGTCTCCCTCAAGATCTGGGAGTGTCTGGCATATACATATACATATACAATACAATACAGTATTGTATTAACATCTATCTGACTTAATCTTATCCATGGCTTCTGCTTTTCTGCATCAGCGTTTCTATTTTTTGTGATCAATGACTTACGGCTCATCAGAATCAAGTACAAACTCAAAATGACCTTGTATGTCCAAAACACACCTTCATATAATATTGTACTTGGAAGTTCTCGGTGGATATGATGGCAGGGACGGGGCGGGGCACTGTGAAACCTGATGCAGAAACATATGATGGTCATTCATTAAAATCAGTTAGCTAGCTATAACAGGTTTATGTAATTTCTCCCCAAAGCACAGAGGTCTGCAGGAGGTGGATATGTGTGGCAATATAGTGGATAACAAATACTCCCCAAATGTCACTCGTGAATGTAGAGGTGAACGAAAACATATGTCTTACTTTGACAGTGAAACATAAGAAGGCATAAAATTTGTGTCCAGCCAGAAAATCTTGCAGCCTTTGGATTTTCCAGTTATTTGGAAAGGAGGTACTCTATCAGTCTAGGTGTTTGAATGAGGATGGTATGTAGGGCTCCTCAGATTAGTATAACTGAGGAAAAAATAATCTTTGCTGCTTGAGACATAGGGATGTTTTAGATCTACTCAATGTTCTTTCTCATTGCATGTGATAGAGAAATGGCTTTTCGGGCCAGGAAATATGGCTCTCTTTTCATGCATTAAGTCCATATATAGGTAGAGTACATGGAGAAATGTGGAAATTACATGGAAATCTGATTAGAAAAGAAAGATCAAAAACAACCCTTTCTTGTCTGTTCAGGATGTTATTGAACAAAATACTTCTTAAATAATAAGATTTTTTTGTCTGTTCTCTTGGCTTGGAATTCTAAGAACTGAGCATGAGGAATTGATTTCTGAGTCACAGACTCTTTTTACAGTGTTCTCATCCTTTGCAGGGTTTTCTCTGCAGTATTTTTTAAAGATGACTTTGATATCAATCATGTAGACTCTGTCTTCCTGACCAAGTTACCTTCCCAAAGTTTCTCCATCTGACTGTAAACATCATTTGGATGCATATCTAGGGGACATGGGCACTTGGAATGTAACTGCTCCTTAGAAAAGTGGCAATGGAAAGATTTCTAAATGTGAAGAAACCTTGCTCCAGAATAATCTGGTCCAAACGAGGTGATGCCTTTGACCTTGTTGAGAGTCTGTAAGAGTCTCATCCTCAAACATTGACACTTGTAGTCTTTTCTGAGTTTTCATAGCCACTCAACTACGGATTCTGAAAATTTTATTAAATAATACAAATGGCTTTGCAGCCGTTGCCATGTGTTATTATTTTAAAACTTTTGTGTATTACTGCAATTTAATTGTTACAGTCTAAAGTCTTTGAAGGAGAATAAGATGGTCTGGATCAGCTATAAACAACCATTCTAAGGATGATTTCTCCTGTCTTGCAGCCCAACATTTTCAGAAGGTTTTGGTAATCTAAACAATGAGAGAGTACCCAGAATTCCTAACAGGATGACAGGAGAATCTCAAAGGCTCTTTTAGTTGCTTGTTTCATAGCTATACCAAAATGCCAGGCTAAAACAACATAGAGCAGGGTTTGTTTTGCATCCAAATTAAGAAAGGGCATCATGACGGCATGAGCTTGAGACTGATGGTCATATTGTATCAGCAGCAATGCCACAGGGGTCATTGAATACAGGCATTCAACTTTTTCACCTATATATCAAGTCTGAAACTTAAGCTTCTGGAAGGGTGCCACCTATGCTAAGGGTGTGTCTTCCAACTCAGTTATCCCAGTTTAGAAAGTCCCTCACAAATGTGCCCAGAGGTTGGTTTCCTGGATGACTCTAGATTATGTCAGGATGACAATAACCATTGCAGGCTGAATAGAGAAGTGCAATCATGCCATTGGCCAGAGCTCAATCATGTGGTTTAAATTAACTGCAAGTAAAGCTGAGGAGGTTAGACAGTTCTCTGTAGGTAAGGAGATGTGTTTATCAACATATCACAAATAGCATTGTCATCTCAACAAAAATTCACGATAATAATCCAGACACCCACCACCACCAAGGTCTTTACATGCAATCTCCTATATTGAAGTTGGCATTATTACCTTTGTTAGCAGGTTAATTATTAACCTGATGCTCTAAAGTGGTAGAACTAAGACAGCCGTGCAGAGCTGCCTTTCAGAGCTAACTTCAAGCATAGTTTTGATCCAGCCTGCTCTGGTGTTTTTCCATTCAAGACCACATTTGCCATTCCTGCTCTTTGCAGAGACAATGGAGTGGAAACGTTCCATTAGCATTAGTTTAGAGAAGACTAAAGTTTTCCTAATGATCAGTAAACAGCTTGCCTATGAGTATTGCAAAATCTCATCTGGAAATCTTTAAAATGAAATAGTTTTCCATCTCCTTTTTCTGGTTCAGTCATGATTCCAAACAAAGGCTGGGAATTAGACTATCAGAAATCCTGTAAATGTTTCTTTAGCTTTATCATATAATGTCCTTTGAATGTGTTCTTTTGGTTGAGATGAAACAACATAAATGGTAAGTAACAATCTGGACTTATGCCAGGATTAGAGACAGACTACAAAACTGCAACAATAAAACACAAACCCCTCAATTGCTCATTATGCTATATAATTTTCATTGACCTTGTCTACATCAATTATACCTCAAACACTAATGTTTATCAGATAACTGAAGATCATAATGAGTAATTTTAGAAAAAATCAGAAATTAAAGGGTGGAGATATCATGAGATGTTTTACAGATTGTTGAAAAGAATAGATGAATTTAGACACTCAATATATCACATATGAGATACTGTATAATTACATTTTTTTGCAAGTGACTATAAGGAGCTATCCCCTGAAAACTAAAGAGGAAAAAAGGCATGAAGAAAGAGAAACACATAATTTGTTTCAATTTCAAGTTGCATTGTTATTTATTCTTCATATTTGTTCCTCTGTTAATTTTTATGTTCATATTAGTACATCACATAGTCTTATGTGTGTAAGTGCTTCAGGCAGGAAGTATGTGGAGGTGAGGAAAACCTTTCAATGTCAGTACTCACCTTCCTCCTTGTCTGAGACAAGGTCTCTTTGTTTCTCTCTACATCCATCAGGCTATGTCTTGCAAATTTGATAGATTATTCCATCTCCACCTTCCATCTCCTGGAACAGCACTTTGGTTAGAGATGCACTGTATTGTATCCTACTTTATCTGAATTCTACAGATTCAGGCTCTGCTCCTCTTGCTTATGTGGTAAGAGCTTACCCACTGAGCCATCATCCAGTCCTAAATTGAAATATTTTGATATTAATTATCATATATGTCATCATATCACTGCATGTAATGATCATCTATAGATATAAATGGTGGAGATTTCTTCTTTTCATTTCATGTCATCCCTTAAGTACAACAATATATAACTTTAAATGAAGCTTTATTGCTGAAATTTCCAGCAAGAATCTAACAATAAAAACATAATAATATTTTGTTTTATTAATACTAATAAGAATTTCTAATATTCCACAGAAATTCAACATTTATTTTTTTCCGGCAGAATTCCGATACTTTGAATCCTGGAAACAAATCAGATTCTGTTCCCAAACAGGAAGGTTGTGCTGTGATAGGACCTTAAACAGGTCAATTGGATGACAGGAGCCCTTGGGTGGATTCCAATATATTATCACAAGGGAACAAAACCATCATTTTCTTAATGTGAAGAATCTATTATTCCACATCTCTGAATGTACAATAATACATGTTTGCGATCAGAAATCTGTCCAGATCTGGCGTCTATGCGTGTGGTCCTTCCTTAAACCTTTGAAACTCTGTTCCTTTTAAAAATAAGAAAATTGTGTTAGGGATACAAAATAATTTTTCCTTTTAGGATTGCAGTGTGTGCATGCAAAATGTGATGAGGTGAAGTCCAAATTGGAGGGGACAGATTTGAAAAAGGTTGGCAAAGAATCAAAGGGATTTTCGTAGTTTGTGATATTGCACTACAAAAATAGCATGAGAAAAAGTGTATCATTATTCATCACTCCAAGGAGACACTCAACTGAAGTAAGGACTTGGGATCTTGGAAGGGAAACATTAAGGAAATCTTTGCACACTTCCTTACCCTCTCAAGGTCAATGATTGAGACTTCTCTTCCAGAGCATATGTGATTTTAATAGTGGGTAACTTTACATGTGTTATAAAGACATTAGACTAAACAAAATGAGGGGTCATCACCTTGTCTCCAAAACAATTTTGTTCCCTTTTATCAAGAACTGAGATTTTGTACTTAACCGGATGACTGTGTGATTGGGGACATGAGAAACCTTGCCCAACCTAATGAAGCTAAAGTCTCACCAATGAGCCGTGATATTCTTTTAGGTGATTTGAAGGACTTCAGATTAATTTGAAGTTGTTACAAACTAGGAGTATGAACTTCTGTTTCACAACTTTGTTATGGCATACTTTCTAAAATGATGCATACTAGGAAAGTTTCAAAGCACTGGGAGACCTGATGCTGGGCAGTAGCAGGTCATGGGTCCTTGAGGGCTGACATATTCCTGATGATTTCAAATAACACAGATCAGATGAACAAGTATTATCCAGCCCTTGTTTCACCCAACTCAAACTTCTTTCCCAATCCTATTGGACCTCTTTTAAGACACCAAATTATGGTCCCTATCTTCCTGTGACAATTATACACACACACACACACACACACACACACACACACACACACACACACACACGACAACATTGGAAATAATATATGCATATAGGTTCAATGCTAGGAACTCCTTTGGACTTAAACAGCCACAGTAACAAAGAAAAAGTTCCAGAAACCATTCCTATTTTCTGCCATGTGGGAAAAGGAACAGTCATTTAACATTGACAGCAATGCTGGAAAACAAAGGATCTTTTATTTTTTTCCAATTTTTAAATTTGAATTAGAAACAGGATTGTTTTACATGACAATCCCAGTTCCCTTCTCCCACCCATCCTCCCCTCCCCCCCCCAAACTAAAACCTTGTCTGTCACATATCTTTTCTGCTCCCCCTGGATGGTGAGGCCTTCCATAGGGTGTCATCAGAGTCTTTCGTATCCTTTGGGATAGGGTTTAGGCCCACCCCTGTGTGTCTTGGCTCATGGAGTATTCCTCTATATGGAATGGGCTGCCAAAGTCCACACCTATGCTAGGGATAAAATAATGCTGACTATGTTGTGAACTGTGACACACTAGCACAAGCATTCATGTTCTTAGGCAAGACACACACTTGTTGTATGCTGTCACACAGGTTCTCTACACAAACAGCACAGGGACATGTGCAGCTATGAACCTGAGGATAGCCTCTTTGGACATCACTGTTTGACCCACCACAGGTTGATATCTTTCTGAGGTATTTTTCTTTTTAAAGTCTATGTACAAAGAGAAGTTCTGCCTCAGCATCATAGGCTATTGGCTATATTCTACTTATTCGAAAATCTTTGTTGAATTTTGAACTCTTCCTAAACTCTTCTTCAATATAGATGCAAAATTATTTTCCAATTTTTTCTAATTCTATTGAAATAAATTTTTCTTGAGGATATGTGATATATATATATATATATATATATATTTGGTAAAAAACATTGTTTCTAAATAAAATATTGCTATATTTCAGTCAACTCATGATTTAGATTACTAAAATAAGGTTTTTTAAATAAATAAGTCCTTGGAATGGACCAAAATACTATTCATACACAGATGCATCTGCATATGTGTACATAAGAGAGGCTCACTATATATTGATAGATATTAGTGACTATCACAAAATGAATTGATTGTAATCAGAAATTTCCAATTTCTTTCAGAAAAATAATACTTTCTCATACTTGTCTTTCTCAGAATCTTTCTGGAGAAAGAGCATACTACAACAGAATAATGCAGGAGTAAGCAAATCATTCTGGTCTGATCAGGAATTTTACACGTTAGTTTAATTGCCTTGTGTCTTTTTGTAGGTAATGACCCATATATTTTGTTCAAATTTGATTTGGGCAAATTGTATGCTGAGGCAATTTTATATTGAAAAGAATCCATCTGAACAGCCTTTGACTTTAAAATGGGTTCATTAATGATAAATGAAACAATTTTTTTTTCTTTTCTTTCCTGCTCCCCCTTCTCCTCTGTCCTGTGCTACCACAGACTCGGGTTTTAAAGACTTTTGCTTACCTACAGAGAAAGAAAAAAAAAATCTAGAGCAAATAATCCATTTTTAATCATAATTGTTGTTCACTAAAAGCACATCAGGTTTAATTGAAATGTGATCTCTCCAGTTCAGATTCTGTGAAATCTTGCAGAAGTGATGATTTGTATTTTTTTTTTTTGGCGGTGATATTATCCATATTGAATTTCTGACTAAGAACCACACTGTTGATTATTTAGCATCCAAGTTTTGGTTATTATTCTAGTTTTTTCCCTTTAAATATCATTCATATAATAGCCTGTGTGCTTTAGGTACACCACATATCATAGAGATCTTGACAAAGCATTCTTTTATGAATCAGTTCCAAATCTGTCTTCGAGTAAAACAGAAGATATAAATTCCAAAATAACTTTGCTCCAGACTTCATTTCCAGTAGAAATAATCACACAAAGGATGGCACCGGTATGACCTAATTGGCCTTGTTTTGTGACTTTTATCAGGTAGAGGTGAATGTGAAAACACTGATGTTGGCAAAAACTAGTAAATAAACTCTTTGAAGTAAACTCCCCTCTGTAGCACTTACTTGTCATATGGATGCATTTTTATTCAATAAAATGCATCATTTTCTACCCTAGAAGACAGGAGGGAATTATTGGCTAGATGCTCACCAACCCATTCTTTCGGTTTCCCAAACACACTCTTCCTGATTCTTGAGTTGTTTTATAGGTTATTTAAGGAAAGGCTCTTGTAGTTAAATGAAAAGTAGTTGAAATGAAAAGGTCATAAGAAAACTGCCAAATGGAATGTGTTAATGTTTCTTTTCCCAGATCTTTCTTAAAATTAAAACTCTTGTTGGTTTATTTGATTTTGAATTCCTGCAGAATTTCATTATGGAAATTCTGTTTGCAGGAGAAAAATGTTTCCGACTCAGGAGCAAATATAGTTTGGCTGAGATTAGAGGGTGGGTTTCTTGTGTAGATGAACGAGAAAGAGGATTTTTTTTTAATCCTTGACTTAAAACCTAATCCAATGTCTCAATTGAAAGTTTTATAAAATTACCAACTATTTTATAGCGTCCTGAGGAGATAACAGATGTTAACCCAGGGCATTTTGGGACTTTTCCTGGCCATAGTGTTATCCAACATAGAACCTTTCTGGTTTTATTTATTGGGGGGGGGGGGACCATGTAAACTTGTTTCCCCTTAATGTTTTTTTTTTTACCCAATATTGTGCTAATCGCGAGTCAATAGTTGAAGAATTCAAGGGATTTAGTTTAAGCATTCTGAAGTATTCGCCCCTTTTCTTTATGGTTAAAGACTGGTTCAAAACTGCTGGGTTGACCTTTGAAGCTCCAGGAGAAGCAGGACTTAGTTCGGTCCTTTGCAGACAGTTTTAGGGCCATCATCAGCAAGCCTGCCAGGTTGCTACGAGAACGCTAATTGCTTGCTTAAATGTCCTTGGCCATTTGAGGGGAGCACTCGTTTTCGCTTTATAAGCAAAGGAGAACTAAGTTCAGGGGAGGCAGCAAAATACATCTGACCAAACAAAAGGCTCCTCAAATATCCTCAAATACAGTCTCTTTCCTAATGTTTTCCAGTAGGGGGAACTAAAGACTCGCCAAGCAGAGGCTCGCTCTGCTAAGAGACCTGCTTGAGTTCCTGTCAGAGCCTTTAGTCACCCGAAAGAGCATCACACTACTAGCTGCCAGGCTGTGATCACACGTGGGTCAGGCCTCACCGGCCACGCCAGGGCACCTTTAGACAGTAGCATACGTCTGATTTAAAGTGGCCTTCCCTAAGTATCTCCAGCTTTATTGGGACTTTTGCTTGGAATGTGCCGGTTTTATCGTGTTTGGGCTGCAATTCTGCTCTCCAGCTTCCTTTAGTCTAGTTGGGCTATCAGCGTTCTGAAATCAGAGCCCGAGCTCCGAATTTCCTTTTCGAGGTGCTAGAGAGGGCGAAGCCCCTAGAAAAACCACTTCCTCCAAGTCCTTTGATCCTGGACCTCCTCTGTTCCTGGAGTCTTCTGCCGAACTCTTTTATCACAAGGTCCGGAATTACGCTCAGTGTTGGGAGGTCAGAAGGTAACCGAGCAACATTAGCGGGATTCCAACCCTTCCCCTGTCTCCTCCTCTTGGGGATTCCCTTGCTAGCCATAGATCTTGGCTAAAACAAGCCTAAAGAGGTTAAAGATACCCCATCCCCCACACACACACACACACACACACACACACACACACACACACACACACACACACACACACACACACATTTTTTTTTCTTTTAGTCTGGTTCACTTGCAAGCACATAAGAAATATGTACACAAAACCAATAGGTGCTTATGTTTTATCTCCTCTCCAGTCCTGTTGGCCAGCTTGTCCTTTCTACTAAAAGGAGTGTGTGTGTGTGTGTGTGTGTGTGTGTGTGTGTGTGTGTGTGTGTGTGTGTGTGTGTGTTAACGGGTAATGAGGCTGTGCCCGGGGTCCTGGAAGATCATCTTTTTCTAGAAAAGCTCTTGTGCAGCTCCAGCAGACGGAGCGATGAATAATTAGGAAAGGCTTCCATGAAATCACTCACCGAGAAAATTACCTGCCCATTAAACGGGCCGCGTGAGGAGCGGGAGGCTAGAAGCCCACCTCACCCCTCCCGAGGAGGGAAGGAGGGGGACACCCGGGAGGCTCCTGGAAAGAGTTGATGGCTAATCGCAGTCCTGGCTAGCCCGCAGCGGCTCCACATTGGTTATTTCCGTCCGTCCGCCCCCCCCCCCCCCCGCCAAGACTCATCGCTTGCCCGATTACCCCAGCTTCGAGGACCCAGGGGCAAGCTATCGCCCCTTGCACGGGAGGTTGACACAGTAGAGGTGGAGATCCGGGTGCACCCCTCATCCTCCACTGTCCTCCCGGGGACCAACTCGGAGCAGCTCTTTCCTCCCCTCCTCTCCTGCCTTCTCGCCTTCCCTCCTCCAAGTCCTTCCAGCTCTTGGCAGCTGCTGGAGGAGGAGGAGGCAGCATAGCCCCTGCTGCTGAAGCAGCGGCTGCACGGGAAGGGGCTGGAGGCAGGTCGGCTTCTGGAGGCTGGACCAAGCGCTAGCATCCTCAGGGCTCCCCGGCTCCTTAGTCTAGCGGCGCTCGCCCGCTCGCCCACAGCAGCAGGACGCTAGCTCGCTCCGGGGCGGGCCCTGGGGGTGGCCGCCGCCTCAGCCCAGCCCCTCCCTCCTCCCTTGCTTCCTCTCTTTGCCTCCTTCCTCGCTCCCTCACCACGTAGGAGTTCCCATTCTCCACCCCAGCCGTCCTGCTTTCCCCTTTCCTTCCTTTTGGAAACCAGAGACTCCGAGGGAGGCGACCAGGCTGCAGAGGAGAGAGCCGGCTGGCTCACAAAGTGCTGCTTTGACACATCCTTAGGATGGAAGTTAAGTGAAAACAAAACAACACAAAACAAAACTCCGGGAAGTGTTGCTGCTACGGAGAAGGAGACCCGGGGGCAGAGGAAACCCGGTGGGCAGGCCAATGGTTGTTCCGCAGCGTGTTGGCAAGTTTGTGGAACACTTTCTAGGAATTAGGTCTCTTTTGTCCCCCGTCATCTTCTTGACTTCTGAAGAAAGAACTTGCGTTTGGATTGCAATGGAGTCTAAGGAGACAGGGCTGGACACACGTGAATAGTCCCGCCAGCTGGGCTGAATTTGTGGGAATTTCGCAAGCCAGCCCGTGGAAGCCCAGCAGCTCTGGAGTCCCCTGGGTTTATTCGGATGGCTCCTAAGGCGTCCCGAGTCAGAACTCTTCACCAACAGCTTCTGATGTTGCCACTTTGCTCTTCTTGACCTTACT
Organism: Cricetulus griseus; assembly: GCF_003668045.3. NCBI lineage: Eukaryota > Metazoa > Chordata > Mammalia > Rodentia > Cricetidae > Cricetulus > Cricetulus griseus. Next base: position 20,586,424 of record NC_048597.1, read on the forward strand.
TAATCTCTAGGAAAGTCTAAACTTCGGACCTACCTCTTTTTTTGATACTTATTTTTGTACTTCTGCTCTCTGGGATTGGTTTCTTAAACACTCTGGATCCTTTTTCATATGTCAAAATGAGTCCGCCGATGTTTACACTACTATTGCTCTTTGGATTTCTCTGCATTCTGATTGATGGTGAGTTAAGATACTCTTTCTTTCAGAGGTGGTTGTGGCTTCCAAATAAAATGTCACGGTGGTTGGTAGTGAGTTTTGGCCATGCACAAGCTCTTCAGGGGGGCAGAGGTTCCAAGTCTTTTGTTTCTAACCTGCTGCTAGTAGAACATAATGTAGTCACCTATTGTTGTTACTGTAATTAATTAATTGAAGAGTTTTACAAGAAGTGGTGGACTCCCAGCTTGGAGGAATAACTACGAAAGACAATGTCATGAAAGAGCCCAGCATGACTGTGGCCACTCTCTATTTGGTATTTGTTCGGGTTCTAAACTTTGGCTTAAGCATTCAGCTTGTAGAACTATAGGAGCTGATAAGGTCCAGGTGCATGCAATGAGTTGGGATTTGATACTGGCTATCTCAAGGTTCAAAGGGTGTCACCTGTGTGTCAGTGAATGCTATCCCGGCATGAAATCAGGATGAAGGTTTAGATCACAGACAGAAAACTGTCACAAGCGGGACTGGGCGAGGCTCCAGGAAGGAGGCAGTATTCACTATGGGCTGGCTAGAAGCTGGGAGTCCTCAGCGGGGTCCCCAGTGGACAGACACAATGGGGACTTGGAACAGGTGCTGTAGGTGTCTCCCTCTAGGCTGAACCACTCTGTCAAGCAGACAATTTTCTACCTCTGGCTTTCCTGTCTTTTGTTCAGAGTCAGTTTCCGGGGCTATCCTCATTGACTATCTGGTTCATGGGAGATTAGTACAAAATCCTTGTGTAGCTGTTTGCATGAGGAGGGTTAATGATTGTGAACATATTATGGGTTTGTTCTTTGAAAGTACACACACACACACACACACACACACACACGCACACGCACACGCACAGGCACACGCACACGCACACGCGTACACACACACACACACACATACACACACACACACACACACACATATATATATATATATATATATATATATATATGTATGTATGTATGCAGATATTCTGTTGTTGGCTTCTGGGGACATTCATTTTTATATCAATGGCAAATGTTGTTTATAAAGAGTAGAATAAGCCACTCATCCCTATCCCAGGAACTAAGCATGGAAATAATTTCCCCTTTTCATTATTGTGCTTATAAAGACTCTGAAGTATATTAATCCAAATACTTAAGACATCAAGATAACGTGTTGCTATATAAACTTTCCTTTGAATTCATTGCTTGGGACATTGCCTAGAATTGCCCATCTGTAGGAGCTAACTTTGTGTCTCGAAGCTGTTGTACAAAACCTAAGTACAGACTGGAAAGGAAGACTATAAACACAAGACGATGTAGATGAGTTTACTTAACTGTCAAGTGGCCGCTTTCAGTTGTGGAATGGAATACGTGAGTTCAGGCCCTCCCTCCAACCCCAGTGACAGGTATCTGGGTGGAGTGCTTGTGTGCACATTTCTCTCTTTCCCTACAAAGTAGTAGAAGCTTAGGATTTGATCACTGGGAGTGACATTGTGGTAATTTCTATAATCATGATTCATGCATGGTCATTTCTAACAGTTTACTTTTATCATACATAGATAGCATCCTTACATATTCCAAATATGCTTGATTATTATACTAAGACTTTCCTATATCAATGTATTTATAAACTATGTGTTCAACTATAGAATTAGCACCATTTAAAAATCAGTCTTGAGGAATAATACACTTAAATTGCTTAGTGGAAGTGACAGAGGGAATCTGAAAAGCTTGGTGTTACAGAAGGTAATTAATGTATCAAGGTGTTTGGAGATGTATGAAACAAATGCAATTAACCAGTGTGTGGGAACAGCAGCAGGGACATATTTTCTGCCCTGCTTTTCTCCCTCCCTCCTTCACTCCCTCTGTCCTCCTCGTATCTGTTTTATCCTTCTCTCTCTTCTTTCCATCTTTATCTTCCATGCCCACCTCTCAGCTTCCCCCTCCTCCTGCTCCTTATTTTACTCCTCTGAAGACATGTCTGGAACCTTTGTTCTGATTTTCCATCATAAAATAAGGGGGCAGTCTGGACCATCTGCAAGGGAGTTCATAGCAATAAAGTGAGAAATGCCTACAGGTAAAGGAGTTAAGACCAAAGAGACATTGTTAATTTTCCTATGTGTAAAATCAGCTGGGTTGGGATAAAAAGCCATTATAGACACTCTTGCTGAATTTGCGGGTAACCATACATTTGACATTGGCTTGCCTTTGCATACTTCAGAATGGTGACAGTTCTTCCATGGGGATTGTTGAAAATTTTGGATGTGGACAATACTGCCATCTAGGCTGTTTGAAGGCTTGGGACCCTGTGTTCACATATCCAACGAGGGGGGCTGGTGTACAGAATCTCTAAGCTCTCTCCCCTTCTGGATTCTGTGATATTTATTTACTCATTGTCCTTCTTGGAGCTGTGGGCTTGTTTTCCACATGAATTTCAAATTTAGAGAAGCTTGTACCATTCCAAAGATATACTGACTATCCTTGTGCTCAACATAGAAATTAATTTTATTCAGTGGCAAATGATACATAGATTTGCATTAAAATTTGCTTGGTGGGTTATTTATATGTGCATTTTTATAGTGCATGAAAAAATGTTGAGTTTTGCCTCCTCATAGAAAATATGTGCTAATATTATTTATGACTTTTCAGAATCTTTTCCCTATAGCAAACCATAAAGAATAAATATTAAGTTAGTTGAGAACTGCAGACAGATCAACTTCTAAAAAATATATTTGATATGAAGGTATTTTTCATTTGAAACAGATTAATGGCCATATGAAGGGTTTGCTCCCCATAATAGAGAATGTGTAATGAGTTTACCCTTTGCTTAGTAGATTCTGTTTTTAAATAATAGTGGTTTTCAATCAGTGATAGTGATATTATTTGGATGACTGCAAGATATTAAATTATAATCCCATATATCAATTTGATATTTTTACAAATCTTCTGAAAGGTGTTTTTACAATGATAATGATTTTCTCTTCTTTACTCCTTCCCTATTCTTAAATGAAATGACACATGTGGTATTTGGGGAGATAAAGATAATGTGTGTGCACACTGCAAATGCACAGTCTCGCATAGGTTTATACATTTTGCTAAAGTGCCCCTTTCAGTAATGGGCTCATTATCGTAGCCGTATGTAGCCCATTTCAGAACTTGAATTGCATATAAGTCACCTGAAATTTGTTCTTGTAGCAAAGCAGTAATATCATATTTGAATTGGCTTTGTTTGAATAACCTTTGATGCTATGCAACATGTGGACCATAAACCAAAGGGATTACTTAGAACATTAAACGAGTAAATCTTAAAGTAAAAGTCACGATTATAGGCACAAAAAAAATTTTTCTTGTTACTTTACTCCTGGGCAGCTTGCAAATAGCATTGGTGACAGTAAAAAAAAAAGTGGATAAGTTCAAAAATGGCTTAAATGTGGATATGTATATAGTGGAAGATTGCCTCTCTCTCTCTGTTTACTTCCATCTCTCTTTCTCCCCGAACCCTGGTGGGTGGCATATATGGGTATGCATATGTGTGTGTATGTATGTATTTAGGAATATATGTTTATGATGTTCATAAATTAAAAGATAAATTTACTTCCCATAAGCAATTTGGTTTCTGAACAACATTTGAAATGGGAGGGGGGTCATCTTACCTTCATTCTTACTCTCTTCTGCTTCCTTCCCTCTACTTTCTTTTCTTTCCTCCCCTCCTCATCTCTTCCTTCTTTCCTTCCTTCCTATTCTTCTTCCTTCCATCCACCCTTCCTTCCTTCTTCCTTTCTTGTTTTCCTTTTTCTCTATTTTCAACATTGTGAATGAATTAGAGACTTTTGAAGAGTGAAGAAGATTGTCAATAGTCTTTATTAAATGATAATTGATCTAATCTGCATTTAAGCGTGTGAGATTAATAGGTGTTGGACTTGGGTATATGTAACTTTGGGTTAACACATCCTCACTTCTCTTTAGATAAGCTATATCATTTTAAATAAACGTGCTATGTATATATAGCATATTTTCATACCTAGACAAACTGAAGTTCCAGATATGAGTTCAAGCAGATGGATACATATAATACCATTTTATAGAATTATTTTTAAATAACAGAATTGTCATGCCTTTTACAGTTTCTCTAGGTACAGAGCTATCAATCTCAGTCAATATATGGCATGATAGTTTTCTTCTAAAAACATATTGAATGAAAACTGACTGGATGATTATAGTCTGTTGAGGGGAAAGTTTTACAAATCTTTGTTGAGTCTCTTAGCAGCATGCTATGCTAAGATGAATATGTGACAACACCCACCCCGACTACCTGCCTACAGTTCAAAATAGTGATGAAGTCACTAGGCCTCCGTCATCAGTGTTTGCTTCTTCATTTCAGCCACTCCTTGTAATTTTTCATCTTACCGTATTTCTGCTCTATAAAGTCTCTAAAACTGCCTTATCATTTCATAGAAGAGTTGGAAATCATTGAGGATTGATCTTCATGTGTCTATACCCAGCGCATCTCCTCTCCAGTGCCTGGTGCAATGCTTACCAGGTCCCTCTTATTAGGTCGGATCTTGGTTTAATAACTACTGATACAGTGCAAACTCAAGCCCAAGATAGAACATGTTCATTTTGTAGTTGTTTGCACCTTATCAAATGGCATTATTATTTACATTTCTTCATGATACAAAGCAATGAACCACTTTTTGTCTTGTTCTCTTAGCTCACAACTAGCTCTTTGTAAAACAATTGATACAGCCAGATTTTGTGATTTTTCCTCTATCCAACATCTCATGAACAATTTTAAATATGTAGAAAGTTGAAGATAATTTTTAACAGATATCAAATTTTACCCATTCTGCTTTATTAATACATAACTACTAACTTATCAGTTTTGTTAAGTATCCCTTCATCTTTCCCCTCCTAGTTCTCCAGACTTAAGCCAATGAGACCTTGATTACACAGGTAGATGAGATGTGGATTTTCCTTTAGTTCTTTGCTTATGGCTTCCCCAAGCCTTGGCACAAAGATATACAAGACTCTATGAGTTCAGACTATCTTCTGCCTACCTGACTGCAAATGTTGAGATTATTTATCTAGAATACAGATGCTGACATTTAGGGGAAGTCATTTAGCTGAGTCAAGGCCTTTATAGTTGATCTTTCTTTTTTTTTTTAAAAAAAAATGCACTTATCCAGATTTTAGTATTGGTATTATTTCTCAATTATTTAATAATGTTCTTATTCCAATGTCATCTCCATGGAAACACTGATGTATGAAAAAAATACTTTCCATTATTAAAATAAATAACTGATATAACCAAGATATAAACAGAAGAGGCATATTTTGGGTTTAGAATTTTGACAGTTTCCATCATTGCTGGTAGACCCCAGTGTTCTGGGCATGTAAGAATGAAGAATTTCATGTGAGTAATGTGTGGCATGACAACACTGCTCATGTCATAACCAGGAAGTAAAATATAAGCAAGAAAAGGTGCTGAGGTCTTGCTATAAAAATCATACAAAAATTATTCAATATCCTCATATTTGACACCACCTTGAGAAAGTCCTACCAAGTGTGCCTCCGTTGGGAGCTTTGGAGGATGTTTACGTTTTAAATTGTAGCTGCCGGATACATTATCTAAAATTGATCCTTTTGAAATTGCATTCTACTGCCCCCTTTACGTGTCTTAAAATATGTTTTATATAGCTCACCTCCAGTTGGAGAAGGGAGAGTATGTGTCTGTAATTGTCAGTGTTTTAGGAAATGTTAAGGGTGCCACACTCACAGGAACTCCATCAGGAGATATGAAGTCTAGTCACAGGTTGACTTTGTTAGTCAGAGCACAGAATGGTGTGTGATTTCAAGATTCTTTTGTTACCTAGTTCTTGAAAATCCTGGGGAAGGGGCCCAGAAAGATGTGGCACACATAGCGGCTTAGCCTCATTGTAAAGAACTCTGAGCTTGTGACCTGACTATTTCATAATGGCTAAAAACGATAACTTGTAGGACATTTGCCCTGGAGGGTGATACCATCTTCATTATATTTTACTCTAAACACATTTCCCCTACATCTTCAGAGGAGACGACCATTGGCACTTTCTAAGGCCTAGGAATGTCCAGGAATACCATTTGGAAGAAGTCAGTACCTAGTGTCTCTGCAAGGAAGACATGCAGAAACAGGAGACACTACCTTGTTCTGCCAGCACAATGAGAATAGCCAGACATTGGTGGATTTGTCATTTTGTCATCAGACTCCTGCACTAAGTCCTTATACCAGGCCCTTCAATTTGACTGTCATGTTTACCAGTGTGCCTCCAATACCTAGAGCACTAAGGACAGAGTCCTTAGTCAAATATTTGTTGAGTAATGAGAATGTGTTTATCGAGTGCTTTTGTGATGCTGAGTTTTATAAGTTGGCCAAACACAGGAAATGAAGGTGTGTGTGTGTGTGTGTGTGTGTGTGTGTGTGTGTGTGTGTGTGTTTGTGTGTGTGTGTGTTGCAAACTATAGAAATTGACTCACAAAATTATCAAATATGCATATTAACATAAGTGATATGATTCCTAGTGACTCAATGTTATGCTTTCTTCTGGGCAAGAGAACCGGGCCCCCTGAATGTGAGTGTCATCTAAGAGGCCTGGTCAGTCTATAGGGCCTCTGGCAGTGGAACCAGTATTTATCCCTAGTGCAGGAACTGAGTTAGGGAGCCCATTCCCTATGGAGGGATACTCTCTCTTAGCCTAGATACTTAGGGGAGGGGGTAGGGGTGGAGGTCTAGCCACCTTCCCAAGTGACAGACTTTAATGATCCCTCATGGATGGCCTCACCATCCCTGGGGAGTGGATGGGGGATGGGATGGCAGGGGTCAGTGGGAGGCATGGGAGGATGGGAGGGATAGGAAACTGGAATTTATATGTAAAATAAGATTGTTTCTAATTTAAATAAAATTTATAAAAATTAAAGAAAATAAATATTTCAAGGAAGTTTTAACTGAAAATTTCATTTTCAAATCTCAGATAAAGACTAAAATAGATGCTCTATAATTTGGTCCATATGTATTTTCTCTGATTAGTCTTAAAGAGGTGAATTTCCATACGCCATAAAATTTCTGACTAAAGCGCAGTGTTTGATGATTTTAGGTATAATTTCAGAGTTGCACAGCCTCGCTAGAATCTAATTCTAAAACGGTTTTCACCCTAGAAATAACTCTTCTACCTTCTTCTTTATAGACTGCCCCTCCATCTAATACAGAAAATCATTTCTCTCCATTTCGTTTCTAGAGGATAGTTTATTTCCTTTTTTTACACTTATCATGTTAGATAGATTTTGGGTGGGTCTCCTGTATTCAAGAGGCAGAAACAGAAGAATCTCTGTCAAATTGACACCATCCAGGGCTGCATAGCAAGGCTGTTTGAAAATAAGAAGCACATATAAACACACACACACACACACACACACACACACACACACACACACACATATTTTGTGACTAGTTTCTGTTCATAATATTTTCATTTGTTTTTACATTTTTAATTCAGATTATTTTCCTCTCATATCATGTCCCTACTGCAGCCTCCCCTCCCTCCTCTTTCCCAGCCCCTCCCTCCACACCCACTACTCCCCTCCCCCTACTCCCCTGATCCATTCCTTCTCCCCTCTCCTCCCCAGAAAAGGGCAGGCCTCCCAGATATGTCAGCTAATCATAGCATTACATAATATTTTCATTTCATGATTAGTTTCCTTAGCATAATATTTTCAAAAGTCATCCATATTATAGCATGTATTAGGACTTCATTCATTTATTACTAATAATATTCTATCTCATAGATATTTTATCTAATGTGTTGATGGAGATTTAAGTTGTATAATGTGCACTGATTTTTGTACATAAATATACTTTTAATTAAAAGAGTGAAATTGCTGGGTCATATAGTAACTGTTTTCTTAACCTTTTTGAGGAATTATGATATCATTTTCCTCAGAACTACTACTATTACTACTACTGCTGCATTTTCACCAGAAATGCATGAGCTAAACATGGTTTTATTTCAAAAAAAATATTGAATGACCAATATGGGCTGGATTTGCAGATTTGAAATGAAACATTATTATAATAATGTCTTAAATTTCCAGTAATCTGAAATTTTGGCCTTGGAAGTATTCTTCATTTACTAGGTGAACTTTTACACATTTAGTTAATACAAGTGAACTTTGCCACTTAGCACCATCTAATGAATATGAAATATACATCATGGAAGCATTGGATGCAAGTGGGAGAAGACTCATTTGCAGAAACATCACATTTCTCCTAGTATTTGGACACATGGAGACCTAAAGTTCTGAAAAATGTGTGTATTTAGTTGGAGCTAACATTACCACATGGGAACCAAATTTAACTTTAGAGACTCAAGAGTATCTTCATCAGGTGTTTACTTAATATATCAGTAAGAGAACTAACTACCTTGGCAGCATTGTGGTTAGCATTTGATTCAACACATGCTTGTAGGGTGATGATTTGTAGTCAAGCCAACTTGCTGGATTCTTTAAGAAAACACAAGAACTTGCTAAGTCAATCCCTGAGTCTTTTCCTTCTTAAGAGTCTATCTTTTTATGATCTACATTTCATAGTTTTTAAATCTCAGCCAAGTGTCAAGGCCACTTGTGCTAAGAGAATGTGGAAAACTTTACACAATAGTTGAAGAGAACTTACAAGAATGAATTTACAAAAATATTTCAAAATTGATGAAAAGGACTTAAAAGGAATGGTCCAGGCATCTAATTGCTGAAGCAAAAGTAGTGTCTGCAAGGGGGTTTTGAAGACACACCCAACAGATTGTGTGAATTCCAAGAAGGAACTAAAGGATTAAAGGAATGTGCCACCACCATACAGATCTACATAAATTCTCATGAGGAATAAATGAATATATAGTGAACAACAATATATGAACAAGAATATATGAACAATGGTCTGATTGATGCCTTATATTTTATAAAAGTAACTGAAGTACTATATATAACCTTAATTGGTAACAGTTTATTATTATTCTCTGGCTTGTATAAACAAGGAAAAATCTAGAAAGATTTTTGACTATCAAACACTAGCTTTGGGCCTCACTGAGTATACATATTCCCAATAAATTTTGTAAGATTTTTTCTTAGCAAGAATCTTCAGGTAACTTACAAGAATTTTTGTTGTTGCTCAAGTGGACTCATCTGTGACCACACCTATGCAACTGTGACAGGCATGCCATGACATGTGTTTCCACACCTATGCAACTGTGACAGGCATGCTACGACATGGGTCTCCATTACATCATATGTTGATCACAGAATGCTTAGCATTCCCAAGTGAAAAGTGTTATGACAGAAAGGAGCAAATAAGGAAGGCATCCTACAAATAGCAATGTTTGTTAGCCAATATTACATGATAGTAGAATGCTATAGTTTGTTTTCTGTGGATTTACATATTATATTCATATTTTAATATTTTTACCTACTCTTTATGGTTTTACATATGTTTATGGTTTAAAAAGTACCATGGAGATAATTCTTATGTAAGAAAAATCCATTGAGTTCTAAATAAATATAGCTTCTCCATAGAGCTTCTTTCTTTTTTTTTCTAAAAAACATATCTTTCAGGAAGTAGAGATGTTGATTTTAGTATCATTTTACAATTATTCATTATGCAGGTGTGCATAATGACTGGTTGTGTGTGATAGAAAGCATGGTCTAAGTAGCACAAAATATCCTTACCACTCAGGGAGGAACTCTTGGAATGAGGTAGCTGTTCTATTACTAATTGTTTGAATTCTTATAAAGAAACAATAGAACAAAAAACAAACACAACCAAAGCCAAGACTTTGACTGTCCATTCTCCAAGTCTTCCTTCCATCCTAGGTACTTTTACTTCTGGCCAAGTACATTATAGTGTAATAGATTTAAGGAAAGAAAAATTAGACTAGGAATTACCCATAACTGTAATATTACCATTCATAAAGAACAATTGCATTCTGTTGCCCAAACTGTGTTTTGGTTTAGATGGAATGATACATTTATAAAAATGGAAGATGGTCAAATATTCCAAATCTGCGATTTGCTTCTACTTTCTATCATTATTAACAACTGGTTTATATGTCTTGCTTCATGAATAATTGCAGTTTTAAAGTTGGAACTAAGAAAAGCAATGAGAGTTCCTGACCTTGAGAACTGAAACTGTGTATCACACTGTGGTTTTAGCAGACATTTTTACATTTCTGTGGCTAGGATTGATGTGTGATTTCTTTCCCTTGTTTTTGGTCACAAGCCTTTTAGAAATTAGCTAATAATCAGGGATAGAAGTCAGGGATTTCATTACACTGCATTCAAATTCCAACAACCACCACAAACTTAAAAACAGCCTGAGATTTAAGGGATTTGCCCAAAACTTCTGGCATGGCTAGAACTAATTAATATGTCCATATGTACCATGAAAACAGGCAAGCTTTTGAATTAGAGACATCATTATTTTTTCTTTTAAAATGTGTAAATTTTTGTAAATTAGGTCAAAGGTTAAAGCTTTATGATACATGCTCTCAAGTACTAGCAAGTGGTACAATATGGTTAAAATAATTTGTTAAGATGTGTGAAAATTAGAATGTAATTTTCAAAATTACAGTATATTAAGGTGAAATTAAGATGAATTTAGCAGCAAGTATTTTTCTTGGGAGTTTTAAAATGAATGTCTGCTTGTTGCCAAATAACAGTATATAGTTACTGAAAGCTTAGTGCATTACTGATCCACTCAATTAGAGAAGACCGTTCACTTTTCCATAGTTACACACAATAGCCTGTGTGTTCAGACAGTCACATAAATATCATCAATAGGTACTTTTCTGAACCACGTTCTATTTTATCTTTCTCATTCTTGTTATGGGTTGTAGGAGAAAGTGAACACAAAAGAGAAAACTGTCACTTAACCTTCTTAACACTTCTGTTTTTGAAACAGGGTTTCAGAGGGTTGTTCAATCAGGTTAGCCCTTAGTATGTGGCCCAGACAGGCCTGCCACTCAAGGTGATCCTCCTGCTTCAGCCTCCAAAGTACTGGATATACAGGCATGTCTGTCTGTGTAGAACGGAACATATAAAAAGAAATGAAGAAATGTGAGCACTGGGGATATCCATTGGTAGACTGCTTGCATAGCATACATGGAACCACAGGTCCGATTCCCAGTGTCATCTGGTTGTGGTGATACATGCTTGTTGAAGAGGTAGAGATTAGAGTATCAGACTTTCAAGGTCATCCTCTACTACACTGGGCCTTCAGGCTAACCTGGGTTAGAAACTCTAGTCTGTCAAAGAGAAGGAAAGGAAGACATGAACCTAGGCAAGCTACAACCCTAATGAACTTTTTTTTTTCATGCAAAATATATTTTTGAAAAAAAAACAGCATTTCTTGTAATGGTGTCAAAATGATTCTTCTCACTGTGTTTTTGTTTTTATTGCTATTTTTTAGAAACAGGGTATCAAGATCAAAGGGTGTTTGGAACCCACTATACAGTTCAGGGTGACCTTAAACTCACAGAGATCTACATGCCCCTAACCTCTTGAGTGCTGAGATTAAAGGCATTTGGCACTCTGCATAGTCTGCATTTTTTTTTTTACGACCTTAATTTCAAATTGAAAACCAGCAATGAAAAACTTTCAGGTTGTGCTTGGGTCCTGTGCTTCCCAATACTGAAGTTGTCCTTGACCTTTCCCCCTCAAATCATGGTCAGGGTGTTTGGTGATATTATCATTTCAAAACAGGAAATGTGGTAACAAGTATACCAGGAGTGCTTTCCCTGGTTCTCATGGAAATGTGTTACCTTGAAGTAAGGTATACTCTCAAGTGTTTTCATTGTGATTGCTGTGATTTGCAAATCTGGGTGATGTCAAATTTTAATGTAAAATAAGAAAAGAATCAGAAAAAAATCCACATACAGCAAGCATATAGGTGCTAATTTGTGGGGGTGGGGTGGTAATTACAGCTTTTATATGTCAAGACATATGGCTATAAAACAGGTATAAAGGTAGTTGTTTGAGACCTACTCTTTTCTCATGATTTGACAGAGCACTTCTATTTTCAGAAGACACATTTCCAGGTTCCACTGTGTTCTTTTAATTTTCTATGAGATTCTAATAGGTGTGAAGGTAGGTCACTAGAAAATTTGAAATTTTCTAGGTTTTTGTTCATTTCAATAATATGTCTTATGTTGAATTTAAATCCCAAGTTCACTAAACTTTCCTCTTCTACAGGCATTGTTTTTTTTTTTTTTTTTAATCTTTATAACCAGGGACTAAACATAGCATATAAATAAAATCAAACAACTGCTTTTATAGGCTGATTTCTGCCATGTATAAGCATTGTAAACATGGACTGCTCCAGGAGTGCATGCATAATTTTTGCATTTGTAATCATCCCAGAAGTGAACAGATATACCTGGGAAGGTGAAGTTTTTCAGCTATAAGAGATCACCAAGAGGGTGTATTGAATGAAAATGGAGCTTTCAGATGAATTGATTGGACTAACATTTGAAGGCCCCTGCTACATTGCAAGTAGACCAGCTGATGTTTAGTTCTACGGAATTATTCACATTCCCATAAAACAAAATTATTTAGCATTTGTTGAATCCTTCTTGATAATCAATTGGGGATCCAATGCAAAAAAAAAAAAAAAAAAACCCAAAAAAACAAAAAACAAAAAAACAAGAAAACATGCATCTTCTTTGTAAAGAGCCAAATTCTTCTGGTTTTCTGTGAGAGCAGTGGACATGCCTTCTTGCCTGGCTGATATCGGTTGCTAGGAGAAGTGCACCGGGTTGCTTGCTTCATAGCCATCAGTAAAACTAAAGAGTGCATTGAGCGAGAGAGGAAGGCAGAGAACACAGCACAAGCCATGAATCATGACTTGTCTCCACTGTGTCCACTTTGGCCCCACTTTTTCTTTTTTTTTTTCCTGTGAAAACTTTTGTTTTTGCCAATGATGCTTTCTTTCAGTCATTATCCTTAATCCTTCTGGTGCCTGAGGGGATGAGAGCTGCTAAAGGGTGGCTGTGCTGTTAAGAGTCCTCTCAGAGCCATAATGAAAGCCTTGAGAGTTATTCATGGGGCCACATGAGCAAGAATGCCCTACTCAGTGAATAGGTTCAGTCAGCTACCTTTGAGATGGAGTGATTAATACCTTCTGCTTTTAATGGGGGGAAAAGGCAGACAAGAAAGGTCTTCATACTACTTTGGTCATTTTGCAAATTAGGTCTTCTATATTGTCCATGCTTTTGACAAGGAAGTTGCTAAATGTTCAATACCTGTGATAGCCTTTTTCAAAGCCTAGTGGTTTATGAACTGTTAATTGTGACTACTGTCAAATGAAATAAAACAGTCAAAATATCCCCAGAAGAACTGCAAAAAAAGAGAGAGAAGAAAAGAAAAACCATTTAACCTGTCTCACATCTTGGCAATGTTTGTCATGACATTGAAGTTAAAACCTGCTGTTAGTCTCTTCTTCACAGGGTTGTTTAGGCAGGTCTGATTTGCAATATTCATTTGTTTGATAAAGAAACTAATTACAATGCTCTGGAGAGTTTAGAGAGGTATCTAATGAGAAAGGACTGTGGGTGGCAGGTGTTAGCTACACAAGAGCACTTGGATTTAGAGGACACTTGGAGAACTGCAAAGTTGTTATTTGTATGTACAAACATATATTTGTGAATATCTTATGTTTAGGATAGTTTTGAATGAACGGTTATAGAAGACACATTTATAAATCCCATTACATCTTTTTTTTCACATCTTTCATTATGTAACACATATAGCATAGTTCAGATAAAATTTGTTTGAGGTTTAAGACCCTTGTTGATCAACTGACTGCAGAGGTAGAAAAGTTGCCTGGTTTGGGAAGTCTGTGAATAACATCCTAGGTATGTCACTTGGTGTTATACATGCTGCTCTTACGTTGATGTTTGTAGATTGTTCAAAGAGAGAAGGTAAATGAAACCAAGCTTTAGTGTCTCTGGAAAATGCATTCCTTATCTCTCATTTTTTTTCCTTTTGAATCAACAGCCTTTTCTAATCCTTCTACTCAATTTCAAATCCAGAAATCCTTGCTTTAGTCTAGCTATGAGAACATACGTTTCAGTCACCCCTGTGCTGTTCCTGGAAACCTGTTTTTCCCTCTGTAGAGGTGAAATATCTTGTTAAGAGGTGGTAATACCCAAGGGCAATCAGAGATGGAAATGTAACGATTTGCTGAGTGATGTCTAGAGATCAGTTTCGAGCAGGGGCTGATTTAACATCTTTATTTGTGATATAAGAATAAAGTTGTAAAGAAATTCTATTCTTCCACATTAGAAAACCATAGTGCTCTCCCTCCCTCCTGGAAAGCATGCCTAATGAGTTACTAAAATGTCAGTAGGAAAGAAAAGACTCATATCAGAGTAAGAACCAATGCTTTATTTAGTACCTCAATGTAAACTAATTCTTCAGGGAAGTAATCAGAAATCTAGACATCCAAGTAGAGGGAGAAGCTGGCAAGCCAATAACACTGAAAGGGCCCTGGGGAGAAGTGTGCAAGAGTCACAGAGAGAATGAGAACAGTCAGCTGCTGGATCCTACTTCAAAGGCCACAGGATAGTAGTGGCCATTTCTGGAGTGTTGCATCAAAGAACATGGCTTGGATGCAATGGAGATTCGTCTTTCATTCTATTTCATAGACAGAACCTGAGCAAGGTTTTGTTATATTAGACATACAAGTTAATGTTGAAAGAGACTCTTTAGGAAGATATCTGTCAACTGAGAGCAGAGATGGCCACACTTAGAGTTTTTGCATGTCCCTGCCACTTCAGATATTAAAATCACTCCTATAAGATCTAATTAAATATTGGGGGCAAATGAGCAACAGTGGAGCAATATTTGAGATATTTGACTAGCAATCCTTTAGGACACTATTACCAAAATTCTTAGAAGCAGTGAAATGCATTTAGATGAAAATTTTTCTTATTGTTGGCTTATTCTATATGTGTTGCCTAATATAAGATTGCATTAGAGTTCAAAGGAAAAGTCATAAACTATTATAAGCTTTCTCTATTTCTGCATGAGAATTGTAATTAGATGAACTAGTTGAGCACAATCCAGAACATAATCCTTCTACTGCCTTCCACATTAATGAGATCTGAGTAGATGAACATAAAGCCTTTGGGGCCATACAGTTTAAGAGAATATGCAAAACTCAAGAGCTTATTCCACAGAGAACTGCAAAATGGTAATAGGTATGGAAACTAATAACTCAGATGGGCTCCCTACCTATAGAATTGTGGGTGATGCAGAGGAAATGTGGAGGACTCAGTTTCTCTCCTCTGCACAGTAATGCTATGACATCATATCTTTTCATAGCATTTCTGACAACCTTCAGTATTTACCCCATGTAATAGTTTCGAGGAGTTTGAGAAATATGTATGTACATGCATATGCAAACTCACTTAACTAAAAAGGCATCCGAATGCAACCTCATGTAAATTGGATTGGATGGTAATGTGTGCAGTAGAAATTCCATTATGCTGTATCTTTTAACCCTAAGGATCTCATCAAAAGGGGTGAGATGACATTACAACTAGACACTTTATTCCTATTGATTTATATAACTGCCATATCGTTTCTTATTTTCCTCCTTCTGGTTTTGAAAGGTAGCCTAAATAATATTAATGAGGTAAAGCACAGAATTCTAAGTTTCCATGATATATAATAAATTATAAAAGATAAATAGAGAAGTTGAGTGTTCCTTAGAAATAACTGGAAGACACTCATAATATGCAATTTAGAACAGGTTTTTTTTTTTGGTATTTATCTCATGAGATTTTTCCTTCCCTGGGAAAATAAATCACCTGAAAGGTCTGGGATGTTTGAATAGCAGCCTCATAAAGCCTCATTCAATCTAAGCAAGTTCCAACAAGACAAAGTCTTGCAAGAAGGATGGTAGCCAGAGCAGAGCTTGGGACATAGATCTCCAGAATTTCCTCCAATGTAGCTAAGACACTCTTTTATGATGTCATCCTTTTGTGGTCCAGTTTGTTCAAGAACCCACCCCTAGAACTCTCATTTTTTGAGGAAGGCAGTATTAAGTAAATTTGGTAACTTTGCTTGATGAGATCACAATGATGTTGCAGCAAATAGTAAGCATGATAACGATGTGTGTTTTGTAAATGAAATATCTTCTACAGGACCTTCATGTTGAGTTGCTACAAGGTGGCATCTACATGTAAGCAGTATGTACAATGGGGTTGCTGTTGTAATATAAAATAAAAGATAATTATGTAGCATCTGAAAGAACAGGTCTATTTTTCCAGAATATCCCTAAGCATGAGTTTCTTACTCTTTGTAAGGTTAGCCAATGCCTCGAAATTGCCAACACAATTAAAAAGCAACAGAAAATAATGCACATCTGGAATATGGCAATGAAGGACAGCTGTGTTGTTTTGTTTTGTTTTTGTTTTTTTCGAGACAGGGTTTCGTGGCTTTGGAGGCTGTCCTGGGACTAGCTCTTGTAGACCAGGCTGGTCTCGAACTCACAGAGATCTGCCTGCCTCTGCCTCCCAAGTGCTGGGATTAAAGGTGTGCACCACCACTGCCTAGCTGGACAGTGGTACTTTTTTTAAAATGCATACTTTTTACTCTTTCTGTGTTTCTGGCTATTCTAATTAATATTGATGGTAGTGCATAATCACATTTATAGCGTGATCCCTGGGTCTATTGAACCTCTCTACTGTGCTGTGTGCTTACACTTATGTCAGGAGTTTTTATTTTGGTGTAAAACATAGATAGTACATGATCACACTCAGTAGATTTGTACCTGAACTTGAAGTTAAGTATGATAAAGGGAAAATACAGGACCATAAAGAGATTCATTATTCAACAAAATTTGATGTTTGAGTCCTGGAAGCCTCATGGGGAAGAGCACTTATCCTCAAATATTCAGGTTTGGAAATAGTGGGAGCAAGGTGAGGAACAGCAGGCAGCAGAAAAGTCCACAAGGTGCCGAGATGGGAGAGTTTGACACCTACGGAAATTTCATGTACCTGGGAAACAAAAGTAAGTGGTAAACCAAAAATTGGTGGAACAAACTGTAATGGATGCATCAAATTCCCAAGCGTTGTTTCTCAGCTTTCTTCAAAAGAAAAGGGTAAGACATTAGGGATGGTTTTCCTCGGAATTTCTAATCTGGTAGAAGAGACCCCCAAATATTTCTGATTACTGCTATACATGAGCAGTTGTGAGCCTCTGGGACTCCCCAGGGTAGTGAAGGCTTACTGGGTAGAAATGGAGGTATAAGAAAGAGAAGGAGAAGAGGGCACTTCCTGCTGAGGCTAAGGAGAGATCTATCAATGGCCAGTTCCCAATCTCCATACCTGTATCAAAAGCTGGAATTTCTCTTTGCAACATGGATCACAACAGAAAACCACAACCACTCCAAACACAGAGTTGTGGAGCCCAGTCCCAACTGATATCTTATTGCACAACTCCTGCACCCAAGGCCCCAGGGATCATTGCAGAAGCAGGGTGGGGAGAGGTGGCAGAAAGATTGCAAAAGCCAGAGGCAGGGAATTTCTTTGAGATTATGTCTCATAGGAATGTCAGAAGGTATACCATTAACTCTTACCAATATGGCTCTTTAAACATGACCCTAATAAGGATGACATAAATAGACATTCTAATGTGGACGGGGAATGCGGGCTCATGAGCTCTCCACTCTAGCCATAAAACTACAGGCAATTATAGAATGGTGAGAGAGGGAGAAATAGTCCTCCCCGGGGAAGAGCAAACCAATTGGTTCTCCAATACCAAATGATCATCTCTGAAAATATACATAAGAAGGATTTTACAGAGTGAGCAAGGTGTATTTAGTATTATTTATATATCAGGAAAAATATATATGTAGCTACCTTAATGGAAAAAGGCCATGAATTTGAAAATGTGCAAGGGGGAAGGCAGGCACATAGGAGGGTATCCGGAAAGCAAAGAGAAAGGGAAATTATATAATTATGTAATATCTCAAAATAATATTAAAAACAGCTGAGGCTATAACACAGTTCAGTGTAAAGTACCTGTTTCTATACCCCCAAACACAGGTTCTGTCCTCAGCACTGCAAAGGAACAGGAGCTGAAGGGAAGTGAGAGGAGGGGAGGTAGTAAGAGGAGATGGCAGGGGAAAAGATGGAGAAGGGAGACACATAATGCCTGACACACAGACTGGATATCTGACAGCTGTGCGCAGTTGATCCAGAGGGTACGGAACAGACAGCAAGGGATGTAATCGGAAGAGGCTGCAAAGGGATTGGAAGGAAGTGGTTGAAGGGCAGCATGTGACCAGAGACGTGAGAAGGAATATGACACCAAAGCAAGTTGAAATAAGTGCTGCAGTACAAGGAAGCTAACCAAAGCTTGACAGGTCCTCTTTAGCTTGTTGACTCTCATAACTCCCTGATAGATTAAAACTCCCTGCAACCATTGGAAATTTATGGATACACATTATGAATCACAGTTAACCTAAGCTCCTCATGCCAGGAGCTGTTAGTGCCTTAATTGTCATTGCTTGTAGTGAGTAGCAAAGAAACATACATAAAGAAATATGTGCAGTAAATATCTGTTGAGTTGCATTAAAATCAGCTCATTCATTCAATTCTCCTTTGACTCAGCCTTCCTTTGTTTCTGCCTCTCCTATGTTAAGAAAAGTATCTCTCCCTGATTCTGAATTTATCTGTAATGGGTACCTCTTAAGGATTCCTAGATATGTACAACTTTTATGTTCTGCTTTTTGGTTGGGCTATCTCTTACCTTTGTATATTTAAAAATATTTCTCTATAGAAGGTAAAATTTTAAACTTTCTTATGCAAATCATCCAATTTTAATGTGATAGATACCCAATATAAATACCATTCAAAACATCACATTGTGCCCCATAAATGGATAACACATAGCATTTATAATTTTGCCCACAAGTCAATGTCATACTTTAATATAAAAAACCACAAACATACAGAAACATTCTTATCAGCAAATACACTGAACAATAAAAAATACTTTTTTTGCCTCAAACCACTAATTTTTTACAAGTAGAAACATTAATTCAGAATCACCCCTGGAAACTCTACAAAAACATTAAGTATAGGACTCACTGTTGAAAAAGGCTACAATGGGGTAGGGATCGATGTACTAAAGCCAGGACCTTGCCTATGCTAGTAAAGTGTTACACCACCAAGCTCAGGACTGAAGTTTGGCCTTTAGTGACAGATTCTTTCTGAAGCTCATGACTCTGTGGCCATGGCCTCTTGAGTGTTAGGAATGTAGGTGTGCCTTAATCAAAGGTAGTAACTAAAATAATTTTTAAAATCTGCATCATTTGAAGAAATTAGGAATCATCAAATGACATTTAGTAATATTATAACCTTCACCCCCAGGAGTCTCAATCCTCTGTCAATTGTCTATTAATTCTCAAGTGTCCTGAGAAGAAGTCATACATCTCTTTATGAAGGAGCTCTCTTCAATAAAACTGGCAGTGATATTCCTAGTAGGTACACATTGGTCAATAAGCATTCCAACTTGCTTTTAGGAAGTTAATTTAGACTCTTTCTTTAAAAGAAATGAATAAAGAAAATTAATAATTTATTTAAAATTTAGTGTGAAAAGAGCTCTTTTTCCTCAGCTTTTATTTTTTACCCATCTAAACTCAATTACCTGTGATTCCTATGACCTATTTTCAAAATTGCATTAAAGTCATTGAGTAACAAGATTCTTAGCAATATTTAGTCAGGTGTCATTTGTCTATTGGCAATCAAGATTGATAATGCCTTAAATGGGGGAATTCCAATCAATGGCCATCATCCATACTATTGACTAAATGTTTAGCTACATTAGTAATAGGCCAAATTTTAAACATTTTTAACATTTTGTTATTTTAGGGAACAATCAAATTACTAAAATAATATTGTTCTTTGCATGGCTAATTAGAAAATTAACTCAGTATGAAGGTGAATCTATGTTTTACTTTGAAAGTATTGCCCCTTGTGCTATTATCGGATATACAGATGCCCTTTTCACTCTGAGGTCAGAGTTCAAATTAAGCCTCTGTCCTAAGTAAATTGAGATGAATGGTTTGGCCTTTGTCCCTGGTGTAAAATAGTCCATATCACAAAATCACCATATATCTATATATATCTGTTTTTACAAAATTGGCATAATTGGCATTCTCCTAGGAGTTGGCTGGCATCAAAGCCAAAGCTATATCTTATTACAGGGAAAATTCTTTTCTAGGTCATGGACTTTTTTTTTTAATTTCTAAAAATGGCCCAGAATGTATCTGTTGACTTGTGACAGGAGAGAATTATATTTCATCATAATCAATTTGATAATTGATAACAGCACAGTCAAAACCTAATACATTTACAAAGATGGATGCGCCTTTTGGGAAATGGCAAGGTAAATGGTTGGAATAATTTTGAAGAGAACACCACATATCAGTAGTTTTATTGCTAGCTATATCCATTCATTAATGTTAGGGAAAACAGAGGCTGCTTTTAAAACTCTAATGAACTAAAAGCTATTCATGTCTATCATAAACTTTGAAATTTAACTGTCTGGTCAGAATATTAGAGACAATAATATAGTTGACAATAATAATACTAACCATGTTAATCATTCTTGGAAAACTAGTTTCAATACAGAGTTTCATAGGTTCCTATGCTAATAGTGCCATTATATAATTCCTCAACAGTTTTATTACATCTGTTGATAACTTATCAATATATATATATTATATATATATATATAATATATATATATATATCAAGAGAGAGATGCCTAGGAAAAAATATAATTGTCTGGGTTTAATACACAGTTAAGAAAGACACATAAGCTAATGTAGAGGGATGAGAATCTTCAGGTTGAGGCTGCTCTTATTTTAGTTTTATTTCTTGAACAAAGTGATCATTAAAAACTTTTGTTTGAAAATAATTTTTGATAATACAACCAGATACTCTAAAGAATCTATAATGGAATTACTTATCATTTTATATTGGAAATTTATAGGAAAATGGACTACATTTTATCCCATTATCCATCTACTTAACCATAGTAAATTGAAGAAATGACTATCTGGTAGTTTTCCTTAATTTTGAAACTTATTACCCATGTTTGGGTTAGAAATTTATTAGTATTTTATTTGGTTTACATGTCTCTTTAAGAAAAAGCAGGTCCACCTTTTTCTCTACAATGTGGATATATAACAACAGAAACACAAAACAGCTTGCATTTCTGTTTAGGTCTTAGCAATCTTTCCAAGCAGTTCAGCAACTGTACTTTAATGTATGGAAGTGTTGGATTATCCAGCTTCAGCACACTCTTTTCAAAATCCCTCATCCAAACAAGGACCCTTCAAAAATACAGAATTAACAATTTAACTTTAGTGGGTGGTGTTCTTGTTAGATAGGCTGTATATGCCATTGAAAATCATTAGTACTAAGATTTCCATTACTGTCTTCATTAAGAAAATGAATAACTTGGAGAAGATGAAGTATTTGAAACATACATAATGAATTTACATTCATGTCTCTAACATAAACTGCTTTTGGTTAGACCCGAGTGCCAGGCTAACAAGATTGGAGAAAGCATCATAGTTCCCTGTGAGAATAGCATTAAGCAGGGTAACAAGTAAGAGAATGCCAGCACCATCCTTGGCAAAGACCCAGTGCTGAGATCAGTACAAGTTCTTTCTTCTCTAACTGCTGAGGTAGAGACTGTGTGTGCTAGAACATTGCTGGCCTCAGAGAACACCAGGCTGACAGGTAGGATTGTCATGGCTGCTGCCACAGCGGCTATCCTGAAAATGGACGGTGGTGTGTTATGTTAGGTTTCCCTGAAAATTACCAGATTGTCTGTTTGTAAAGAAGATATGACTGGTGTGTGTGTGTGTGTGTGTGTGTGTGTGTGTGTGTGTGTGTGTGTGTAGTCTATTTTTTCACTGATAAGATGTTAATGTATTGATTTAAAAAAAAATCATGAGTGCCAATTTCTTCCATGGTAATATCTGCTTAAATATGTCAAAATCTTATAGTTCTTTTTATCTCTTTTTGTAAACCATCCCTCTTATTTCTTGGTGCATTTTAGTTCTCAAAACTATTTGCAGTGTATGTTTACAAGATCTGTGATAATTGGTTTTATGCCGTTGCTGTTGCTACAAAGTTGTAGCCAGAGGAAAGATGTTTCCCTTTAGCTTAGAATTCCATTTCTCTCTTAACACTGAAAATGCACAGGCTCTTTGTTTAATATTTATGTCAAGGGTGTGAACCTTAATTTGATATGAGAAAAATATTTTCATGATGAAGGAAAGCTGTAAATCTTATGTGTTAGAAACAAAGAGTGAAATTGAGACAGCTTTTCCTGAGAAGTTTCCTTCTGTTGTGCTATCGTTTCCCAAGGGAAGTGATGGCAGCCATTTTGTTTTGGCTCCTTTAAAAATGAGAATGAACAAGTCACCCATGAGGAGTAATCTTTGTGTACATGAGCATTGTATAGAATTAGGCATAATCCTTTTGTGTACTGCTAATTTCTGAAACATTGTACCAATAGTCACTTAAGAGACAGCAGTAATACTTCTCCTAAGGGGAAATATGTCTACAAAGTATAATTCAAGCACATTAGTTATTCATTTGCAGAGGAGGGAGAATGGTATCCAAACAGCAGGAGAGAAAGCAGAATTGGAAAGAGAATATGTGAATGAAGACTTTAATGTTTTTGTGAACATTAAATTCAGTGAAATTCACAATGTAATTTGTAGGCAATTGCACTGCATGTTGTACAACCCACACTTAGAGAATAAGTTAGAAATGAAACTGGGGCACAGGGCAGCACATTAGCTAAATTCTTCCTGCTACCCACTTATTAAGGTAATACAGATTTTTAAAATATTTATTTTTGTTTATTTGTTTACTAGTGTGTGCATTCTGGTACCCATGGAAGCTAGAAGAAGGTAGAGCTGCAATGCAGGTATTTATGAGTCAAAGTGGGCTAGGACTTAAACTCCAGACTTCTGGAAGAACAACGAGCATTCTTAACTCCCTGAGCCATCTCTCTATTCCCAACAATATGTTCTTTATGCCTATAAATGACAAATAAAATCAAGAAAATAATTGTTCATGGTGTGTAAATTTCATCAAATCTAATTGTTACCTCTGCAAAATACAGTTTTATTGGAGCATGGCATACCAGTTAGCTTGTAGGAAGTTTGTAGTTTCTCTCTCTCTCTCTCTCTCTCTCTCTCTCTCTCTCTCTCTCTTTCTCTCTCTCTGTTGCCTGTATAAATTCATGAATTTAGTCAACAAAAGCAGACCTGAGTAGCTGTCATAGGCATTTCATGGATCACAAAACATAAAATATTTACTGCTTTGCTATATATACAAATATTTGGTGAACTCTGAGTAAAAAGGTGGTGTTTGTAACACTGTGTGATGTTAAGATGTATAGCAATGGTAAATTATAAGAAACAAACACAATGTAATAGGCGTAAAGAAAATGAAGCCCTTTCTGCCAGATCCTTGGATTTGGAATTGTGTGCTCCTTAGAACTGCAATATATTTCAGGTGTTAAAATCACACAGTTTGCCTTCTTTGTCAATATGGTATAGAGAGCTAATAGATCTACCATGCCTCTTCTAACTTCTCATTCCCTCTGTTGCCTCCTATTATGTGGCAGAAGAGTGGCATCTTCAATTGTGTCTCCACACACATTTCTGACCTGGAACTTTATGTATCCTTCATGCTTTTTGTCATGATAGTAAACGTTAATCTCTGAACTCATGTTAAATAATTTCCTTGTAAATATTTTTATGATTGTCAAACAGTGAATACTTCATGACTTTAGGTAAAAGCATTGTCACAGATAAGTTTTGTTTAGATTTTTTTCAACTAGATTGATTTTTTCAAATGGACAGAACTGAGCAAGGGGAATGAAATGGATTGTACCATTTTTGCCCATCTTTGCAATGTGTGATGGTGTAATAAGCAGAGCCATTGTGCAACCTGTCTATGGCTTATGGAGACTCCTGAGAGTAGTCATTTGAGGTGAAACTTGGGCTGGGTAGTGCATGTTTAATTATTCTGTGATCACTTTATAGATTCTTAATATGCCATTGAAGATAAAAATATGTGCTTATGTGGGGGAGACTGGACATAAAGTATCCTTAATTCAAGGACAGCAGCATAGACCTTCCAAAGATAATAAATCTATCCACTCTTCCCGTACCCTATATATTATCTCCTGCTGGAGTAGATGGCAGGGCCTCCTTCATATCTACACTTTCTCCTGATGCTTCTTAGGTATCAAAGTAGTTTTTAAAAATGTGGATAAAGCAACTTGGTGCTTTACATTGCACTTCTGGTGTGATTGTAATTGTTCACATGGCCTTTTAAATAGCCACACAATCTTGATTTAACATTTAAAGCATTTTCTGTTAATCGTCCTAATGCTAAACTCTAGTTATACTAATATATATCATATTCTAGATCATGCACAGTTTTGAAGTCTGTATATTCTATCAGTCATGTTCTTTTCTAGTTCTCAACCATGGATAACTCCATTTATCTTCAAGGACTCTGTGAGCCACTTAATTTCTTGACATATAACCCAGGTATTTCTTCCTGTTTCACACTTTATCACATTTTGCACAATTTGTAAATACATTGTTAGGTATTTTATACTGAAATTTCTGAATTGAGTACTCCTTGTATTTTTTACAATAATTACAAATTTTATTATCAAAGTTTATATACTTTTGAGTATTTCCCTACAATTATTCTGTTTTTAATTCAACCCAGTGTTGCATTTATATTTACATACTATAAACGTATCAAAACAAAGTTCACTTTGTTTTCATGGAATTGCCAGACTATCTTTATTCTGTTGAATAGTGTGATTAGCAAAAGTTAAAAGGAAATCATTTAAAAAAACATGAATAGGATCTCATGTTTATGATTACATTGCTGTTTCTTAGGGAATTATAGGTAGGTATTGAGAGAAATGCTTAATAAATATGAAAACAATTGCCCTTTAAAAATTATAGCAAACAAGTATTTAATCCAAACAAGGCTAATAAATTGCTCAAGGGAAAAGGAATATAATTACATTTAATCACTATCATTAAAAATAGTATTAAGCAGGTTGGATGCTTTTACTTCAGTGCTCTGAATATCAAGTAACCACTGGCTGTTATTTTCTAAGGTATAGTTCCTCATAAGAAATGAGCAGAGTGATCGGAACACATTATTCACTCAGTGAAAAAAAGCACATTCCCTTTGAAATCACCTGTCAGGTGAAGCACCTATGAGAGGAAATGGTTTTTACGATTGTTTAAAATTCAGTGACAAGATTGCCTTTCCATACAAAAGAGAGAGAGAGAGAGAGAGAGAGAGAGAGAGAGAGAGAGAGAGAGAGAGATATGCTTGCAAGCAGCACATTACAGAAAATAAAGATCAACGGGGCAATATGATTAATTTGAAGTTAAAGGAAGGAAGGTCTCTCATTTGTCACCCATTGCCAATTTGCAGTAAGACTTAGTGTTTCATCAAAGGGTTTCTGTGAACTGCTTTAAAGCAATCAGCTTTCCTGGAGCTCACACTTAGGCTATCTCAGTCCTCCTTGAGTCCAGAGTCCTCCCGATTAATCTTTGCTCTCTTCTGTCAACATGAATATTAAGTGATTTCCTCCCTGGTGTATTAGTAAGTTGTCCAGTTTGTAGCTACTTTCTGGGGAAGTCACAACTTGACCCTCACACTGAAGATGACCAGATAGGCCTTCTGATGGCCATGATGCAATTTTCTCTTCTTCCATGTGAAACATAAAGCCACCACAAAGCATCATCCCTAATCAGGAATAAGGCCTGAACATATATACATATACATACATACATACATACATACATACATACATACATACATACATACAGGTAGATAAGCTTTGCTAACTAGATCGTATATTTTAATGTATTCAAAACTTGCTGTTTTCATAGCCATTTTTCCAAAAATTGCTTTAATATACACATAAAGCTACACATCATTTACATAACAAATTTAGATCCTTTAAGTACAAATGAGCAGTCTCATTAAATAGATCATGATAATATTTCATTTTTATCACTAGTACTGTGCCCATTTGTGAATTATGCATGCAAATTTAAATTTTTATTTGCATAAAGGTTCAAGTATGTTCAGTTTGTTTTCACAATATTATTAGTAGGTGAAATGAAGGTCCCTTCTTATCTCTGTGTCTATAATGGAAACCTCACAGTGTCAACCTAACTTATATGGTCTTATCTTTCTTTGCTTTGACGTTTAGGTTTAAATTTGGCCCCTGCCACCTGTGCCATGCTCCAGGACACAGAAGAAGTAGTTAAGAACAGATGAATTTTTTTATGTGTCTTGCTTCTTTACAAATGCCTACTAATGTGATTAGCTGCATTCCTCAGATGGTCCTTTGTGTTCATCTATTATATTTTGAATGAATCAAGGCAGACTCTTCTCTAGCACATTAGGGTGTTTATTGGTTCAGCTGGTTTTCTGACAGATGTTTCCTTTAGGGCAGGGAAAGAACTAATATAGCTAGTTCAGTTAAAACAAATAAACATGTCCTGGGTAAATTCATGGTTTTGTGTTACACAATTTTAGAATACCTGACTCTAGAGAAAGTAGCAACTTTAATGTTTTATTTTTCTCCCCTTTTGTGACATGTATTAATCACTGGAACATTACCTGCAGATGAATAAATGGTGAATCAATGAACACACACAATAGTTTGGAAAAAATAATGTAATTTCAAAAGAGCTCACTGTGCCCCCAAAAAGAGGGGTAACAAGCTAATCTTCCATATCTTCATTCGAAATGTGTGGTGTGTTGCCATTCTTTCTTGCTCATAATTTAGAGAAAAGACTTAAAAATATTAGCTTAACTTTTCTACTTCTAAAATGGTCTTATTTGAAATTCTATCACTAATATTTCATAGCTAGAAATCTGAATATATTAAATATGTTTAGATGTATTCAAATGAGCTGTAAATTGAAGGAGTAAATGCCACCTTGCTTTAGGTTATGCGTATAACAGAATGTGTTGTCTCTTACACATTAGGATTGTAATTTCTGTCAACAGCAACATTAGCATTATATAAAGACCAGGAATGTTTTTTAGGTATCATGTTTTTCATGTTAATTCCAAAGGAGAACATTTTCTTTTTCATGTCACACCTGCATTTTAGGGCATGTAATCTAGAGTGCTTTGTTGATAAAGTGATACTTTAAGGGAAATATACTTTCAATAATAATGGACATTGGTAACATCAGAAAAGTCACAAAATTTGTGCTGTGTCTCACCTGTTGAGATTAACTTAGATTCCTTGCTTATCTGAGCAGCCTAGAGATGGATACATAATATTCAGTGTACCAGGGTACTCCCTTCAATATTCAGCCTAAGAAGAAGAGTAATGGTCAGAACAACAATGTTATTCTACCTTTATGTTCATATAAATACCAAAATGTAGTCTACATATTTTCTAGAGATGGATCACTTTAATCACTTGTTTTTCTCCTGACATCCTAGTAGGACTTTAAATTAATGTGTTTTTTCTAATGAAGAGTAATTTATGAGCCATGTTTTGATTCTATTCACAGATAGACTTATTCAAGTACCTAAAACCAAAAAAGTGTTATAACATCTTTGTCACTGAAAAGTGTAAATTTCATTGAGAAAACTGAAACTCCCCTTTAGCTACAATACAGTTAATATATCTCCAGACACATGTGTGGGTGTAACAGGGCAAATCTTAGCTTTATCTTTTAGCTGACTCTTTGATTTTTCTAGAATATTTTGTCTCAGACACTCATTTGAACACACTATGCCTATTACGTAATTTGCTTCTTATAACATGGGATAAGATATAGTATTCTCACAATGTCATAGAGAGGTATCAACAGAGTGAATACATGCCACACAGTTGTTAACTCTTAAGCTTATATATCACAATTGAGTCTAGAGTTGATTATACTGAGATGAGCTCAGAAGAGGTAGATTTATTCACTGAGAGTTGTGTTTCCATCACTGTCTTAAGACTGAAATATATATATATATATATATATATATATATATATATATATATATATATATAAACCACAGGCTTTCACCAGCTCAGATTCATTCGATTCTCTTATGTTTCTAACTCAATCACAGTGGTTTCATAAGACACCCAGTGTCTCAGCTTCCCATAAGCCATTTTGTGATCTGACTGTCATCAGAATTATGAATAGATTAACTGAAAATTCAGTGGTTTAATTTATCCACTGATAGTTTGTTAAGATTTGTGAAGGTTTTTTTGACACTATTGCCTGTTTCATACCATTAGCAAGATTGCCTTACTAGGTGAAATTCACTTCAAGAAGATTATATTCTGACTTTACTCTTTTAACTAATTTTATGTGTTTTGTTTAATAACAAAAGTGTTTTGAGGCTAATTCCCCATGTGTCCACATTAGATACTTTGATATCCTTTCTTGATAGTGTCTTGAGATTTATAAAAACAAAGATAGTGTTTAAAAATAGCAAGACACATAGCAAATATGAGGATAATTTAAACTATGTTTAGGCTACTGTTAGGTGTAGTTTACTGTGTTGTTTGCCTTTATTATGTCCAGAGTTCTTTATTTATTTGTTTGCTAAATATGTTCTTGGCACAATGATGTGTATTCCGCAGGTAGTGCTGCTTGCTCTATGGTGGCATAGTTAATCTGTGACCTTAATTACAGTTCACCATGGAAGTTCCCTGGGTATAAATGTCAGTGCTAGCCAGGGGCTATTTTGTTCATATCCCATTTGCTTTACAGAATAAATTAGTGCATAGTTCTGAAATCTAAAAACCCATTTTAAGAAAATGTTGGTTGATCAAAGTTGCATCTCTGTATGAATTTATGCCTATTAGACAAACTTCCTGTAGTCTAATCAAGTGCAGAAGAGAACTAGAGCCCTTTAGGTAATAAATAATATCCACATCCCTTCTTTGTTAACCTAAACAGAAGACAGGTTGAACTCTAAAGCTTGGTGGACAAATGAGCAGGTTTTTCCTCTCCTGGTAGTTTTCTTCTCTTGGCTTTTGTGTCCTGTATTTCTTCCCAAGCAGTGTTATGCAAATGAACCAATTAATGTTAGATAAAATGGTCTTCCTCCCTCATGGTGTTTGTAACTAGAAGGGCACCACTGTAAGTCACGTACCTATTCAGGAGACTCTATAGGCCACTGCAAGGGTCTGATTAGCTTGACTGTGGAAGACAATCGCAGAGGCATCTGCTCCGTTAATTTTGAGGGAAAATTTACCAGATGGAGGCTGAAGATTTAAGTGATTAGAAGGTAGTTGATTGGAATACAAATTGGATTAAAAGAAATTAGATTGATATAAATCGAATTGAGTCACAACAGTTTGTGTTGTTCGTACCAAGGGCCAGTGGATTATGGGAGAAGCAGATGCTCCAATGAGATAGGAATTAATGTGGCTTTGACAGTCCATCTGCGAAGGTCTGAATATCGAGTACATCCCTAATCTCTCTCTCCATTTATCAATGCCATAATGTTAATTAGTACTTCATTCATTAAGTTACTTACAGGAGAAAAAAATCTCACCCCATCCCCTCTCTGCCTGAGAATTTGTTATTCTGCCAAGAATTAGAAATCTCTTTTTAGCTTAACTAGTTACAGTTGAATGGGAGGATGGACCTGTGTCCTTTGCCTCATGCATGCAACTGCCTCTGGCACCAGGGCAGCAAGTTTCAAAATATTTGCTTGTACCTTTCTCTTTATAAATACATAGCTAGTGGCAGTCTTGTATTAATGACTAGGTATATTTGCATAAAACTGAGTAACTCTGATGATATAATTACATATGTATATTATACATTTTGATTTTTATAAGAAATTCACTGCCATCATATGTTTTGCTCTTAGGATATATTTGACATTAATATCCAGTGCCAGATTCTTCCTTGAGAGAAAATAAGTAAAATGTTATTTCTATGACTCTGAATGAATGCATAGATTTTATGTCTGTTCACTAGCTGTACTGGTCTATGAAAAATTGGAGGTTACTGAAACTATCCTTTTTGGGTACATAGTGTTTGACCCTGATTGTAAAAGAAAAATATTCACTGAATTGGAAGTAAATGAAGCATCCTTTTAAATGTTCATGTAGTATTGGGAATATGATCCGTTATGACCCAACGGTCATTGACATGATTATTACACCTTTGGCTCAAACAGTATAACTTGCCATCAGGACGGCAGTTCTGTCCTGGATCCTATTCAAGTGACCCAAGGAAGTGAGGAAGTGGAGACTCAATGTGATCTCACCTAAAAGGCAGCTTGGGGATATGTGGACTCCAAGGAGAGCCATAGAAAAATGCCAATGGGTATTAAAGATAATCAGGGAAATACAACTCACTGTGAGAGATGGGGAAAAATGAACATAGAATCCTGCTATGAGAGAGAGTAGCACGGCATTAAAGGTGGTGCCAAGTCATTCAGAAATAATCATGGTACAGACAGGCGTGGGCTGCGTGCCAGTGCAAGCAGGGAGAATTTCTATTTTTGTTAAGTGAGGGAAGACAATGGCTTGTATAAAAGCATATTAAATGTTGTAAAATTTGGGGTTATTACAGAATATTCTATAAGTGTTGTAAAATTTGGGGTTATTACAGAATATTCTATGGGTCATGGCCATTTTCAGCAGTGTGCCTACTACAGGAAGGACCATGTATGTATACATATTTCTGACACAAGCTGACTGTGCCTCTACCTAATATTTCCCAGGCTCTCTTACTTGGATGTATTTTTGTAATCATTCACTTTCTTAGCTACAGAATCTAATCCTTTCAAAATTCCTTCTTCTTCTACTTCAAAGATAATGTGTTATCTAAGAGCCATGCCTGACTGTTAGTTCTGTATGGATGCCACTGAATGTATGCAGACTGTCTTCTGTGGCCCTGCATTTAAAGACTGTATTAGGTTCATATTTCTAATCTGTATTCATTGATATCAGAGATCACAATGAAAGAGTATCAACCCACAATCCATAAAATTCGGAAAAGGATAAGGGAATACTCTGACACTTAAGCCTCCAAATTATACACCTATAAAACAGAATGACGCTGGGCTATGAGAAAAACCATGGGAGTCTGTCTCTGGCTGTTGTATGAGAAATTAAATAGCACCTAAAAATAATTTAGAATTCAGGGGTCAACCCCTTGCTCTTGTTTTGACACTCCAGTGCTCAGTCTAATTGTTGTTTGTTTAATTGGTGGTGGTCGTTCATTAAGAGCCGTCAGTACATCAAGGTGGAGCTCATTGAGCCTGGAGTAGTTATACATGTGTCCTTATTCATGCCTTTGTTTCTGTGACTGATCATTGGGTGTTTAATACCTTTCTGAGACCCGATGAGGATAATTAAAGTAATCGCTTGGTTGTAAACTAATGACAACACAGATACAGCCTCCTCCTTTACTGATTGTTGATAGACTTTAGATAATTGATATATTTTCCCTCTGAAATTTGTTTCTGTGTTTTTGTGCATTAGAGCTCAAATTCCATATGCTGGGCACACAAATAGCAAGGCTGATAAACATATGTCAACTACATTGATGTAACTGTCTTTGTTTCTACTAATGATCTCAGGAGTAACGTGCAGAGGTTAATTGAGGCTCCTAGTTAGCAGATGATATTTTTTGTATATATTTAAAAGCACCTGTACTCCAAATGGAAAAATAATCATCTGGGTTAAGCTATTGCTTGCCTTGTTATTTCATGACTTGTATCTTGTGCCACTGACCCATGTCAGCATGGGCCATTTAGATAAATACCTCAGGGTCAAGTTACCCCAATGAAATAGTGGACTCTGCATTTCAGTTCTTAGCCCTTGTAGCCAAAGAATTTTTAAACTCAGAAACTGAGTGACATGGCCAAGTGTTCATGTAGTTGAGGATGTTCTGGCACCTTGGACAGTCAGTGACACAAAGGCTTTGAGGCAACATGACTAAATGTTGTCCAAATAAATGCTGAGCCTTGGCATTGAGGTTCAGAGTTTTGCACTGCATGGTAAGACTCATAGAGCAATTTGCTTAATCCTGACTGTGTAAACTGGATTTAGAAAAGTCCAATTTGTAAGTCAGCTGGCTGGATAAATGGATTTCTACTCACCAGGGAGAAGGAAGAATTCAAGGGAATCTAATGGAGTTTGAGATTTTCATAACAAACTTCTTTTCTCAAAGAAAACATTTACTTATTCTGAAATTCTTTTATTTTTTGTAGAATTTAAGTAAAATTAAAAGGAAAGAAGACACTTAAATCAGACAAATTAGACACTGTGGCTTGTGAGATTGTGGAACTGGGCTCTAGGAAAGATGGTTACGGTGGGAATGAAGGGTGGGGATACATCTGGAGAAAAAGGAAGACTCCATAGGGATCTATGATAAAGTGGATATGGAAGCCATTGAAGTATTCAGTCTGACCACTGGGATGTTGTATAGCTGAAGATCCTAGAGATCTGAGGATGTTATAGGGATTATAAATAACTGCCACAATGAGAGATTGAGATCCATGGGAAGTACGTACTGAGGAGCTGATTAAGTGACACTTACCTGGGGATCCATTAACTAAGCCCAAAATTACAACACTCTCTGTAATCCCAGTTCTATTTACAGACAATTCAAAGATTTGAGATGTTCACTTTTTTGTCCCATTTATGTTAGAAATGTATAAATAAAGTAATGTCATGTGACTCTCTTTTTATGACACACACACACACACACACACACACACACCCACACACCACAGTTGTCTCTTCTGTAAAGGAACCACAGAACTTAGAAGGGACAGTCATTCTACTCTTAAGTTATACTCTTCATTTTCTTAACATTTCTTCGCTTGTGGCTGCTTTTCTATAAAATCCCACTGGTCAGAGTCTGAAGCACCAGATATCAGCCTGTGAAGACAACACCCCTTCTCCAAGCTGTGCTCTACCCCAAGTTGCCTCTCCCTCAGTTTTCACTGTCAGCCTTCCTGTCAGCCTTCTCTCTCCTACCAGCCTGACCAAGAACAATTTTTGCTTATATTCCTTTTTGCTTTGCAAAAGTGTTACATTTTAACTGTCCAAATGATTAATTCCTTGCCATATGTTAGTAACCTGTGCAAATCTAAACTGATCAATTTCTCCTGCTGCCTCATTTGATAAAGCTTCAAAGTAAATGGACTGAGTGGAATATACCACTAGTTCCCCACCCCCAAGTTTCCTGAAAGTTGCAGATACTTTTTTAGAGATCCAAAGAATTAGGTCGCTTAGAGTTTCATAGCACGCAATTCAAGCAGGGAAAAGATCATTTGAAGACCTTTACAGCACTCTTTTTTGGTGAGGTTTTTCCATTCAGTAGAAAAATAAGCTCCCCTTTTTCCTTCACACTGAATCTTTTCACTGAAAACAACACTCAAGATTTTTGTTGCAGCAGTGATATTATCTGCTAGTCATTTTCTTCTGAAACAGAAGACATGCCTTGGGAGGAAATTTAAAGTTCTGTTAAAGCACTCACTTTAAAAGCCTTCAAGAATTATCATTAATAGTAAAAGCTAAGACGAAAGTAGATCCCCAGATGAAATGTGTCCTGACCATTAAGGTAACTCATATTCCTTATCTACTATCATAACTCTAGTTTGTAGTCTAAGTTCAACCAGCCATTCATATCACCTTAGTATTGGTGGCTTTTTCAGAATTGTTGTGCTTTAACAAATAAAGCTGTGGAAACTCATTTTCTGAAAGAAAATTGCTTAAATTGGATATATTTATTATTTTGATGTGCTCAATGAAACAAAACCAAGGAAATTTTGAAATCCAATTATTTCTGTAGGATCATGAGCATTTGAAAACATTTGAAGATGTTTTAGCATACCTACTTTGTATTAAAAAACAGAGTGCTCTTAGTGTAGTGAACATTTTCATTTTCTTTTGTGTGAAATAATGTGAACATGGGTTTGTATGCTGTAGAAATATGATGCAATGGCCTCCATTTGGGTTGGTCAGCTGTGAAACCCATTCACTCTGAGTCTGATAAGGGAAGACAATGTGATAACACAAGCTGTGTTCAGTTAGTTCCCTTTACAAGACTCCTTTCCTCTCAAGGTACAGGCTTCAGCAAAGAATTGAATATTCAGTTACACAATATAAAGAAAAAACTGAATTTAGCACACTCTCTCGTGCCATTCTCTCAAGAACACTGCATCCATTGAAATCACTATGTTGGTTCCTGAGTTCAATCATTTATGCCACAAACTGTAGCTGTATTTTAAAGTTCACAGTGTCACAGTTATAATTTAGACATTTCAAGGAAAAGTATGTTTTAATCGGCACATTAAATAATTTCATTTTGTCCATTCATTAAAACTACTGGTAAGGACTAACCTGAGATAGGATTATATAGTATTCCTATTCATTTTATGCTATTTAAATCATGTCAGTGAGCCTTCAGAAAACATGGCTTGATGTCTCCTACTCCTCCCTAAACTTCTGATAAAAATCTACCAAGAAATAGGAGTCCTTTTTTGATAAAATAGTTTAGAGAAATGCAAAATATTAATATTGTGCACAACAAAATATCGTGCACAACAAGTTGAGCACAACTTGCAAATAAGTTCTTTGGCATTCCTAGATAATAATACTTGCAACTAAAATCCTGTACATCTAGCATGTTGTGACCTGCAATGGATAGTTAATACATGTTTAAAATAAAATTTCTAATTGTCTGACCTCCAAGAATGAACATTTTTGACTGATTAATTCATTTATGTGACATATTGATGGCAAACATGATACTCTCATATTCAGACCTGTAGCCAGCACATGATCTAAACTGATCAACCTGCTGAGCCTGAAAGGGCTTGGCCCCTTTAGGGACACCAAGAACTGTGTTATTCAGAATGACATTTAGTTCACTGCACAGCAGCAGAAATCCAGAGCACAAATACACTCAAGTTACATTTTAAATTACCTGTTATGGTATCAAGAGAACCATATCTTATGAAATAGGAGTTTGCAGTCTTCACATAGTAATGGATTCCTCTGAGTATAGTGATAAAGTTACGCTAATGAAAACATGGTACACCACAATAATAGAAAGTATTTACCAACTGATTGATTACAGAGCATTTAATACATTGAGAAACATCTGTATCCAGCAATGTTATGTTTGACACTGCCGTGTATTAAAACAAGCAAACCAAGGCTCGGAATAAGTGAGAAACTTGGGATTCCATACTTCTCTTCAGTATGTGAAGAACCATTTTCCTTTGAGTTGTCATACTTAGGGAGAAACATTATTCACTGCTGTTGATAGACCTCACCATTTATCAAAAAGCCATATGTATTTGTAACTCATCGTTAGGTACACCCCTCTGAAGCATTCCTTGGCTTAAGAAGAAAAGAGAGCAATGAACTGAGACTCATGTTAGAACAACCCTTTCAAGGGTTGGGTATTGACTAAAAATAAGCAAGTGTAAAATAATTTCTTATAAGTATGTGTGCTTCTCTGTGAGTGTGTGCACATGTGTGACACCGTGTGTGATGAAAGGACAAGCCTTGGTGGTGGCTCACCATCTACCATGCTTGAGACAAGGTTTCTTTTGTATGCTGCTGTGTATGCCAGGCTAGCGGGCCTGTGAGCTTCTGGGGCATCGCCAGTGTCTACCACCCAGCTCCCTCTAAGACTTCTGGGATTATAGACATGTGATGATGGCATATCTGGCCTCACATGGTTTCTGGTCCTCACACTTGCAGTGCAAGCATCTCATATATTGAGCATTGCTCCTGTTTCTAGTCAATTCTAAACGCTTGTCTATCTATTGAACCTAAGGAATCTAATTCATTTAATGCATGGTAACTAATGTTATTATTTTTTGGTTATGATTGAGCCATTATTATTTCAAGGAACTGTCTGGATTATAATAATATTTTCAGTTCTGTTATTTAAAAGTGACTGATTTATTACATCAGGAAAGGAATTTGTATCCAATTTTTAACAAAGAATGTCAAATTGTGTTTTGTCTTTATGATAATATATTTCATATATTAGAAAAATTATGTGCATTCTAAACAAATTTATAAAAACCAAACATTTAAAAATATATCAAAAGAGTTAAAATGTTAATGATGATGGGAAAGATGTTTTTTTGACACTAACTCAGGTCTTTTACAGTTATAGTCATCAAGATTAAAGACACTGACACAGAATTTTCAGAATATATTGCTTAGGAAGACAAATAGGAGGCTCAAATGATGCCAGTCGATTATGAGTTTATCATGGCCATAAAATTGATGTCAATAGTTTTTAGAAACCTAAATGTTATTATACAATGTAATGTGCTTGAGATTGTTTCATTCTATTATATTTTGTAAAGTCAAAACAATTTTAAACCATGACACATAAATATGATAATAGGAAACTAGGTTTCAAAGGTATCTTTTCAGGTATAAGGATTGCTTTTGTCATTATAAGGTAGGTCTGTCTAACCCATGAAGACCTCTGATTTGGTGGCAAATTACTCTTTAAAGAATATCTTCCACCATTAAGATGGAGCGAATTGATTTGAAAATGGAGTGGATAGATATCCAGCGGGATGCATTGCCTGCACATAGAACGTTTGGAAAATGAATTTATCATGTAGAAAATTAATGTCTTTGGAGAAATATCACCACTAAAATTATCTGGAATACCTTCAGATCAATACATAAATATTTATTCTTAATGTTGTATGTAGATAATGTATGTACTCCCATGTGTCTGCTTCTGCCCTCGGTCCCATACAGTTAGAAAGCTCCACAAGTGATGCTTTAGTGTGAAGCCTACTATTTCCCTGTCACCAGGGTCACCTACTTAGGTGAGATCAATGTCGTGTATGTGAGAAAAAATAAAATATTCATATAAGAAGTAAATGCTAACCTAAGGAAAGTACTAAATAGGACAGGATAGCATAGACAAAAGTAGGGAATGTATCTGAGTTTTAATAATTCCAGCTATTTCAATTAATAGTGGGAACTAAAATGCAACTGATAAATTTAGAGAACTTTTTTATGGATCTTAGTTTCCCTCCATTTACTATGACCAGAGAAGACAATTTTGCTTCTTTTCTTTTTTAATTTTTTTTTATTTGAATTAGAAAGATTATTTTACATGTCAATCCCAGTTCCCTTCCCCTGCCCCCAACTAACACCCTACCTATCCCATACCCTTTCTGCTCCCCAGGGGGGATGAGGCCTTCCTTAGGGAAGTCTTCAGAGTCTGTCATATTCTTTGGGATAGGGCCTAGGCCCATCCCCTTGTGTCTAGGCTCAGGGAGTATCCTTCCTTGTGGGTAAATTCACTTTGCTTCTTAAGTCATGAATAAAATATTTACTTTTAAGATATGTAGCCATATATTACTAGGTATTCTTTGGCTAAAACCATTCACTGAGTGACTCAGAGGTCACGGGATATGGCTCTGTTGGTAAAGCCTAACATCCTGAATCCAGATCCTAAACTCTCATGGATGAGGCTGGACAAAGCAGCAGGCGTATGCAGTCCCAATGGTGGCCCCCATGGCACAAAGTCACCATTGCAAAATAAAGGACTAAATGGCTGGTAATTGGAGGTTTTAGACTCCCCAAAGAGCTAAGAAAGCAGGTACTCTGGAAACTTTGAGTGTCCAAGTTTGAGGGAGGAAATCCCAGGGCCATTGTTCTTGGTTATATTCTCAGTTCTCCATTATAGATTGTGGATCTGAGATCTGATTTTTTCTTTGTACATAAGCCTTCTATATAGTATTCCAGAAAACTAGGTAAAGGGACCTGATGGATATCCTGTTATGAAATTGGGTACTCTGACAATTAAAACTGCCCATTGAGTGATAAAAATAATTATAAGAATCTTGTTTCATGTGACAATTCATTTAATAATAAAAGTTGTCAGTTTGGGGTCTACATTGAAATGCCATGCTTAAGCTTAATATTTCTGTCTCTATTTTGGTATTGTTTCTAGATTATGCTACTATTAATTAATTTCATGGTATAGTATATTACAGGATAACATCAAATGTACTTCATGTACTTCCAGGGGTAAAGGGAATCTTAAACATTTCTTCATGCAAACTGGGTGCTGTCTTGAGAGAATTTTAGTAGTATTCAAAGATAATAAAATCTTACATTGTATCCTAATCCATTACAGACTCTCCAGAGGAAAATATTATCTTGTCATCCTTTTCTGTTCTTTGTGCTCCAATAGGGAAAGCACAATGGGGTTGAATCTTCCCAGAATAAATGCAGCAAAAGTTGTGATGATTACTTCAATGGAGTGATTCATGAATTCCAATTTATTACCAATTATTTCAATTCACTGATCAATGTGGCACCAAGTTACATTTCTGAGGAAAATGTTGAATTGGGTTTATTCTGATGGAGGAATATAAAGTTAAATGTATCAAGCAATAAAACATGAATAAAAACTTCTCAGGAAAGAGACAACTCTTGTCAGCTTTATGGACTGGATTTGGAGAAAATATTCATAATGCTTCACAGAGGAAAAAATTAGATGTACTGACTATTTATAATCCTAATGACAGACTTGTCTTTAGTCTGCCTATAATCCATCTCTCTATGTATCTATCAACCATTTGTCTACCATCAAATTATCTATCTGTAACCTATCATCTGTCTCTCTCTTTTAGTCTATGGAAAACATTAAGTGAACTGTTCATATTTGATTTATACCACACAAATGAGATAAGCAACATTAATAATAGCTGAGTAATAATCTTTCTTCTTCATTTCTGAACTACAGTTTCTTGTTTTACTCTAGCCTTCACTACCCCATGTCATATCATTGTAGTCACCAAACTGGGATGGAGATAATGTTACAATATTCTCCTGTTCACTTAAGTACTGGCATAATTGTAGTCATGTTCCTGGATTAATTTTACAAGTATAATAGTTCATGGGAAACTAATTTGAACAATATGATTACTGTGAATGAGGATGAGCAATTATATCTATTTTAAGACATAAACAATAATGTGGAAATTTTGCTGTGGGAAAGCTCTTCCCACTCTGCTTCTAATTTGTAATGAAGTTCTTCTAGGAGAAAAACTCAGGGCATTTTGGAAGTCATTGTTTGACCTACTGAGGTACTAATAGTTGACAGAGATATTTGTTTTGTGAATTAAAACTAAGGCTAAGTTCCAAGAAATACTGCCTTCCTGCTGAAGAATGAGGCAGGTGCATTTTATTTAGAAAACCTTAAAGTGAAACCAAGAAGTGTACGTCTGGATGCTTGATTGTCCTTACTGAATCATGTGACTGGCATCATTCTAAGATCAAAAGTTCCATAGTGCTCAAAGCACCTGAGCGGGTATTGACTCAATAAAGTAAAAAGTAACAGTACTCATGAGTTATGAGTTATACTTCCCTTGCACAATATTTCAAGAAGTAGCCATGCACTACATAACTTCTGCCCCCCAAGTACATGCAAATATATGTGAACATTCAGCACATGGACTCGTGGCCCACACATACATGCAGTACACACACAAACACACACACACACACACACACACGCATCCACAAATTAAATAAAAAAGGAAATATCTTAATGGTTGTCTGTTGGCACATGTACTAAAATTCCAAAATACAGAGAATGGTTTACGCCCAGTGCATGGATGACTAACACAGACTTGAATAATTTCATATTTAAAGATATTTTTGGGTGATTCTCACAAATAACCTCTGAAAATGAAGTCAGATATTTGATACTTAAATTATGGGTAGTGATATTATGATATATATATATATTATACATACATACATTCATACATACATACATACATACATACACACACACACACACACACACACACACACACACACACACACACACACATATATATATATATATATATATTATATATATATATATATATATATATCCTCTACACCCAGTGGGTAGGCCATCCATGCTCTCCCTTGATTTTTAAGGCCATCTGCCATATTAAACAATGACTTCAGTTATGGAGCCACTACTTTCAAAATCTGGTATCACTTTTAAACACTTTTAAAATTTTCCCATTTTCTTTCTTTATAATAACTAGAGTCAGTTTAATAAAACATTTTAATTAAGCTTGACGTCACAGTTACTAAAGAGGAAACATAAAGATAGTAGATTTAATGTCGGCTACATGAACACTCTGAACTTTATAGCTATTGTTTTGTTTGCTGCCCTATCTTTTCAACAACAGGGTTTGTGTATTTCCTGTAATGTGTGTTATTAACACTACTTCAAAATTAAGGTAATCTGTTTGTTTGAAACCAGGAGAAAAGAGTTTGTGGGCCAATAAACAGATATTTCAAGTGGATATAGTTTTGAAAACTAAATATATATATATATACTTAACCCAACAATATATATATATATTGTTGGGTTAAGTCAGTCAGTGTTATGTAGGAGCAGATGGTGAACACCTTTTAATCTCACAGCCCATGACCCTTTCCTTGCCTCTTCCTCATACATTCCTCCATTTCCCTATCCCTTCCACCTGCCTTCTTCTCTTTGGACTCCTTCTATTCCTACCAATTCTTCTTTCTTTTCTAATAGAACTTCAAATATATTCTTGGCTCAGGGCCACAGAAAATTAAACCATTACTCTTTGGCCTGTGTGTATATCTCAGGAAATAATCTCTTTTACAATGCAGATTTAGACTTTTAAAGCTGCAGTCATATTCTGATTTCTGTGATTTCTCCATCCTTATGTTGTGTCTTTTATATTTATTTGAGGCTACAACATGTATTAAAACTCTGTTAAGTTTCAGTGTTTGGAGAGGCACTCTGTGTATGAGTCCCCCACGCCATTCACAGTAAAGTATGGAATCCCTGTTGAGTTCCATAGTCATGTTAGCTTTTGCCTGTGTTGTCCCTTAACTGAGTCATTTGCTTAAACCAAGTGGATTGATAGTCTTTCATAATTTAAAAGCTCACACCTCTCTGAAAATGCAGTGAAGGATATATCATACACAATCAGTAACATTATACTATACTCCTGCCCTTGCAAAACACCTATTTTTCATATACAATTACAAATAATTCATGGAGCTACTCGAAAGTTATTTATTGACTCTCACAGAGGGCTGTAGCTTTGCACTGTCATAATTTAAGGGTGTTCATATAGAATCCTCTCACTTCCAATTACACCTTAAAATTGAGATTGTAGCTTTATTAATTATTTTTGTGTATCTTCCTTTTAATCTATCTTTGTCTGAATGATGAGACCTTTCCCAATTTATTTTCTGCTCTAGTTAACTGTTGCAGACCTGATAATTACATTGAAAATAAAAAATTATAAATGTGGAAAACATGCTGTAACACATCACTAGCTTTAAGGACACTGTATGTATGATATATAGCCAGCATTACCAAGGTAATGCCTCCCTGTAGAAACACATCATATCTATTAAATAAACTTTAAAATTTTGCCCTGAAAAATTTGTAGTAGGAAGCTCATCTTTACAATCTGTATGATCTTTTGCTGCATATAATAATAGAAAACTGGTAGCTTGCAACCGTTAAAAATATATTCCCTTCTAAAATAGAAATGTAAACTCATGGCCAAATTAAGTTCTATTTATTAAATTAAAATAGTCATTTTTATTGGCTTGAAAGTGAATTAGAATTACACTGAGGTATATTATCTATTTTTAAAGAACAGAAATGTGCAAATTTAATTGATTGTTTGGAAATTTATATAGCAAACTGTAAGATGGTCCACTATAAATCATTAGCATTAATTTCTCTGCATGTTTGTTGCTTGCAGAATATCCTTTTGATTTATCTGGAAGCCATCTTCAATACAGTAGGATGGTATCCAAAGCAGTAATTGTTTAAAGATCAAAAGTATCTAGACATTGGTTGAAATCATTTGCTGTTCTATCAGGAGACAAAGGTTTGCTTCCCAGCACTCAGGCTGGGTGGCTCACAACTGCCTGTAGCTCTAGATCTGGGGCTTGCACATACACATTGATAAGAAATCAAATAAATCTTTTAAAAAATAAAACAAAAACCTCAAAAGTATCCTCAATAGAATATGATTCATAATTTTGCTCTTTAAAATGCCTAGATCTTATAATTCTATCATTTAATGGCTCAACATTTATTGCATTACCAGAATATCATTGGTGTGTCTATCAACATATTTACTGTTGCTACTGTAAAATACCAGGGTGCTTTATAAATTAAGATGATTTAGCTCATGGCCCTGAGTGAGGGCATATTGCCTGCATGAAAGAATAGTAAGTGGCATAATGATAGGTGAATATAAATCCAAAGGCAAGACTGGTAGTGAGAGACATTCAGATGCCATACTATCCATGTTGAAACAATTCACCTTCGCACAGTTGAACCCAGTCTATAAGAACAGCAACAGTCTCTTTCCACCTATGATACCTACCATCATGGAACCATTCTTAGGCAGGCCATATGTCTTACAGGTCACCGGTATCTTAATTTTACCACCTTGGAGACCATACTTCCAATACATCTACCGTTGGAGGACAGACAACATTCCAATAACTGCATGGCCTATCAATTTTACCCTATGGTGAAATAATGAAATTCTATCTGTATTTATATTAAGATAAAAAGACATTTCTTCCACTTTTCTACTACCATATAATTTCTCAGGTTTAGAGTTTATTTATTTAGTTAATAATTTTACTTTCAAGGGACATTTTGCCTCTATTGTTTTCTATCTGTCATATGGAAATATATATCAGATGGTCATGCTACTAATCCTTAAATTCAGTATGCATGTAGAATGAAAGCCACCTATATCAGACTAGCCAGAAACTTCACCAGCCCATATCATGTCCTCTCTGATTGAACAAAGTGGTAGGTACACTGTCTGGTTTCTCTGTTCTTTGCTCATGGTGTTGAGCTCATCCACTTGACTTGCCGTCCCACTGAACAGTAAGAATTGAGAGAACAAGAAATTAGTCAGTCCTGTTCACCATGGTCCGCATTTCAACATGTCGATCCCCCTGTCCTCACAGGAGATTTGTGATTCTTTTTACGTTTACTTATCATTTTTATGAAGCATATTAAGTTTGAATACTAAGTGTAACATTAATTTACTGTTGTGTGGCCTCCTACAAGAGTTTGAATGACTTAGAGATGTATAGAAAACCAAAAGTGTAAAATGGAAATAAAACAATGTATCTGGTTATTCCATCAAATATTTGAAAATGTTTAGCCCTATGAATATAGCTGAAATATACACATAAGAAAAGAAGAAAAGTGAACTTCATTTCTTGCATCATGTTTTGTAGGATCTCGTCTCCGTCAAGAAGACTTCCCCCCCAGGATTGTAGAACACCCTTCTGATGTCATTGTCTCCAAGGGAGAGCCCACCACTCTGAACTGTAAGGCAGAGGGCCGGCCAACTCCCACCATTGAATGGTACAAGGACGGCGAGAGGGTGGAGACAGACAAGGATGACCCCAGGTCACACAGGATGCTTCTGCCCAGCGGATCCTTATTCTTTTTGCGAATTGTGCATGGGCGCAGAAGTAAGCCGGATGAAGGGAGCTACGTTTGTGTTGCAAGGAACTATCTTGGCGAAGCAGTGAGTCGGAACGCATCTCTGGAAGTGGCATGTAAGTAAACCCCATGAGCCTCCTGTGTATTCTCATTCCACTTCACTGTATTAACTTTGGCTGTTTCTTACTGATGTGTAGAACCTTCAGAGTAACACAACTAAAATAATACATAACCTTTGCTTCTTTGAAGAAATATGGTTAGGATGCCATCAGTATAGGGAATGGCAACAATTTTATTTCCATCAAATTAGTGTAAGGCCTGTGCTATTATATTGAAGCAACAGGGAGTACATGATGCTATTCTCATTGAAAATTTGAATTATTGATGAGATAGATAATGGACCATCAATGTTGCTTATGTACAAATCAAAAATTCATGTATAATATGTTAGAGATGCAGACATAAATACAATAGTGCACCTGTATCTGCTACTTACACATGTATACATATATGTACATACTTATATACACATATATGTACATGCATACATATATACATACACACATATAATGCACATGTAATCAGTATTTTACATGTTAACTTTTTAGAGTAATACATTGTCTTATTCTCTACATTACAGTATCTCCCTTTTCTTATAGAACAAATTCAGAAACAGATATAGAAGGGAGAATATACCATCAGCTACAGTGATAACTATTTTTTTATAGTAGACCTCATCAAAGAAGAGATAGCCATGATGTTTCAGAGTTGCTGATTTTTATCTTGATAGTCAAAATAGATAAGAACTTCCTCTTTTGATTTTTTTCCATCCCTACCAACAACAGAAATAAAGACATTAGTTCCTGGCTTCTATCTAAATATAGACTCCATTGATTTCATGGATGGTGTGTGAAAGATTGTTTCAGTCTTAGGATTTTGGTTGTGTTTTCAACAATAAAATACA
Source organism: Cricetulus griseus (assembly GCF_003668045.3). NCBI lineage: Eukaryota > Metazoa > Chordata > Mammalia > Rodentia > Cricetidae > Cricetulus > Cricetulus griseus. The sequence goes on from NC_048597.1 coordinate 20,631,215, forward strand.
TTTTGCTAGGAGCTTACTTGATCTAAGGAGAAGTTTCATCTCCAGTAAACTGTGAGTAAGAGGACAGCAAATGCTCAGCTGTAGAGAAGGTAGTAGGTGGGGGAGGGGGGCACATTGGGAATTGCAGGTCCTTCTGCTAAGTCCAAACATTCTATGGGGCATCCCAGCAGATTAGATCATGTATGTACAGTGGGCTGAAACTTTTAACAATATGTCATTGTATTTGCACCTGGAAGTGTGTTTTGGTGATCAAGTCAAACTAAATAATTTATTTAACTGTCTTGGTGAAGCTCTTGCTTCCCTGGTTTATAGTTACATTCCAGAAACCATGAACTAATTGATGTTTAAACTGCATAATTCCAATTAAAAATGAGTGAAAGTTCATAAAATCCATAGTTTATGTATGGAAATCATTGAAATAGAAACATGTAATACCTTTACTGATATTGCAATTTTTCAATATGAAATATTTTCTTGTTTTAAATTAAATACTTTAAAAATACTTAAACATAGTTTAGAAGAATGTGAAATATGAAAATACAATTTTAAGAAAATAAAGGTTCTGCCTACATTTTCCATTAAATATCACTTTTCTGAAACTTTTGTGCATATTGAATTATCCCATTGCTAAATTTTATTGATTCAACATTCGATATTTCTTTGTAGTATGACTGGGATTGCTTACTGTTTCTTTAAGGACCCAGAGCCTATCACTGCTAAATAACCATGTTGTGGAAAATGAAATAATGGGGATTTCAAGAACAGATCTTGACTCTTGGAATTTTTGCTCTTAAGGGATTTTTATGCACATTTTGTAACCTGCAAATAGGCAGACATTTTTAGATAAACAAAAATGAAGGTGTTTTACTCTTTTCCATAACATTTCTTTTTTTTTTCTACTGAGCAGCCAAGAACCACTTTTCTATGACTAATTTCACTTTAGAACATTAAATTTTATCAAAATTGGCTGGTAATTTCTTTGTAGAAGATTAATGAACATTTTTTTTTGAGCCTTAGCTTTGTTAGAATTGATCCACAAGCATCTTTTACTTCATCTGGAATTGCAATTGTCTCCCCCAAAGAAATCATAAACAATGAATTTATTTTAACAGAAAAATATTAGGACATGATTCTTTCCCATGTAATGTGACAGTTGGATTTTTTTAAATTTAGAAATAAGTGAACTTTAAGAAATGCTTGAATTACTCAAAATCTCAAAAGGAAAAATCAGAAGGCTTCCAAATTGGATTTTCTACTGAATAAAATTCTTTCTTTTAATGCCATGCCAACAGCTCATGACATTTGAAGCTACTGAAGATTAAATAATATTCATTTATTTGTTGTGAATCTTTTTCCACTAGCTTGCCAGCCTTCTCAGTTTTCTTGTGCATTTTAGAACATAAAACTATAAATAAAGAAATGCCTACTTTCCCATCTATTAATGTGCTAAATGACGGGAATAAGGAAGATATTCCAATCTATTGTCAGAATTCATAATTCCCTTCAGAGGACCAACATTTAAACAATTTATAATAGAGAAAATACTGAAAAAGTTTATCCCATTAGAGGGACAAACGGTAGATAGTATGGGAACCCACAGGGTAGAATATTTAAATATATGTGGACAAGTAATATGGAGAAAGGGTCCTAAAAAGGGAAGCATCATTTGAGCTCTGATTTTAACATGTCTGGGATTTAATAGTGTCTTGGATGAAAAATGAAATTGAGTATCATCTTGCTATAGAGAATGGAAGCACTGGAGAACATACATACCTGCTAGGCACCAGATAGCTTGCTAGGGGGTGTTCAGAAAGACTAATTTGGAAAAGTAGGGATGTGCTGAATCACAATCTCTACCCTATTTCATTATGTGTACATGAGCCTTTGACAGTTAACTGGTGATTGCATTAATGGGATGATGAATGAAGGTGAGAAGAGTTAAGCCATCAAATAACCCAGAAAAGGCTTGACCTTAAATGCTAAAGTGAAGAATAGTGAAAACTGGGTGGGAAGAAGTGGTTAGAAAAATACCTAAGATCTACACCTCCCAACAATTTATGGTCAATTTTAAAGGTGGCGTGTGCTTTCATTTTTTTTTTTCTGTGTCTCAGCATCTGGGTTCACCATTTCTTAAAATTAGAGTGTACAGAAGGAACAACTATGGGCATGCAGTTCAATTGGGCTGAATGCTTTGATATATCAACGAGGCAACAAGTTTACAATACTTGGTGTTCTGTTATAAAATAGCTTCTGGAATTTAGCAAGGAGTCATTTTCTTTCTTTAGTTTTTAATATATTTCTTCTTTTTAAAAACTTTATTCATTTCAAAGCTATTTTTTTCATTTTATATACCAACTACAGTTTCTCCTCCCTCCCCTCCTCCCACTACCCTCAGCTTCCCCCCACCCAAACCCCATCCACTCCTTTAAGGCCTCCCAAGGGGAGTCAACAAAGTCTGTCACATTCATTTGGGGGCATTTTCAAATAAGGGTTGAATCCATGGAATTAAGGAAAAGTAGAGGAGGACGCCCAGGTAGGCTGTCAGCAGTAAACCCCTATGAAAGACAGAGACCATTTCTGGGAAGAGGCAGTCACCGATCATGGGAATGAGAAAGAAATGTTGCTATGGGAGGCATGGGGAGAATAGGTGTCACAGGGAGGGACTGTTGTAGGGACCAGGAAAAAGTAACCCATGGAGGAAGGTCACAGTGAAAAGGGTTGGATAGTGGCATAGCTGAGGTCTGTTTTGTGAGAAGGAAGCTCTGCATGGAGAATGGGGAAGCCAGAGCACAACATCCCAGCATCTACACAGCCAGGTGTGGATGCCATAGGCTCCTTTCCTACAAAGGAAGTTTGGAAGTGGCTCTGGCCTTTGCCCATAACATAGAAGGACTTCCTGTCATCCTGCGTTGAGAGAAGCCATGATGACTGCACACATTTATTGTGTAATGATTATTGATAAAATAGTCTGCAAAATGTTGGATTCCCTTTACTTCACCTTGTTTTTTACTTTAAATGAGAAATATTCTGTCTGCCATAGCATGAAAGTCAGAATTCTTTTGTTAGCTGTTAGCCATCTATCTTGAGTTTCTGTGTGGAAATCTGCTATCTGTCCTTAGACCATGTTCTCTCTCTCATGCCTATCTCCCGTCCCCCACCTCTACTGTCTCTATGTCTCTATCTCTGCTCTCTGTGTTTTTGTCTCTCTCTCCTTTCTTCAGTAATTTAATGTGACAGTACAGAGAAAGAAACAGATGAAAAAACATTCATGGGCAAGTATTGCCATCAAAAGTTGAATCAGCCAATTATTGTTTTATTATTGTGTGTGCATTTTTTTATGTTTTCGAATTTATTTTAAGCATGTTTAAGGGAAACATAAGAGTAATTCAGAAAGTCCTTTCAACTCTCTCGAATTTGAATTTGAAGCAGGCCTTTAAATGGAAAGAAAACAGAATCACAAGGCTACCAGCCAGAAGAGGCCTGGCACTCACAAAGTTAATAGGTGGTTTTCCAATGGGACCCCTGGGAGCTCCAGGCACAGAGGTGCGATAGGATTTCAGTTCCCAACAAGTGCTATGGTCTACAGAGCATAAGGAGTGGGTGGGACTTTGCAGGGACCCAGCATAGCTGCATGAGATGCAGTCAGTCTGGTGGCCTCAAGAGATGGCAGCTGTAGCCCCAGGTGGTAAATACATGATGGCAGCTTGATCTATCGACCAAGGGAAGAGGGGTTCTGGGCTAAATGAAAATTCATGAAAAATTGATGAAGTCCCCAGATTATTTCTTTCCGTTTCTCTTTCTCAACACTATGATAGTGCAGAGGAGAGAGATTAAATGAGGTGATGAACATTTTTAATGCCAGGAGGTTGTAGTTCAAAGGTCAGGGGCACTTGAAAACTAGTTTTTTGTTGCTGTTTTGTTTTGTTTTTCTCATTGATTGCTTGAAAGGCAAGTGCAGAACTTTTCAAATTACCTTTGTTTTGGTAATTTAAAAAAGCTAAGTCTAAATATTCAAATATCAATTTGTCACTCAAAACATATGTGATTCCTAAATACAACTGGAACATGAGTATGACTTCCTTGAGGCAAGGTTGTTTGCTCTTCATTTCCTCTTTCACTCCTCCCAGTAACCCTCTTTTTTTTTTTTCCCTCCTCTGTGTTCTCCATGTATCAAGACTCTGGCTACAGGAACATAATTCAGAGAAGGAAAGGGCTCTGCATTATTAATGAGTCACAGATTGCTAGAATAACAAAGCTGTGGGATATTCTACATGCACAATGATCCTGTTTGTTTTAAACATAAGGCCAAACTGGTATTTTATCTGTGCAAGGAAGAGTGGGTCCATGAGTAGATGGACCATGCTGAGAGAGCACAGGTGGCTTAGGCAATGAACACAAGGTGAATTGTTAATTTCAGCCCTTCAAATGGGCAAGTATGTAGATTTTTATGTGCTTGATTTTATTTTGACTATGGGATAACTTTATCCAGGGAGAGTGGTTTTATTCTTCACAAAGACGCAAGGCAATTTAAACATAAGAGAATTTGAATTTAAGTTATGCAGTTTCTTGAATTTATTTTTTGCTTGTTTTCTTTCGGAGGATTGGTTTTGCTATGTATTCCAACATGATGTCAAAATCTAGACCACCCTAGCTCAGCCTGTCAAATGCCACCACACATGGCAAGAATTATTTAATAAAATATATTCATATGTCATTCAATGTAGAACATTTGATGATTTTAAAATAAATGTATTTACATAGCATCACCATCAACAACACAATCTAATCTTAAACATTTTGAGACTTAACAGAAACCTGTATCAGTCAACATGCAATTCCCATTTGTCCTAAACCTTCCTCCCTTAGTCCCAAAGAAATATTTGCCTACTATCTACCTCTAAAAAGTTCTTGTTATGTGCATACTTTAATGCCTGTGATTCCACAGAGCAGCACATTGTCAATTCTCCTTTTATACATGGATTTCTTTTATAATAATAACTCTAACATAGGTCTTTCCATTCTCACCAAAAGAGCCCAAGACATTCTATAATTATTTAAAGTAGGTTGCACTCCTTTTATACATGAATCAGTCTTTATAAAACAGTAGGAAAAGATATTTTTATGAGTCATATTCTTTTTCTATATAGAAGTCCATAACATCTTATAATTTAATTGCTGAGGACTGAGGTTAATTACAATACTGACATTTTTAGTACCAAAAATGAAATTGTTTTTTTTTTTTTTCTGAAGGAAGTTTCCAAAAGCAATGTCATCTCTAGTTGTGTGTTTCTTAACACAGTATTTTTGTTGGCTAAAAGTGCATATACATCTTTGTTATGATATGATATGATTTTCCATATCTCTTAGGAATTCTATGGTCAAATAACCAATATGCCCAAATGTGCCAGCCCCCAAGTGGGTGTGGCCAGCATTTCCCCCTGGTTTGCTTTGGTAAAACTCTACTCTCTGGTTCATAGAACTCCATTAGGTGAAGGTTCTTCCTGAAGACGTAATAATATTCTAATCAGATTCTAATTTTGAGGGATTGTTTTATTTTTCTTAACTGTATTTACTTTATTTAATTTTTTTCCAAAATTATAGCATCATTTACCAGTTGGAATTTTTTAGCCCATTAATTATAGAAGAGCACAGACATTCAGATAGTCATTCTGGATTTGGGAGAGGATTCAAACAGGAATCTTAAGCAAACAGAAACTATAAGAGCAACTGTTTGTTTTGATGCAGTGGTTTGATCTCTGGTTACTTCTAACTGCTATATATTTACTTATGATTGTTTTGCTTTGTTTCATTTTATTTGTGGGTTTTTGTTTGTTTGGTTTATAGAAATTCCCCTCTTTATGATATCTACCTGAAAAGACTACTTGAAAATGTGTTTAAGCCAAAAGAATACCTTTGTTAGCTAGATAGCCAGTGACTATATTAGGTATTTGGGATCCCAGTGTATTTGTAGGCCTTTCTTGGGTGAGCTTCTAAGCAATAAAACAAATTTCAGTTAACTAGTATTGTTAGCCAGAAGCACAAATACTGAAGACAAAAGGCAAGGTAAGTACAATTAGAAAATTTTCCAGAAATTTGATGAATTAGGTCTTTGTTTTCATTTTGGCTGATGGTGCTGTAGATGTGCTGAGTTTTATTGCTTGAATAATACTTCCATCATGGAGTCAGTTGCATTATGGTTTGAAGGATGTTTCATCTACCATGGAAAACCACTTATCTATTGGTTAATGTAGGCCTGTTATATAATTGACCTAAAAAATTCTAGCATGTGAAAATGCATCTGGATTATAAGCAGCAAGAATATTCTGAATGGTGGATGCCATGGAAACATTGTATAATACCTCAAGTATGGCCTACAAATCGAGCTTGGATTAATATTCAAGTATAAAAGGAGACCTTTTGTCATTCATACTTCTATCTGGAAGTCGGTCAATTCCATGATACAGAAGTATTTATTAGCCTTCCTGAAGACTATGATTACATTTTTTACATTCAGTTATAAAATATCTAAGTCTGAATAAAGACTTGAAAACCAATGTGTGCTGCTTTCTTTTGATAGCATAAGGTGAATTTGAAATAAACCATTTCATATGAACCTGCAGCTGCATTTCCCTTCTTGCTTTTTTTCTGCTTATTTATATCAGATGAGAATATTCAAATGCAAAGACTGTATTTGACCAACATTGGAAAAAACCAAAGCAACCACATTTGTTGTATTAGGGACTGTATATGAGGGCATAAAGGGGTAGATACTGACGTTAACTAAGCATATCAAAGAATTTAAAGAACTTTCACTGTTCCTGGAAGACATTGGGATACCTATTTCATTAAGTATGCAAAATGGAATTAAAGGATGGAAGTACCTATGATGGCTGCATTGGAACAGCAGAAGACAGCTCTGCTACAGGATTCCATGAGACAGTGAGAACTGTGTTAAGTTGATAAACCAAGCCCATATTATGAAACAGGAGGTGAATTTCAGCAAAGGGTTGAAAGAAACATTTTAAAATGAATGCATGCTCAGGGCAGATATAAATTTAACATGTTGTGTTTTCATACCTTCTAAATGCTAGAAACACATATATGGGTTGAGGTAGAGATTTGTAAAAAAAAAAAAAAAATGTCAAAAGTCTTTTTGAATGGATCTAGAGATGCCCATTGGCAAGATAAGATAACCGAAGTCTGTCATACAACCATCTGGATTTTCTTTAACATTATTGTACTTTATACGTCAAATGGTTTAGATTATATATTTTAAGGGGTATATTTTTATCACAATTATAGAAGCAAAAACAAGCATAGAGCAAACCATAAGTTTTAATGACAGCCTTAGTGTTGAACAGAATGGCAAATAACATGGTCACAAGAGTGTGGGCCAGGAACTGCTGTCATACATTGCGAATGTAATGAATACAAGGTCTTGCTGACAAGAGACAATAGAACAGAGAACTGGAGAATTGACGACCTTGAACAGGAACTAATTAGGGAGAATCACTTGTGTCCACTGAGTACCAGGATTTTTATTCTAAGTGTTTCACAATCATGGTACATTAGATTCTAAAAGTAGCCATGGATTTGTTTAAGTAGTCTTCTTACATATCAGAGATATAAAATCAACTTGCATATTTTCATATGGAAATGAATAATATTTGAACTCAGACTGACCTGGCTCTCAAATATGTTGTCTTAATCTCTCTGCTCAGCCTACACATTGATCAATTTAAACAAGAAAACAAAATTCTTTGGCACGTAGATATAAACAGTCATTAGTGCTGACCATGACTTAATTGTGTATAAACAATGGTGACCCCCCGAACAGGTGAGATGAGATAGAAGGCATAGTTTCTGTGTTGATATTCTGTGATTTGTAGGGTATTAAAGAAAAGAAACAGCATAAAGCAAACTTTTTCTGTTTGTTTAGTTATATTGACATCTGAAAGCTCATTAGTGTATTCAAGTAATTTGATTTTCTCTTTACAGTTTCTAGCTGTCAAATATCAGTATCAGGAAAATCCATCACTTTCAGTTGTTATTGACATGTTTGGAGGCTAAAGCATCCTGAAGATTAACAATCCAATTCATAAGATGAGTCATCTGTGATTTCAGATACAAAGAGAAGTTGACCAAGTATACACAAAAGGGAATATTGCAATGGTAGCCACGTCTTACATCTTTCTAGAGTTTTCTGAATCATTAACATCTTCACATGATGTTATTTTGTTGCTATGTGCACATATACATCCTCTGGCCATTGTAGTTTTTAAGTTCAATACATAATTTTATTAACATTGGGCCAAAAGATATATATCTTTGTATTTTTAATATATAAAATGATTCAATGTTTTCAATATAAAATGCCAAGCATTAAATATCCATAGGCAAATTATAATGGTTGACATATACTTAAAAATTAATTTAAAGTAGATAATAAACTTAAATGCAAGGTTCAAGCAAAGCTATACAAACAAAACCCTGCAAAACCTCCTCCCAAAACAAAAATAAACAACAAAAACCACTGTACTTAAGCAAAATCCCAAAATAGGTAAAAATGAATGTCTGATTTCATTAAAATTAGAAAATGTTACTCTCTACAATGTTCCATTCTACTTAAGACAGGAAGAAGACTGCTTTCAGATTGAGAAAATGTATGTATATACATGTGTACACATTAGGTAAATAACAAATGATAAAATACACAAGGGATGAAATAAGATATGCCACAAATTATGCTATATATATGCCACATATTATGAATGGCAGATAAGCACACTGGAGGACATTACTGTCGTTAGGGAAGTTAGATTAAGACAATCAAAAAAGATGCACGTATCTTTCACCACAGAATTCTTTCAAGGATGCAGAGAAACTGGTTCTTCCTGCATTACTGATGGAAACCCAAAGTGGTAGACTCACATTGTAATAGAGTTTGACAGGCTCTAAAGGCACTGAATTGTACTTACCATCCTATTGCACATCGAAGCATCTATCTCCAAGAAATAATAACATGCACACAAGTCTAGTGTTTGGTTTTTAATCCTAGTTTCACTCGTGATCACAGAAGATAGGACTAAACTGCCCTACATTAAAATGAATGATTAAACAGAGCAGCCTGTATTCCACACTATGGAATACTACTCAGCAATAGAAAGAATTGAATTATTGATATCCAGAATGAGGTAGATGGGCCTCATGGGTATTGTGGTGCAGGGAAAATGGCATTTTAAAGGGCATTTCAAAAGGTCACATGCTCTATAATTCCATTTGCATAATATTCTCAAGATCACAAAATTTTAGTGATAGAAAACAGATTAGTGGTTGTGAAAAGTCAAAGATGTGGGAGTCATGAAGGACTGGTTATGACCTGGACAGGATAGTCAGAGGAGACTATGATGACAAAATGATTCTGTATCTGTGTTATTACAGTATGTTCTCTAATGTGGACATGATAATGGAAAAGAACTCCATACATCTATTGTTCTGTGCAAAATCCATGGCTTTGATACTACAATAAAATTAGCAAAAGAGGAAGTAAAATGAGACTAAAACATATAATAATGCCTGATACCAGATATGATGAATGCATTTGACCATATCACCACCACAGAAATTCTTACTTTAAATCTTATGAAATAGCTGGATCTTAAATTAAGAAATATAAACCAGCTTGAGTCTGTGCTATTGTAACTACTCATGGTTTTGAGTATTGTTTAAATTCATCATTAAAACAGGAAGTACACGAGAAGACAGCCATTAAGATGGTAAGGTGATAAGAAAATCCTGAATCAGTCATTGATCCTTGAGGTGAAGACATCTGTAGGTCCCGTAGTTTTTACAAGCATAACAAGAGCCCTTTTGCCAAGTGGAAAATAAGAGGCTCTCTATGTTACCTGAGTAGAAAGAGAACAATTGTTGGTATTTGCAGCATCTCATCAGTGTTGTAGGTGGTGAGTGTGGTGGAGCTTCTTTTCTTGGACCACAGGGCCTTAAATATTAACCAAAGCCAGTAAGGTGTTGTAGGTAATGAATGTAACACTTGATTTCAAATTCAGATTTTGAAATGGCTTCACTTGCATATTCCCTCTAAAGGAAATGAAATTTGGGGTTAGCAAAATGTTTAGAACCTCATGTCGTATCAGTTGCAAAATAATTCCCATTACTTCACCATTTACAAGAAATTCCAGAGTGAAAATAATTTCTTGATTTTTCTTTTTCTTTTTTTTTCCTTATCATCTCTCATGACAAGTCACTGGAAAATTCCCAGGAAAATTGTGTGCCCCTCTTACACATCTTATTTTGAAATCCCAGGAGATTATAAGCAATTAAATTAATGATATTTTGCAGGCCATCCCTTCATTTATAACATATAATTGCCCAGAATCCACATGTGTATATTCAAAAGAAGCTTGATAGAAAGGCTGACTTATTTTTGCTTTCTTGCTGTTTCTGCTTTGAATGTTCCTAAAGAGAGGCAGAAAATGTTGTGTTTAATATTCATATAGGATTTCCTTTTAAAAGCAGCATCCATTAGAAGCCATCTATTAAAAGAGGTTACCTATAAATTGGCCAAGTTAAGAAAGCCTTCCTGAGTACTCACTATATTCTTTGGATAAGCTGATGGAGTCTAATCTTCAAACGTGTATGTCATTAATAGAGATGTAAGAATCTCAATTCGCTTGTGTCTTTTCCTTTTCTGAGACATCATAAAGAAAAGCTTTACTAATGAAGTGCCCATTGGTAATAACCCATTATATGCTAGACTTTCTTCTTCTATCAGATGACATGCAAATGAACTGTTCTATTTCTGTGGAGAAAGAGAGATGAGGAGTGGTCTAGTTAATCACACTTGAGGGCTGCCATAGATGTCTTCTGGGAAATATGATCATTATTCATTCTTATTTAAGGGTCCTTACCCCATGCATAAGACAATCTCCCATTCATTCCATTTGGGTTTGATGTTAATTACAGGGGCATTAATGGAAGCTTCTCATACAAAATGAATGTGGGATTAAACCAGTGGATGTGGTAAGAAACACCATTTGTGATTCAGGTGACTAACAAACATATAAGCAATTGCTGGTCAGTTGCTGGAACCTTACATAGCATGCATGTCTCTTTGATTCAGAAAACGTATTTACAGATATGAACGAAATGACCTAAGGAAGCCCATAGTGGATAACAGGAAGGCGCGAAGCTACAAATGAAGTAGGCAATTGCATCAGTCACCAGTATAGGGGACAGATAGTTATTAAGTGAGTTGAACAGATCGGGCCCCTTCCCATAATGAACTCTTCCTGCGAATTTGTCAAACATCTTAACTTTATGCTTTCATTTTCTTAGTTTATGATAATATGAATGGGCTAGACCTTTTCTTCTCCAGAGACAAGGAAGCCAAGTGAGGTCTTCTACAGGGTCAGTGTGTAACTACTGACTGACTATACTAGGGAAAATAAACAAACAAAACAACAACAACCAAAAACAATATCACACAGCAACATTGTATTTTCATTCAAGAAGTTGAGACTTAGCAGCACTGAATGTCAAGTAAATTGAACAGCAGTTCTTTGGAACTTGTTCCCTTAGTTGCTATAAAGACTTTTTTGCTTATCAGGCTACTATTTCTTTGCCTTATCAGTATTTGTCCATGTGACCTCTAGTTGACAACAAATAATTGATAATGCCATGAATAAAATGAGGTTTTTCCTTAATCTTACATGTCTTTTGAGGAATTAACTGCTCATGTGTGCGTGTATGCACAGCCCTTGTTCACCTTGTGGCCATAGAATTAAGTCATTTTTCTTTTCCAATCATCCATGCAGGTCTAAGGTAAATTGTTTTTTGAAAAATTATATATGTCTTGGGCCAATATTTCTTGTCTGCTGAAGCATAAGATGTGCAGGTATAAATTCCTAGCATATAGGGTAAATTCTGTTTTGTTTTTTCTTAAAAGCAAGATAAAAATAACGTTTATTTATTTGACTTACATTTTTCATTTTACTTAATAAAATGCATGCCTTTTATTTATCAGAGAATTAATCCCAAATAAAATGATTATACAAAAAATTGCATATACTAAATAAGTATATTTGTTTTCTCTCAGACAACACAGTATTTGAAATGGTACGAAGAACATATTGATTATTATATGTAAGATACTATTTTCGAATGCTTTTAGATTGAGAACAGTTCTTAAATTATTTTCATAAGTACATACAATTTTCTACCATTTTAATTTTAGTAATTGTTAACATTTTAACATTAATAATCATAGGTACACAATAGAGTAGAGTCAGTTTTGTTTAGTATTTCAGTAAAAAAAATACACATATAAATAAATAACTATAATTCAGTTGAATCAGATACTCTTTAGCCCAATTTTTGAAATTTCTTGAAACAACATTCAAGGAGCACAAATCCCATCTTCAACACATGTTGTGAAAATAATATATTCTAATTTTTTAAAACTTATTTTGTAAGTCCTTCCAAAATGTAATGTTGTGGTATGATGGTAGTCTTGAGTAATAACCTTAGTTTATAACATCATAGAATAATAATGATACTAATAATTAGAATTATTAATAATAAAGTGCTGCAATACTACAGAAAAGTTGATGTTCAGTTTTCTGTTGTGATGTTTTTGTGAATATTAGCTTATCTGTCAACATTAGAAACTGAACTAACCCATTCAGTACTCCTTAATAATTTTACATGATGAATCAGCAGGGATAGTGCTAGTTCATGGACTAACCAGAATTGTATGACCCCCACTTTAAAATGAATACTATGCTTTCCGGAGAACTTGAAGGTAGTTTATTCTTCATTCTTCAAAGCCATATATTTCAATAAAATGACATTTCAAATTATAATGACCATGTAGAAAGTTTTTGTTGTGATATGTAATATCAGCTCAAAAAAAAAAAAAAAAAGGAATGGGTTTACGTGATTCAACTTGTCTTCTTTTACCTATAGCAGGATCCCTACTTGGTATGACCTTTGGAGTGACTGTTGGCTTGAGTGATGTACTTAATGAGATCTAATGACATCATGACCCTGACCTCTTCATGGCCCTTGCTCTGCTCATCCATCTTCTTAACCCCACAGGCTGTGAGTCAGTGTATAGAATCAGGATTAAACAAGTGTGAATAAACAAGTCCAAGACTTTTCTACCTCAGCTGCTGGTGCATGGCAGTGGCAAAGTAAGACTAGAGAATTTAACACTGGTGACTTGCCTTAGGCAGCACCATGAATCCTGCTGGAGAAATCATCCCTGTTCTGCTCAATGTCATGTAGCTAATCTCCTAGCTTGACCCATTCGGGGACAGTGGTGGCAGTTGGCCTTTATAATCACATAGCTGTTGGCACAGTCAATGAAAGGCTGGCTGATCTATCACTTATCCAGGGTCACACATTACTGGAGCTTTTATCTCATTTACTGTGATTAATGTTTGTGTTGTATAGGCTTGTCATGTAACCATTCATATTCAGAAATGTTGAATACTTTCTCCTACACGATGAGGGAAAGGCATTTCCAGAGAATGTTATCATCAGGACCAAACAGCCTGATTTTCAAATTCCCATTTCCATGTGACTTGATAGGTGTGTAATGTAGTTCTACTTTGACTCTCTTGGGTTTTGACTCAACTTCGTTTCCTATCATTGAGATATAGGGATGCCTTTATACACTAGAACTCTAAAGGGAAGACATGAATAAATGACTGGTGTATAAAATAACAGAATAGATGGGGTAGAAGTTACAGAAGAGTATTATTTCAATACTTCAGCCTGAGTTGTTTTCCTGGCGTGATTTTTTCCTTAGGTCAGTTTTCCAAAGTTACATTGAAGACACTAGGGATAAAGAGAGCTGTTATACTCTTGCCAATGGCTGTGGTTCTTGCTTTATCTGTCTCACATTTGACAACTTCTTCCCCTTAGCCCTCTACGTTATTTGATAAGTTGACCAGTCAGTGATTAAACATATTTATTTAGTTCAATGGGTCAGAGCTATTGCGACAGATGGAAAATTACTGATGGATTATCAATTTCAGTCCCTGTGACATCTGGCCTCTCTGTAGTTCATCATCTGAGGACTCATAACACATTTGCCTGGACAATAACATGCTCAGCTACCTGTGCGATCACAGAGATGGATATTGGAAACACTTTACTCTGAATTAATAAGAGAGACTACAGAAATTAAATGAGTTTTGCACTTGTATTTGAAAATCAGGGCACACAGTGGTATCTATGATTTCCAACCTGGGGCAGAATCAATTGGTAACTGTAAAGTGTTTTCTTCATTTTTTTTTTTTTTTTTTTGTGTGTGTGTGTGTGTGTGTGTTGTTTTCATCATTTCTTTACCAGGTTCCTTTTTCAATAGAAGTACTTACTTAGAAGTGTGGTTGCAAGTATGATGCTTGTAGAAAGGACATTTTCTACCTTCTCTATTTAAAACTTGCAGTTTTGCAAATATATTAGTTACTTTGTTATGTGTGTGCATGTGGATACATGTGTGTGGCTGGATGAGCATGCATGCCACATAGCATATATGGAGATCAAAAGGAAATATGAGGAAGCTGGAGCTGTCTTTCTAACATGATATTCCTGGGTATTAAACTCGGGTTGTTAGGCTTGGTTGCAAATGCCTTTACCTGTTGACCATATTTCTGGCCCTCGGTTTAAATAACTTAATGAATTGGAATAATGGTTGAGACTTTTAAAGTTTTGTTCTTTTCCTCTAAGTGAACTCTAAGAAAAATAAGTGCTTCTTAACATTGTTAATCTAACAAGAAGATATGTTCTACTCTAATTGATGCTTAGATAAAATATTACATATAAAAATATAATATTTCCCATATTCATAGAACTGTTCCCCAGAAAATTAAAATTACCTTGTGGCTAGTTTTCAAAGAGTATGATTCAGGCTAGGAGATGTATTATGATACTTTTGTGTCTTTTAAAAGCAGATCATAAAGATGACTTGATATAGTCAATATAAATACTTATTTTTAAGTGAATTATTTTAGATTAAAAGTCATATTGACATAGTTTTTCTGTGTGTAAAGGATTATGATGTGTTAAAGTACCATGGACTCTCTCATGGACATGGGTCCAATCATCATTAGCTGGCAGAGAATGACAAATTAGGTTTGTGATACATGTGAATTCTTTTTAGCCTCTAAAGACCTCTAGCAATATGACTTATTTTAGTGCTGTGGGAGTTTGCCAAAAAAGACATAGAAAAAATCAGAATATACAGAAATCTCTTTTAAAGCCTCATGTGACAATTTACACATTCTACAGAATTCATATTGGCATGTAAAGATTTGTTTTTACAAGGATATTACCTGAGCCACTTTTGTGAGTTTAAATATAATTCAGGAAGAATCAATTTTATCATACAGTGTTTTGCATTGTACTTGAAGCAGTTTGAATCAGTAATTTTGAATGACTTTCATGTTGGATTGTTTTTTCCAATAGATCCTCTTAACTATCAGTTGTTTCTTCACTTATATTATTGGATCACTGTTTTCTATCACCACCATTTTATATTTATATTTGAATTCCATTTTCTTTTGTTTACAGTGATGACAATTAGTGGGTAAAATTAAACAACTTGTTTAGTTTGTGTCTTCACTGCCATTTATCCCAAAGTGTTTCA
The DNA here is from genome assembly GCF_003668045.3 of Cricetulus griseus. NCBI lineage: Eukaryota > Metazoa > Chordata > Mammalia > Rodentia > Cricetidae > Cricetulus > Cricetulus griseus. The sequence goes on from NC_048597.1 coordinate 20,646,888, forward strand.
ATTGGATATTTCTCTTTCTGAAAAATATTTGGAGATTAAGTGAAAAATCTTTATATTTGTGTTGTTGATTCAACAATTTACTACGTTTTTGCTGATCTATAAGGATTTAAGCATTGAGGAAGCTAGAAAATTATGAAATTACTAAAATATGTGCTAATAGGGTCACATGAAATCACAGTATACTTCTTACCTGGAATTCATATTACATTGACTTACTAAAAACTAATGATAAGTTATGGTACAGCATTCTTTGGGTATATGCCCAGGAGTGGTATAACAGGTTCTCTTTTTTTTTGGTTTTTCGAGACAGGGTTTCTCTGTGTAGCTTTGGAGCCTATCCTGGCACACGCTCTGGAGACCAGGATGGCCTTGAACTCACAGAGATCCGCCTGCCTCTGCCTCCCAAGTGCTGGGATTAAAGGTGAGTGCCACCAACGCCCAGCAGTATAACAGGTTCTTAAGGTAGATTGATTCCCAACTTTCTGAGGAACTGCCATATTGATTTCTAAAGTGGCTGTACGAGTTTGTTCTCCCACCAGCAAAGGAGGAGTGTTCCACTTGTTCCACATCCTCTCCAGCATGAGCTGTCATTGCTGTGTTTGAGCTTAGCTTTTCTGACAGGTGTAAGATGGAATCACAGTTAAGGTAATTTCTCTTCTATCAGGCTTAGTGTTTCTGGTTTTATGTTGAGTTCTTTGATCAAATTGGATTTGAGTTTTGTGCAGGGTAATAGATATGGATCTATTTGCATTCTTCTACATTCCAGTTAGACCAGCACCATTTGTTGAAGATGGTTTCTATTTTACATTGTATACTTCTGCCTTTTTTCGTTGTTTGTTTGTTTGTTTATTTGTTTTATTTTTTGAGACAGGGTTTCTCTGTGGCTTTGGAGCTTGTCCTGGAACAAGCTCTTTTTTTTTTTTTTAAGAATTTATTTATTATGTATACAACATTCTGCTTCCATGTATATCTGCACACCAGAAGAGGGCACCAGATCTCATAATGGATGGTTGTGAGCCACCATGTGGTTGCTGGGAATTGAACTGTGGACCTCGGGAAGAGCAGCCAGTGCTCTTAACCTCTGGGCCATCTCTCCAGCCCCCAGAACTAGCTCTTGTAGACCAGGCTGGTCTGGAACTCACAGAGATCAGCCTGCCTCTGCCTCCTGAGTGCTGGGATTAAAGACATGCACCACCACAGCCTTTCTGCCTTTTTAAAATAAAAACTCCATATAATCATTCATATTTAGTCCAATTGTCATCAGAGAGGCCTCACCTAGAAATGGATGGAAACAATTACAGAGACCCACCTCCAAAATTAGGTGTACCTCAGGGAATCTTGTGGAAGATGGGGAGATAAGAAAGCTCAAGAGATACTCCTCTCTTAACCAGGATTTTGTTTCTAAAAGACATATTAAGTGCTCTCAGTAAATCCAATTATGTGTGAGTTTAAGATTTTGTTTTATGGAAGTATAATTCTTTTGGTCTATGTGGATGGAAGAAATAACTATTTGTGAAACTGAAAATTGTGTGGGCCAGGTCCAAATACGTAGAGACGGCAAGAAGGCAAAAGGCAAGAAGTTTGCCAAGTGTGCTACCTGAAACAGTTGTAGGTTTTTATTTTTAATTTGAAATTTTTAGCTGCTACTTCTTTTCTCTTGAGGCTGTCTGTATAAATTTAATAGCCATTCACACAACTATGCATATGAGCAAGCATTGCTTACTCTATATGTGGGTTTTATGGCTTATCTTTGTTTGTCTATTCCACTGCATTAGAATCAAACAATATGTAAGCTCATCTTAATTTTCCTATTCTTGTACTAACAATGTGTGGAAAAAAGAAAATTTTCAGATTAAAAATGATATTATTACTACACTAATAGAAGACTCTTAGAGATTGTGCACTCTGAGGGTAAATTCCAGGCAGATATCTTTTTTTTAGGGGATGACAATATAAAAAATGAATCTGAGATGCCTCTGCCAAGGTTCCCATCTTCGATCTATTCCACATGTGGTCTGTTGGTAATATCACAAGCACTGAAGTATTAAAATAGTTTTGTCTTGTGTTTTTTCATTCTGACAGGCCAATGACATAATGTTGACTAGCCATGTCTGATAGATTTAAAATTAAAACGGAATGCTCTGCCTTTTATTTTTTCTTCTACCCAATGGAGCTTGAGTTCATCTGCTATTTCATTGCCTTCAAGAGCAAGCTACCCTAGGAAGTCTGAGAATAGATTGTGAAGGAAGCTTGTTTAGTTTGGGCTGGGGGTACAGCTGGGATAGCACTCTTGATTTGCATGTGGTAAACTCTTGTTTTAATCCCTGAAACTGTGGAAATAAGTAAGAGTAGCAGCAAAGGAATGCCAAGGATCTGAATGTAGCAATAGCCACAAATTATGAAAGATGACACAAAACTAATAGTCTATCTAGTTCTTCTTTTAGCATAGAACTTGTCTTTTGTGGTATATAAGGACATAAAATATATATATTACAATGAAAGCATAAAATTCCATGTAGCTCCACAAATCCAAAATGACTATTCTCACTGAATTCATGTTCATTGGGAATTTGGGTCTGGTTAATTTTGATGAGTGGTATTTACTTTATTGGCAAGCTTTCCTTAAATAATGAAGTTTACATAAAAGGGAAAACATTTTGCAGAATGCGGATTCTGAAAATTGTTTTAACAATGAAGTTATATAATTTGTGTATGTGCACCAGGGTCTCCACGGTGTGTTTAACCTATGGATATTTCACAAATGTGTAGCCAGAAATATCACATAGAAAAGTGAAGGCTGAAATATAAGATGTTCTTTGGTTTGACGATTTTGCTTGACCTCAACAATGCACAGTGCTGTTAAGAAAGGTGCCAGCTCTGTGTGGACCCAAGGCTTCATTTCCTGAGAAAGTTTTCTCTTCTGTGACTTTTTCAATAGATCAAGTTTCTCTCCTTTGGCCATATAATACAAAATGATTTATTGAACTAAAATTTTACAAGTATATGAAAAGAACTCAGAAGACCAAGAAAGTAATTTTATTCTTTTTGTTGTAGAACCTTTTGAAAATATTGTTTATTTAATCATTCATTTATTATTTATTTAATCAATGCAATCATGCCTAGAGGTTATTACAAATGTAGCCTATTTCAGTTTGTATTAGGTGAGGTCCTGTTTTGTCTATGTACACTAAATTTGCAAAGGAAGACTTGAGTATGTAAAATTCTTAATACTTCCTAGCAATGGACCAAAAGGAATAACATAAATAATTTTATTGTCCAACAGTTTTCATAGATGAAGATATATACCTCAATATGTGTAACTATGAAGGAAAAAATAACACATTGTATAGATACCACATTTATATGAAGCATTTTAAAAAATATTTCTTTTCAATTTTTTGAGACTATTTTCATTTTACATATGAATATTTGTCTGAATATAAGTTTATGCACCTTGAGTGTTCAGTGCCCCAATAGGACAGATGAGGCAGATGACCAATCACTTGGGACTAGAGTTGCATACAGTTGTGAGCTGCCATGCTGAGATGAAACTTTAATCTTCAGGAAGAACAGCCAGTGCTCTTAAAAGTTGAGTCATCTCTCTAGCCCCCAAACTATCACCTTGATATGAAATCCTGTGAAGAAACCATGATGTCCTTGCTGTAGGTTAGATTAGAACCAGAGAACATCTTTTCCTGTCTCTCTAAGAACTTCAGAGTTCATGTAGGCAAGACCAGTTTCACAGAATCAAGGTAGTCTGAGCCAGAAGTGTGCTGCTGGCTAGAGAAGAAGTGGCTTATTCCTTGTTGAATTTTTTGTAATCGAACAAACTTTGTAAAGTTATGAGAGAAGAAAATGAAATGTGGCTGGAAGGAAGAATATCATTTGTGAAAACACAAACCTTGAGCCAAGACAGAGCAGTAATTTTGAGGACAAGGAGAGCTTAGCGAGACAGGAGTGGAGTCCTGTCACTGACTTGTGGAGTTGGGTGGAGTCTGTTCACAGAGGTAAGCACTCAGATTCATTGTGAGTGCATTTAGAATATCTTAAAAAAAGAGACAGTATGATATTACAAGATCTTGTAGGAATGGGTTGCGATGTGAGGTAAAAAAGTTGTGTGCTGTTTTGTCATGTTCACTTTTCACAAAAGGAATATTGACTTTGAACTATTACATTTTACTTTGGTCATTAACTTGATAGACAATTCAATATTTGTTTTATTCAGGTTGTCCCTTTTACTTAAAATTAGAAATGAGAAATAACTTATTTATGATAAATTCTTAGTTTCAAGAAAATTATACTATATCTCTATATATTCCTTATACTTGCAATGAAATATGGAATTATAAAAGAATTTAGGCTAGCTTTCTATGCTTATGGAAAACATGTTAACCATGAGAACTGTGGTCTGATTGCTGCTTAAGTAAATCCAGGTAATTCTATCAAAGGAATTAATTTGCCTCTAAAATGTCAGTCATGACAATTTTCAACATGTTCGTGGGCTTGTATCACCAGTCATGGTTGGTGTCGTCCATAACTTCATATTTTCCTCGGATATGCTGCTCTACTCTTAGAGTATTAGTGTTAATTCTCCTGCAGATCTCTATCAATTGCTCCCTATGAGGCATTCGTTCGCTATTCTTACTTTATAACAAAGAAAGGACAAACTGAACAGCTAAAGAAAAGAGATGCTGACCAAGCCAAACTGGGGAGTGGCACTGAGGTCAGCAGGCTTAATCAAAGGTGCTCTGCATGAGTTAGACATCTTCTCATGCAGTTATAGGAAATAAAATGACTTAAGCATAAGAAAGATTTGTCCTGTCATAATTATATCCTGATTTTGATATATAATGGTTTACACAAAGTTTTGTTGTAGTTCAAATTGTTTAATAGTTGATTTCAAGATCACAATTACAATTCGTATCATAGAATGGGTTCCATGAATGTCACAGAAACGTGACTATAGTTATTCCTTCTACTTCTATACTACTAATAGTCATTCCACTTACAAAATTACAGTGAAAACATGCTTTCCATGCCTACAGCCTACATATCCCAAGCCAGTTATGATTATTTATCCAGCTCCCAGCGATTGCACACATTTGACCCTAAACGACAAAATAAATGAAAGCTCTTTTTCAAAGTAATACAATCAGTTCAAAAAATATTGTGCTAATAAAGTTATGCATTCTAATTGAAAGATTGATGGCAATCCATTTAGTAGTTACTGGGTTATTTGTGACAGACAGATGCAGAGTAACCTCATTACACTCAGAATTGTGATGACTTGTAGCTGAGGGGAGGAATACAGTATTAAGCACTGCCATTGTCCATTCCCAGAACCTATGTGGAAGAAGATTTAAAGGCAAATATATAGCCATTAAATATAAGTTTGAATTGGTTACCTCCAGGATTATGATAAGAGTGATGAAGAAATCATCTGCGTGATCCCTAATTAGCCTGCTTAAAATTCACAAATGAGATTTACAGATTCCAATTTGTGTAAGAGAGACCTGGGAGCAAGCTCTGCAAGAAGGGACTAACCTTTGTGGTTTGGTATTTCAGTTCATATTTTCAGCTGTTTTCTTCTTGATCATTAAGTCCGTATTGGTTTCTTTTAGACATCTCTGTCCACAATCACCAGGTTGTGATAAATTATTCAGCACTTTTCATTTGTGTGTTCACTAGGAGTTCAATGTCAGGCTTTCAGCATGAGTTCTCAGGGGAACTCTGTCGACATCTTAAAGTTATGTAGCCGAGAAAAAGAAGGAATACGAAGGCCCATAATTATTTCCTCCTTGTTGAAATCTTTGTGGGATATAGTTCATGTATGACTAATTTTGAAGTTCCCCTTTCTTGAATTATTAATAATAATGTAGAAATACTGACCATAAAAGCTCCATCTCCCCCTCATATTTCCACAGCTTGATTTTCAAGTCTCTAAATTTTCTTTCATCTGTGAGTATCCTTAGAAGCCCAACACATTTTTATTTCAGGGAGCACAAAGTAGGAGTCGGTGTCATATGCAAAACTACTTTAGTAGCATCTGGCACAGTCTACTGCACAGTGATCCTTGTACCCTCCAGGTTAGATTTAGATTTTCCCTTAGTCTTTAGCATACAGCTTGTCTCCTGTGTTTCATAGAATCAGGGCCGTGTATGTGGACCCTGCAGTTTATCTTCCATCAGGAGCTCTGCCATGTTCTTATTCTGACAGAGGGGATAAAAGACAATTTGGCCCCATTGTGGAAAGCCAATTAAATATTTGCTAAAATATCAGTTGCCTGCCCGTAAATTTAGCACAGGTTTTCATCAAAATTATTCTTTCCATGTAAAAGTCTCTCTCTCTTAGTGAGTGAATTAAAAGTTTAGGACATAGCAGTAGAACCTTAATGAAGAATATAGTAATCAGTTGAAAAGATACATTTTTAGGTGTAAGACCAAAGGATAAAGTTAGAAGAAATATCTTCTTCCCGATTCGAGCTGAACTGTTTAATATAGATAGCTCATTAGCCATGTCATTTCATGGTAATTACTGAACAAGAGTCTTGGTTGTTTTTCACCTACAGTGATGGATGATGTAAGTTTATTGAGACACTTAAAACATATATTTGTAATTAAGCTTGGTTGGCTCATTTATTAGTCATTGAGATTAAAAATGTTCAAAAATTAAACAGTTTCTTTGTTCCTTTAAGTGTATAGACACAGTATACTTTCTGCATGGCAAGTTTAGTGGCAGGTATAAGGATGTATTAGTTTATTGAACCAGAAAAAATACTTCCTTGTTTTTCTAGAATTCCATGTCTTTCTAAAATGTTCATCCTCTTAACTATTCAATGCCGAATCTGGAAAAACTATGAGTGCAAACTGATATGTGCAAAATTGCTAATCTCACTGCTAGTTTGTGTCTAAATCTCTTGTATGAATGTGTATAGGTGCTTGTATAGTGCAGTTTCCACTTGCCATTTTAACTACTTGCATTTCACAAACATTTTCTCATTTATTCATGTTGCTTCATTCTTTATTATATGCTTTCCCCAGGCTTGTTTAATTGCTATCCTAATTTCAGCTTCTATAACTGCATGAACACTGGATCTTCTGCTGAAAGATTTCCCTTACACACACACACACACACACACACACACACACACACACACAATGCATTTTTCGTTGAAGGCCTTATTTTAGAGTGGGTAAACAAAAATGCTCAGTGTAGGTAACCTTTATCAGTCCATGCAACACATAATCTTTACCTGGTTTATCTGCAACAGCAGGCTTTTTCATGGAGATAACTCGGGTGCAACAGTTACCATGAACACCCCAAAGTAACTGAAAGACTCCTGAACAGTAAATATCAGTGTTCAAGAGAGATTTAAAGGCTCATACTTTTGTAGCCATTACAACTGTCAAGAACATAAGAAGATATATGGCCTTTAGGATCCATAAATATGAAAGCAAGCTGCTCTTTATGGCACAGGTCTATAATCTCTGCTATTTAGGAGGCAGAGGCAGGAGGATTGTGAGTTCAAGGCCCTCTGGGCTGCTGAGTGAGTTCAAGACAAGCATGAATAATCTAGTGAGCCCCTGTCTCAAAATAAAAGCAAAATAAACTAATTCACTAAGTAATTATAAAGTGGTACTGGGGCCATAGCTTAGTTGCAGAGCACACACTTAGCACATGTGAAACCCATAGATCACTCAGTCAATGAATAAATAAGATAAAACAGATAATGTATTGATAATATCTAAGATAAATGAAGTCCCTAACAGTGAACTTTAATTCTTTGGTTTTCTATGAAATATAGCCAAGTATTCAAGTTCAGTAATTTAAGTTGGGTAACATTTTTAATATTTAAATTAAAATTCACTTATTAGATAAACAATTGGGGAAAAGTTCTTATTACTTTTGATGTTTTAATAAATAAAACACCAAATTTATTGGACAACAAATAGTACTATATTGTGATAGAGTATTTATCTAATTTGTGTTTGTGCTATACAACAAAAAGTGGTCTTTAAAAATAACAAAAAATAATAAAATACTAAGAGAATTGAAATAAGTTTTTTGATATTTATTTTATATTGTTTACTAGAAGTGTATTTTTTATTTAGAAAAAAATCTAATTTATTTTCAGAGCCCATTGAAAAATTTATAAGAATTGAAATAATTATATTATAGCTTTTACCTACAAAATAAAATTATTAGTTACTTCATTTGCCATTTCCATAAAATACCTGACAGAAGTTGCCTCTTGAAAGAAAATCTTACTTTGGTTACACTTTAGATGATATAGTCCACTTGGCATGGGAAGTATGAGAACATACCTGGATCCCATCAGTGTGTGGGGGGTTTGAACTCTTAACTGAGGATAAACCAGGAATCACAGCTAATCAAATAATAGCTGGACTGTACTTTACACCTCCTGAAAGTTCCATGACTCCCCCAAACAGAAGCACTATCTGGTAAACAAGTATTCTAATAAATTACCCTGTGTGGGAGTGGAGAGGGGAGAGGGGGAATTCAGACTGGAATCCTGGTGAATGTATCTGATTTATAGGGTTGTCATATTTATCCGATGCCTGTATATTGAATGATGGTGTTTAATAATGTTGGGATACTGTTTGTCAGAAGATTTATTGTTGTTTTAATTTTTCAGAGTCAGGGGACAGGACTGGAAGGCATTTTGGTGATTATTGAGTGATAAGCAACCAAACAATCTTACAGATAACTGGGGTAAATGTTTCTACAGCTCTCTCCAATTAATATGGTCTCTTTAGCATAATGTGTCAATTTTATCAGATTGAATTTTATCATCAAACCATTGAAGTTTCAATTCATGTAAAGCTGCCATGATGGCTTTTTGACTGAGTGATCATTATAATTACATTAGAAATAATTTGTTAATGACAATGGGGGACATTCATGAAGTAGATACCAGAGTTCTATGTTAGCAACTCACAGTACTTTCCTAACAGAACAAACCAGAATCTGCAGAATTTCAAACTTAGCAGTAGTATCAACAGACAGATCAATATTTCTGCTCAGTCACTAAATATCTTCTGACCTTTGATTTCAATTACAGGATCCTTTTCACTAGGGTATGAAAAGTCTAAAATATGGTAGCAATGGGGAGTGAATATAAAAATAAATGAAAATTATAAAGAATAAGTTAATTATTTAAGGCAGTTTTGATATGTTAATATTAAAATTGAGCTTATTAACATCAAATATATTTTAAGCGTGTTCTTGTACTAGAGTGTTAGCTAAATTGAGGTCTTATGAAAGTAAGCATGTTGAGAGATGAGCAGATTTCTATATTATTAATATTTTTAAAAATACTACATATGAAATCAAAATAGGAGCTTATATATAACTTTTAACTTCTTACTTCCATAAATCTTGTGATTCATCTTCAAGTGAATAATTGGGATAATGTATAACAATTTTTTATATGAATAAATTTCTAGTATTTTAATCTTCTAAAACAAAAAAGACACAAAAATGAGAGCTGAATTGTAAAGAAAAATTATATAATAAAGATTTCCATTTTTTAGCAAGTAATTTTGGGCTTATAATGGTGAGGGAGATCGTTGGAAAGAGGTAGAAGCAAATGGATAGGGTGAGGTGCAAGAAGAGAAAGAGGGAGACACGTGTAATTTTCAAGATAATTATACTCTGAAATCCAGACTAGCTTAACTATTGCATCATTCCTGTGTTAAAATTATTTGTGATAAAGTTTCACAAAGTGGGAAGAATGAAAAAAAACTTCCAAACCATCAAGAAAACAATCAGTAGTGCATACTTTAATATCTGGAATGGACCTCATACAATGCACACATGGAGGTGTCTGAAATGATTATATGTTTTTACTGGACTAAGTATCTTGCAATAGTCAAGAAAAAAACAATTTGCTCTTATGATTATTAAACAAACAAACAAACAAACAAAAACAATCCCTCTGTCCTGGTCTTCTTTCCATTTATATTTGTACCTATCAAAACCTTTGACCAATAATTTCCTTCATATTTCAAGATACTATTTGTAAGAAAAAGAACATTTCCATGTGAACAGTTTCTGAAACACAAGTATTTGCAGAGGACATTTGGCTGTTATAGAGGATGGAAATAATAGCTTCCTTTTACTTGTTTTATTTAAACAAAATTAATTTGGTATTGGTTGCATATATGGGAAAGTCTTCCAAACACTACTGGGATGAACAGAACTAGAAACATTTGAGGTTTGTTCTCTGTTTCTTTTTTTCTTCCCAAAGTTTCCTCATAGAAACCTGAAGGCAAAAATAGATGACTTGGTAATAAAAGATTGAAGTGTATTTTCTTCAAATATTTTGTGCAGTTTGAGTCAGTTCTGGTCTTTAAAATGCTTGGGGTATTGGAAATATCACACATTTGTCTTGTAGTTTTTTTTTTTCAGTAGTTTACCCCAAACAAACTTTTAAAGATGAAGGACAAACATGGGATAGTATCCTTGATCTATCCCTCCCAGATGCCATTCCTTACATCCTTTCAGATGTCAGAAACTAGATTGTCAAAAACATAATGTAGAAGCTGAAAGGTAGACATTTGGATCACACTTTCAGGAAAGTGACTTCCCGTGTTGGCGTGTGCATATTCTGTATCTACACTCTCTCAACTCTCAAGCAACAGCTCTGTAGGGAGGGCTTTGTCAATGTTCCCATCTCTACCTGTCGACACTGCAGAAAAACCTCTCATCACCCTGGCCCCCAGCAGCTTTTTAATCAGAGCTTGATCTTCCAAAAGCTTTCATAGGATAATAATTTAATAACAAACCCAAGCCAGAAGACAAAGGAAGGGACTGTGTAGGAGGCCATTGCTAATTTCCCTCCCAATATAATCAAATCAGTACAGCTATCCAGTCAGAACACATAACCTTTAATAAGTCACTCTACTCGATTAAGAGAAATTGATTTTCTTCCACCGCGGATTGCGGTGATTATGATAAATATGGTATCTGCCATTCACTGCACTTTCCCTTGGCTGCCAGTGCATTTGTTTGCAGGGTGGCAGGTATGGAAGCTGGAGAGGATGCTGTGCCACTGACTGTAGTTGATAGTGCTTTGACAGCTGTGCAACTGAGTGGTGCCGTGGACCAACTTTGAAGCCAGTCCTAAGAACCTTCCTTTGCCCAGCCACCACTTAGCCCTGACAATACTGCTGTGATGGCAACCTTCAACAGGCAAAGTGCATGGCTTGTGGGTATACAGATGGTAGAATGGTGTGAAGCTTTTTTAAGTAAGGATGCAGTAAAGGGCTGGAGAAATGGCTCAGTGGTTTAAGAGCACTGACTGCTCTTACAGAGAACCAGGGTTCAAATCCCAGCACCCACATGGCAGCTCACAACTGTCCATAACTTCAAGATCTGACACCCTCACACAGACAAAAATGCAGGCAAAACACTGAAGAACAGAAAATAATAAAATAAGTAAATCATTAAAAAAATTAAAAAGGATTTAATAAAATAACTACAGGAGATAGTGAAAATGAACTAGCAATGTATTAAAATTATCTTCACAAAATAATCGATTCATTTCTTTTGATTCAAAATTTACTTTTGTCTAAATAAGACAGAATTTTTATGAATAAGACTCTCATTAATTATTTACATACTACTTTCTACTAGAGAACACTAAAATTTTCTTCATTTAATTTGAGAATAGATTCTTCATTAATAGGGAAGTTTACTCTTTTCCATTCATATCTTGATAAATTTCTCTTAAACTAGACAAAAGAATAAGCTATTTTATAAATGTAAACATTAACTGAAGAATTTGTTGTTTTTCTCTCTACCATCAGTGAAGAACTACAGTTTTCAATTTCATTCTAAAATTTTTATACTTTGTCATCACAAGAAAAGAATTAACAGACAAGGCATGATGCTTAGATTGCCTTTGTTTGCATTTAACTTCTGGATATTTGAGAAAGAGGAAAAATAATGACAAAGTCATGAAATCTTTGGTCCTTCCAAGTCTCTTCCATTTATCCAGGGATTCAATTTGTGCAGGCCACTGAATTCAGACCAATCTTTGTTTAGAACAGCTTTCTTAATGGCTGCCTAGCCATCTGTAAGAATTGCTTGTTCGGTGAGAGAATATGGATAGGATGAATTTGACTCTATTCTATATGGAGAAGTTGGGAAGATCGTGAATGAAACACATTGCAGTATATTTAAAATTGTCTCTTAGTGCTGGCTTGTCCTTGTCTTGACAGGTCTTTGATCTTGTAAGAAAATGTGCTGGAAACTTTCCAGGCAAAATCAGTTACATTGGAGGGTAATGGGTTTCCATGCTTGGAGGAAAATGAATATCCATGAATATAAGATTGGAAATAACCAGTTGGGAAGCAAGCAGGCAAAAAAATCAGTCTGGTTTTATGTTGAGGAGTACAAGGGTTTAGTTAATAAGTGCCAGCAAGGGTTAGTAGCAGAGCTGTAACTCTAGCCAATTGTAGAGATTGGCTAGAAAGAGCAATGGAGAGGAAAAATGGTAAAAAATATATATTTAAAATGTTCCTGATAGTCATTGCAGAATAGAATCAAGCACTTGCCACTGCCTGATTTAAACCAATGACAATGAAATAACTTATAATGGGACTCAGGAGTGGAACTGAATTCTCACCACACATATAAGAGCTAGGTAGGCATGGTAGTTGGATGTAAGCCTAGTAGCTTGGAGACCAACCCCAAAGACCCTCCAGACAAGCTGGCTGGTTAGAGGATTTGGTGGGCTCCAGGATCTGCAAGAGACCTTGACTTAATAATTGAAATTAGAGACACTGCCAATTTTGTGCCTCTGTTTGCAGACAAACAGACCTACTCGACCAGCCACCTATGTAGAGAATCTCGTCTCCACACATGTGAACATGCATTTAAATGTGCATGTACACAGCACACATAGACACATGCAAACATTGTTTTATCCCACGGACTAATTTCCTGATGTTGGAACAAAGAATAATAAGAACTGAAAACTTAAATAAAATTTCTGCTTTCATGCATTTTATTGAATTGGTATTGCAGCTATTTAATTCCAAATCTAGCAATGCACTCTTCATGCAAACCAGTAATCACACCCCTTATATTGATACTAACCATTCCTGAACCTTATATTATGTACCTGCACCTCCAGAGCTTAGACATCGAAATCTGATTTACTGCATAACATTTGGTCATGAATCCTGCACTGCTTGATTGATTTAGAAATAAAATATGCAATGTGATGATGTGGAAACCATTCTATAGTTTAACAGTTCCTCATTTAAAAGATCAATATTTTTTTAAAGCTCAGTGATTTCAAGGGAAGGCAGGTTGTGTGATCACTTCATCCTCTCCAGCTAGGTTCCATGTTGCCTTAGGTAGTTCCTGCCTTCAGCACTCAGGCTTTGAAAGGCATCCCAGCTCCACTTGCTCTGATATTGGGCAGCAGTACTGGCAGCTGGCTCTCTAGTCACTCTCCCTCCCTTGTTTTGATAATTATGAACAAAGGTCAGTCATTTCCCTCTGAAGGCAAATCCTGACAACCGCACATGTCACAGCCTAAGCTAGGGATGACATGCTGGTCCACATTAAAAAAAATAAACATTTTTTCAGACCAATTGAAATGCTACTTCATGCTAGTGGCAGAAGAGGAATGGGTGAGGGTGACTATGGTCCTGCCTTGTTACTTGGCAGCATACACACAGTTCTGCGGATATTTTTGCCAGTTCAAGCTTCACAAATGGACAATTTCCTTCTGCTTGTTAAGCATGAACTGTGAGCCTCTGACAGAATGCAAATGCTTTTGTCAACGATTTGACCTTGTAAGACCAGAACAAGGTGTCTCATCTTTTATTATGATACTTTTTTTTTCTGAAGCACGATTTTATTTTTAGATGGTGATGAAATACTTTCAAACTGGGAATGGAAGATAGATACTGAAGAAGAAAGTCTAGATGGATTTTGAGTGAACTAAATCAAGGCTAGGACTGATTGTCATAGGGGTCAAGACACTCAGTTGTGAATATAGCAGGAAAGAGATACTTTATTTATATTGAGAAGTTATATAGTAAATGTTCACTGGTTATATTATAGCAATTAACAACTTCTACTTACTTATACAATGTGTTTCAGTGTGAACAGAGCAAGCATTCACAGACATTTGTTTAAATGAACCCTCTGAGAACTGGACCCTGATCATAAAAATGGATGTCTCAAATTGAGCTATGGAGTGCTTGTGCAGTACAATCAGTTAGCATTAGCACTTCTCTCTGCCCTTTCCAAAAATTATGCACCCATGCCCCTCAATTAAAGAATGGATAAAGAAAATTCAGTATATTTACACAATGGAGTACTACTCAGCAGTAAGAAACAATGACATCCTAAAATTCACAGGCAAATGGTCCAAACTAGAAAAAACAAAACAAAACAAAACAAAAACCTAAGTGAGGTAAGCCTAAAACCAGAAAGACAATAGTATGTATGCACTCATAAGTGGATACCAGATATAAAACAAAAGATACCCAGCCTACAACCACAGAGAAGCTAGAACCCTCTTCCAGAAACAGATGGAAGCAGATGCAGAAATCCACAACTAACCAATGGGCCAAGCTCCTGGAGTGCAACTGAAGTGAGGGAGGAGCCATAATATGAACAAAGGAGTCAAGAGCATGATGGGGAAACCCACAGAATCAGCTGATCCGAGCTAGTGAGAGATCACCGACTAGGGTCTGACAAATGGGGAATCTGAATAAGACTAACCTAGACTCTCTTAATATAGATGACAATGGTGTGACTGTACAATATATGAGGGTAGTGGTAGTGGGTCCAGGACCTAATACTAATGTAAAAAGTGGAGCCCAATCTATGTGGAGAGATACCATGCCCAGCCTAGACACAGGGGTGTGGGGGTGGGGAGGTGCCTTGGTCCTCCCTCAACTCGATGATGTGACAGACTTAGTAAACTTCCCACGGGAGGCCTTATTCTCTCAGCGGAGCAGATGGAAGAAGAGAAGAGTCGAGCGAGTGGGAGGAAACGAGGGAGGCAGACCTGGGATTGGAATGTAAAAAATAAATTAATAAAAAGGAAAAAAAGTTATGCATTCAATATTTCCTATAAGCTCCATGACTAGGTAAATAGAATTGTGGAGTTAAATGTAGCCTAGGATCCAAATGTAATTCCTATTCTGTATTTGCTTTCCTTAATAAAAAAAAAATTTCTGAGAGTCTCTAATTTTACTATAAGTAATTTCTTGATTCATGACTCTCTTTTTAAGGAAAGCTAGACATGTTCCTACCACTTTTTCATGGAATAATAATAAAATCTTTAATACAGTAAGTTGTTATCTATGTATATTTTTTTGACACCATACTTTATTTATTGCCTTCTGTGGTTGTCAGACATTAAGATATGTTGAGGATGCTGATAATTTTATAATGGATGCTTACTCTACAGATAAAAGGAAAACTTAATCTCCAGAAAGTTATGACCCAATATGATAATTGTAATTATGAAGAAAAGTGTTGGGAGGGTTTTATGTTTATTTCCCTGAAATGAACTAGTCTAACCTAATATTATCCTAGATGCTTAAGAATTAAAGTCTGCATGAAGACGCAATAAACTATATGCATAGCTGTAGTATAAAGAAATGGGACTTGCTGTTCTTTTATATACTGAGATAAAATAATCAAACCCATCATAATGGTTCAGAAGTTTACTTGTTTTATCGTCACCCATCACCCTTGAACATACCAGTCTTCAGACAACTGTCTGCTAGTGGTAATACCATGGAAGAGAGCTGTTTCTCTTCTTGAATGCTATTCCTGTCCACCACCCACCCACATCATCTACCTTGTCAGCTCTCCTCCGCATCTCTGTCTTCCTTGATTCCTAAAAGAAGTGAGTCAAAGGCTGGCAAACACACAGGTGTTTTGCCACTTTTAAAGACCCCCTCTCAGTTATTCATTATGTTAATGGTGCTTTGTGATGCGCAGTTTGTGGATTTATGACCCATTCTCAATAAGTATGAATCTGGACTGCATGTACATCTTTGATAAGGTTCTAATTGGATAGCAGTGACCTTTCTGGATGTAATTCAGGGAGGAAGATTAAAAGGCAGGCCTGCAAGTGACAGGTTTTGGACAATAACATATGAATTCAGCTCTTCTGGCAGGCAAGAGATGTAAGCCATGATAAATTAGAGGCACACCATACAGGCTTCCTGAATGATTTTTCATCTCTGCTGCATCCTTAGGTAAAAATCTATTGTACAAATTGTGCCAATGCCACATTCCACTCCCCCGGATGAAACTTCTTGTTTACTGATTGCTGCAACTGGCAAATTATTCATTGGCTTTAGTTTCAAAGTGACTGAAGAATAGACATCCATTCTGAGAACAGGTTATAGTTAGTACACTTCTACCGTCTAATATGCTGACCAGCCAAGGATTGTCTAGAAAGGAACTGCCAAAATTTAAGATGCACCCTCTCTGTTTCTCTTTTATCTTCTGTATATGCATGAAAAGCCTATTATATATCACCATGCTTTTATACACATCGAGAGCCTGACATTACATTTGCCTCATCTAGAGACTTTATGATGACTTTTCAGAAATAATCAATTAAAAACTCTTTTTGAACATTTGCTGTATATGACAAAATCTTTTATTCTTACTGCTTCCACATCAACTATGCAATGGGAAAATGCTTGTACAGTCAGTATAATTAACCAGTTTTACTGGATAAGAATATATATACTCATGCAAACAAATACATTGGGAGAGAGAGAGAGAGGGGGGGGGATTTTTGTTTTTCTTTCAAATTTGAATTTTTCGGAAAAGTACCTATATATGATAACATAATCTTAAGTGTGTTGCTATAAAAAAAGCACACAAAACAGTTTTGTTGGGTGGTTTTGGAATATTTACTGCCCTTGCCATCAGAGCCTGCTGCTTCTTACCTGTGAAATATAAAAATCAATTTCTCAGGTAGCATCCATTTGATTCTAGAATTTCCCAAAGGATTCCTGCAAGGTTTGCTTTTCTTTCCTCCTCACAGATGGGTGCAGTCAGTGTGTTCACACCCCATCACTCAGTACCTACCTTTATAGAGCACACTCTGGAGTTTGTCATAAGAATGGAAGGCCACTCACTTTTCTTTCCAAGGGCATTAGGTAAATCTGACACCATGCTAAGTAAGGACTTATCCATACTATGACTCAGGCCCGTGTTTCTGTGATCAGTTTTTATTGGTGACAAGTTTGTTTTCTCAGCATTCTCTTAGCACATGCACTGTCAATGTATGGGATGGAAATGTAAATCAGTAAGGGCCAACACAAATTAAGCAACTTGTCTTAGTTAGGGTTTCTATTGCTGCAACAAAACACCATGACCAAACAGCAAGTTGGGGAGAAAGTGTTTGTTTGTCTGACATTGCCCTATTACTATTTATTGCTGAAGGAAGTCAGGACAGGAACTCCAATAGGGCAGGAAACTGGAGGCAGGAGTTGATGCACATGCTATGGAGAAATGCTGCCTACTTGCTTGCTTGAACAGCCTTATAGAAGCCAGGACCAACAACCCAGGGATCCTAGCCCATCAATCACTAATTGAGAGAGTGCCTTCCAGGTAGGTCTCATGGAGGCATTTCCTCAACTGAGGTTCCTTGCTCTTTGATGGCTGTAGCTTGTGTCAAGTTGACAAAAAAACTGGTAGTCCACAACTCAAGTTTCCACTAAGTGAAACCCAGAAACTCTAGTTTCTCCTGAACATGATGTCTTAATAGAGACACAGGAGCCAAAAATCAGAAGCAAACTTCCTCTGTGTTGCTTCCTAACCATTTTGTAACTCACCTATACAAGCCACCCTTTAACTATAGCTTTATTGTGCTTTAATTCATATGCCGTAAAATTTGTTCATTTAAATTATCAGACATCATTTTCCATGGGACATTTTATATCAACTATGAAATCTTTCACAATTTATGATGTTCCCATAGAAGTGTGTGTATGTGTATATATATATATATATATATATATGCAAATACTAGCCTAAACTTACCCAAAAAGAATGTATTTTTTAATTCAACCTATTAAGAGAACACACTTTTTTTTTACCAAGAATGTAATTTACTTATTTTTGCCTATACAAAAATTAAATGACAGAATTAATGGAATAAATTGAAATAAATATGGTATATTTATAGGGAATGATAGAAATGTCGATTCTTTTCTCATAGTAAACAACATAATTCCATAATTCCATAATTCCATAATTCTAATTGGTATTCTCTGATTGCTTAAGTCATTCCAAACTCCCATGTTAGACCTGCATTTGCTTGTGTGTATGGATGCAATTGCTATTTGTTCAGTAACTATCAGGGAAACATCCAGGCAGGTTTGGAACTTGTTATCCTTAGTTTGTGAAGGTGTGAATGAAGAATTAGAGTTACAGGTTGGGGATACATCTCAGTAGGTAAAGGGCTTTTCTTGCTACACAAGCCTAGAGACCTCAGTTTGATCCCCAGAATCCAGTCAACTAATATTAGCAAATTAGTGAACCCCCAGGGTGGTGAGAGGCATTGTGTCAAAAACAAAAATAAAATAAAATAAAATAAAATAAAGTAGAGATTTGTTACGGAAGATACTGAATTTCGACACCTGATCTCCCTGTGCACTCCTGCACTCACACATGGATTCACACTCCCATACACACGTACACAGAGAAACATATACATACATGTATGCCTATATCACACATATGCAGACACACAGAGTCATAAAATAAGCAAGTGTCTCTGCTCAAGAGTGTTCAAACTTTCACTTGTAGTAGTTAAACATCCACAGTATAGAAATTCGATTCCCTACAGGCTACAATCTCTCAGCCTGCTGCCCTCTCAGGAAGCTAGAAAAATCAAAGAGCCACCTACTGACCCTCCCTATTGTCTGGGCATGTAGTTTTCTATTGGTAGCATGCCACATCAGGGAGACACATGTGTACCTCCTGCCTGCTCAGGCTTTGGCAGCCAGATCCCTGCACCTGTTTGCTTATACATGAGCTGTGCATGTTTGAATTTGAATAGATGCAGGGGGTGGAGCACTGAGGAAGGGCAATGCCTCTGTCAGAAGCAGTTCTTTTCTACACGTAACAGAGACAGGCCAGCTTGCAGGAAAACAGGGATTTACCATCATACAAAAGATTAACCATCATTTTTATTATAATAGCCATCAAGTACAATGTCTTTGATAATATAGAGAATTATGAGTAAGATCATCAATCACTGGCAGAGTCTTTTCTCATATTATCATTCTTTAAAAGACTTTAAATGATGGCGCAGCAGAAGCATCAGACATTGAAGAGAGAACATGGATTTCTGATCTTAGTACAAGTTAAACATAGCCAGTATTTAGTAAAATTATACATTTTTGCTTAATATTTGGAGTAGATGTGTAGTGTGCACCTGTTTAGATTCAATTAGCTGTTTTTGTTGTTACTTTTTTTTTTAATGAGGAACATTATACCACTGACTTCCTGTTTTAGCTTATTTGCTAAACTGTGTAACTGTGTTGATGTTGGTTAACTTGTTGTCATGGAGCACCTATTGTCCTTGGCTCTATAGGTGAAAACCCTAAAACTGTTTTCTGCTTTTGGTGTGTGCTCCTCCTGTGACTTTGAGTTGGGATTTAATCTGCCTGAGTTATCTTTACTTCTCAAAGGCCATTGCCCACTTGAATTAGCTTCAGAGGGTTGACATTTAGTGACACAATTTTGAGTGTTATTTTTCAAATGACAGAGTATCATTATAAAACCAGGTACTGTTCATATTACTTTTGATGTACAATTATATTATGATGTTCCTAAATAAAAGGACCAAAACTTTACTACTGAATATATTTTATAAGGACTTTGAAAAACAAGGTTTATGAGAATAAATTTTAATATTTCACATACTGGGAGTATTTTGTATGCATAGCACATTTCCATATGTTAAACATTTTCCTATTATGTATAATAAACAACTCTATCAAAATGGAGGTTTGACACAACATCATTGCACAGTTTTATATTTATATATATATTTATATTTTATGAATGCATAATCCCACAAAGCAAACAAAACCAAGAGTTGTAAAAGATCTGTTGGATCTGGAAACACCTTGAAGGACCCCAAGCTGTCACCTTCTCACTACCCCATGCAGTTTGAGCAAATGAACAGCCTTGAACTTTGCACACAGAGTTCCAGGGCCTGGGCAGAAGGCAGTGCATCTGCAGGTCCTTGCATGACTAATTTCCTGTCAGCAAGTGATTTTATTATCATTTAAATACGAATTTATGATAATATCAGTAAACATGGCAGATGGTCGGATTGGTAAATTCTAAGGATACAGGTGGGAAACACTAGTCTGTGTCCCCCATGAATGCTTCCCCTCTCTCCTCACCTTGCTACCATCGGTGACTTTGTGTAGCATTTCTGTTTATCTACTTTCAGCCTTTGTAAAGATTTACTGTGTCTAACTGCACTGCCAAGTCTGGTTATCTGAGGACTGAGTGTGCCTCGCTGCCATGGTTTGCATTAAGGATAGAGGAAAACCCAATTATAACTAGATATTTCCCTGTGTCTCTTGGTGGCTTCTACAGGATTTTGTTTTCTTTTTCTCACTATTCCTTCTTAATTTTAGAAGACTGAGAAGCTACTAGAAATTCTTAACTCCTATTTGCTCTAAAGTTAAAATAACGTATGTGAAGAAATATCAGATTTTTATAGTCTCATCGTTTCTTCCCTTCATGATCTGCATTTTTTAAAATATAACAACAGGGGAGAGATTGCTAATATTTCGGCATTCACAGTATTTTTCCCAAACAGAATATGCAGCAAAATAATTTGTATCTATTGAAACTTGGCAAATATTTTATCAGAATATGACTAACTGGGAAATGAATATTGATGGAAGAACATAATATTGTCAATAAAGTAAATCTACTAGACACATGTAAATTGCTAATTAGGCTTAGGCAAATGGTTAAATATCCTCAATCTGAGTGTAAAAAAATAATAAATATTTAGCAGATGCCCTGTCTGTGCTGCCAGCATAGAAAATTGAG
Source organism: Cricetulus griseus (assembly GCF_003668045.3). Taxonomy (NCBI): domain Eukaryota; kingdom Metazoa; phylum Chordata; class Mammalia; order Rodentia; family Cricetidae; genus Cricetulus; species Cricetulus griseus. The sequence continues at coordinate 20,667,996 of NC_048597.1, forward strand.
AATGTTGGTGTTGAAATTAGAGTACATTGGTGTTTATCCCGATGCCTAAAAACTTATGATATGGAAATCATTACTCTAAAACTTGAAAGTCTAAGAAAGACAGTGTATTTTAATGGTATTACAGTCAGCTGTAGGTAGACAACATTGAACACTGAGAAATTAACCCTTGAGAAATTGCTGTCTATGTATACCTTTTATAAAGTTTCTTAGGAAGTATTGCCAGGTTTGAAGAACTCAACACAGGGAGTTACTATTCCCATAGGTCAGCAGTGGATTATGGGAGACATAAGTGCTTCTGTTGGCCATGGTCAGCTTCACGCATCTTATGACAAACTCACAGCTTGAATTTCCTCGCCTTCCCATGGCTGTGCTGGCTGCCTAGAAAGCAAACTGTTGCACGACAGCTTTAAGGATAAAAAGGACTCTGTTCAGTTTTGTCCTAATTATGAAAGATTCTAAATATTTTGGTGATAAGACTTTGATTTTTTTTCCCTCTAGTTTTGGTCACTCATCTACCAATAAGTCTACCAATAAGTACCAAGATTTTCAATTCTTTTATTCTTGTAATCTCCATTTGCTTCATAATTATTTATTGAAAATATTTCTTAAATATAAGAAAAGGTTCAAAAAAAGTTCCCCTGGGAAAATGTAACAGTATAATTACTATTTTCGTGCATGTTTTTTTTTTTTTCTATTTCAGTGGATATCCTATTATATATTTTTTTTCTGTAATGTAAAACAGAAATTAGATGGGGAGAAAAAGTCGAAATAAGGAGCTACAATCTTCTCTTTTAAAATGATGAATTTAGCTGAACCACTCAAAACTCCCCTGCTGGGCTCAGGCAAGCTGAAATTAATTCAAGAAGACAGATAAAATTTTTTACCAGGCCGGGTGGAGATGACGGATGTGACAGCTCTCAGTTCAAATGTCTTTTTAGTGGCAAATGCATGTGTATTAGTCAGGGGATGTGACATAAGTGTCCCTGGCAAGAGGAAAGGAACCAGTGACCATTTGCATGTAGAACAAAAGAAAAATTCTTCATGGTAAAATGTGAAGCAAAATGTATTTTACATCTCTTTGACCCCATTTGGGAAATATTTTAAATAATATAGTTACTTTAGAAAACAAAATAACAAACAAACAAAAAACCCTCTGAAAGTTAGAAGAAATATTTTATCTCAAGCAGATTACATAAAATAAATATATTTTTATCTTGTCTACGACATCTCAGAGATGCAGAGTTGGTTGAGTCAAATTTCTGTGCCCCAGGCTTTGCCTTGTCTGAAAAAAAAAAAATTCAGGAAATTGTCTATAGATCACCATACTTCAAAAACTGGCCTTGAAATTCTTGCAGATTGGAGACTGATATGAAGATGTACTTGAAATCCTTAAATATGCAATGTCTTCAGTTTCCTTTTTCCTCCTCCCCTCCACCCCCATCCCACCCCAGTTCTTCCTTTCTCTCTCTCCTCAGAACAGTGTTCATTGCCTCCACACTCTCCATGAATAAACACCTTTGGTCTTTCCAGTACAGCAGAAGAGCAAGGTGAAAGTGGCTGTGGTGCTGTGGCACTCTGTTCTAGGCAAGGGAAATACTTGGAAAGTAGTTAGTGGGATGGGCCTTGTGAAAGTCAAGTTTAATTAATTGTGTGAACAGACATTTTCAAGGCATAGTAGTTACCAGTTTGAACTGAAAGTATAATTGAATTTTTGTAGTGTAGTTTATTTTTCCAATTAAAATCAAATTGCATTATCGTAATTTTGTTATTATAAGAAGTGACACTCTTTAGAGAGGGCTCTCTAGTAGAAAGCTAGAATCTGCCCTCTTTAGAAATCATGAGGTGTTTTAGTCTTAACACTAAAACAAAATTTCCAGTTTTGAAGTGTATTATTTCCTTGAAAACTCTATTATCCCTAGAAGGAATATTACACCATAAGAATTATTCTAAAAACAGGAGTTCATACAAATGGGATGGAACAAATGGCAAAAAATAGTAAGAGAGATTGCCTCAGAAATTAAGTGACAGTTTATTTGGTGAGAATTGGTACCCTTTACCTGAAGAAGGTGCTTTTGATTGCACGTAAGATAAACAGAGAAATAAGACATAATCTTAGCCTGGATCCTTTCCTTGTTTCTTTCCTTGTGGTCTCCATGATTTAACAGGCCCCATTTGCTGACGATGAACTCTCAGCACCTTTTCTTTCTAACCCATAGCATAATTTAATGTGGACAGCTATCCATACAGAATTTCATGGCACAGAAACATTGGTAATCCGTTTAAACTTTCTTTGACTGAACTTTTGATAACATACTCGTTTTCCTCTTACATTCTTTTAACTGATTTTGCCTACTGTATCCATAAACCAGAGAAAAAGATTTGTAGCTTAATTTCCATGCCCAGTTTAGCGCAAAATAGCATTTCTTCCGTGTTGCATTGTAATTTGCATTTGAAAATGACATATTTAAATGAGGATGAAGAAATTAAGCAAGATCATTTGCTTTCTGTTTTGAATATACATAAATTTGTCTTTGAACGTGAATATGCTCCTGCTTATCTGGGAGTCTTTCAGATGTCCAGCAGCTCAGTGCTTCTGCGGCTTTTGAGTCGTTCTTTCTTGTATGCTTCTGCTGCTGCAGTTGGTCACAGCCTTTGCTTATTCTGCATCATTTGAAGACAATGCATGTTTAAGAATTTCCTTCTGTTTTTCAATGTTTTGTAGTATAACTTAGGGAATCCTGTAGTTTATAAATTATATTTATGTGCTAAGGGCTAGTGTTTGCTACTAGTGTGAATGTCCACTAACAGCTGTATAGAATTCCAATCATCTTGATGCTAATATTTTCTTGTTATTTGAAGGCATGTAATTTTCTGATAGTAAGAAAGTTTAATTGTCAGGATTAATACAATATAAACAACTGGAGTATTTTAACATACTCTAAGAGTTGTATTAAAAATACAAAGAGTAAGTGAAAATAATTTAATTTATATAATTAACATTAAATGTGCCCTGTAATAAGCTTACATATAAATGAGTCATCAATTGTTTTTTCATAGTGAGACCAAATTCTGTTGTGTATACTTACAACACATACACTGATCTTAACAAGTCACAGTCCCATGCCTGGCATCCACATGTGGCAGTTGCCAATGTTACTGTGCATTGTTACTCAAAGGTTTTGCTTCTTTTTTGGGTCTTGATAACCAAGTGACACAAACATTTTCTCTAACATGGTAATGTAGATAATTCCAGGTCCTTGTATTCTTTACCAATTTCGAGTCACATTCTTACCTAATTGCTTAGCATAGAATTTCTAGTACAGTGACTAGCAGAAGTGAGATCAGACATCTTGTCCAACTACTTATGGAGAAAATAGATTTCTCATAGCAATAAGATTTTATTTTCAATATGACGTTAACAGTGGGATTTTCCAAGACGGCATCATGAAGTTGTTATTCCCTCTATCTTGCTTGTCTGAAAATGATTTTCAGCCTGAAAAGGTGTTGGATTTGGACAAATACTTTGATCATGTGATTATTTTTCTTTATTATACTATTTGGCAGGTTAGCTTAATTGACTTTAGGTGTTAAACCAAATCTAGCATTCCAAGAATGAATCTCACTTGTATAATAGTGTAGAATACATTTTTAATTCTCTTGTTATGCTCCTTAATTCAGTTTGTTAGAATTTACTGAGAATTTTCACATTTACATTCATAAGGAATATAGATTTTCATTTGTTACTACCTTGTGACAGCCTTGTTTAGCTTGGGTTTCACAAAAGTACTGGTTTGTTAAACATTTCCTCTTCAGGGTTTTAGAAGATTTTGTGAAGAATTGACATTACACTTTGTTTAAATACTTGTAATATTGATCTTGAAATATGCAAGATAAACCATGTAGAATGGATAGCTTAGTGATTCTTGTCTTTAGTTTTGTCATAAATTCTGTATCTTGAGAAAGAAATAGGTACTGGCTATTTTGGGGTAAAGGGGGCTTGTAAATGTTAAAATACTTGTCAGAAAATGCAGTCTGATCTGATTTCACTTTTCAACATGTCATATGGGATGGTAGATGTTTGAAAATGTATCATTTTATATGCTCTCAATAATTAAATTTATGTCAAACAGCAATTAAAATAAACAACAAATTTCAGTAAGTGTATGCCTGCCTGATTAGCCTTTTAATATAGCCATGTACTCCTGGCATTGTAAAACTACCATTATTTCAGACAACTGTAACTTGTATGAGTTATTCAGTTGTCAGGTAAATTGGCTGTGTGTTTCAAGTTAGTGTATTGTAACTTCTTAACATTGCAAACCTCCTATAATTATTGTCCAACTTTTCTTTGTCCAGAAATGAACAAACTTCTACTCATCCCAGACTAGTGAAATTATTTTACCATAGCTCAACCTAGTGAAGGTGTGGGTTTAGTATAGGATAATTTTTAGCATGGGTAAATAGTTGCAAAACCATGAATGACTCCAAAGTGTCCATATCACTCAAAATCATGGATGGTATTTCACAAACTCTGCATGGTTGGATCTCCCTACAGGTCAGCCATAGGGTCTCCTCTCCCAAGCAGTTGTTAATACTCAAAAGTGGGGAATGACTTTGTGAATATTATAAACTTGAGAAACTTCTTGAGATTTGTGCATCTTTTGCTTCTTGGTTTTATAAATTTGTCTACATCTTTAATCTTAAGGCACTTCCTTCGAGAAAGGAATATTTCAGATCCTAAGACACAGCTACGCAATATAATACAAGCATTTTCCATTTACAAAGAAATAAACTTGCTTCGCTCTATCCTTATAAGTTTATGGTGATGTTAGGAACTACTTATTATATGATCATTAGAAGTAAGAAGGAAAAAATTCCTTCAAACGAGATTTTTTCCCTCTTTAAATTAAATTTTGCATTTGGATAGCAGTAGCTCACAAAATATGGTTGTAATACCAGCAGCAACAATATCGCTACCGAATTTTTTAGAATTCAAGTTCTTTACATTTTATTACATGCAGGCATTTATCTTGGGGAGTTGGAGAGGATCATATCTGCAGATGTAAGAGGACAACTTACAGAAGTCAGTTGTGTCCTACTTGTATTTCAGTTCTGAAGATCAACTTGGGATGTCAGGCTTCATGGTGAACATCTTCACTGCTGGGTCATCTTGATGGCCCAGAAATACAACATCTTGAACCTCATTACAAACTTCCAATAATGAAATTGGGGATAAAGCATAGTAAAGTTAGTACAGTTGTTGTAACAGGCCTGTGGTGATTATTTTGTTAAGGTCATGCTACAAAGGCCCTTCAAAGATTCCAGTGTACACTAATTTGGAAACCCCTAGTATTATACATCTAATAAACAAAAGATGTAGCATCCTTTGAACATCAATCTTATTGTTTCATGATACACTAGTTTTAGCTACCCAAACAGATTCACCAAAGAATTTTGCATTTTCTTTCAGCATACTAACCAAGAACGTACATGGTCAAAAATTGCCTATATAATTAAATTATATAATCCTATATAATTAAAAAGGAGAAACGTCTGAAAAATCGTTGAAGTTTTTGCAGTATAATAAACTCCATTTAAACTTCAATGACATGGGGAACAAGTTTGATTTCTTTAGTGATGTATTAGCAGGTTAATAGTTGTCTAATTCCAAGCTGACTTTCAAGGGAAACCTACAGCAATGCTTTCTTTGGAGACTGTTTTGCTTTGGTGTATGGTAGCAAAGCAACTCTGAATATATTGTTTGGACCACTTTGAAAAGGATAAAGTAGTAGGGAAGTCTGTTGAACTTCTTGGGAGCTGGGGAAATGAAAGAGCTCTAAGTTCCCTATCTTACTGCCTGCTGACATTGGGTTGATTTGAATACCCTTGCTCGATTTCATATATGTTTAAATGCACCGATTTCTTGGGAAAAATTTATTGTGATTCTTAAAACCAATAGTAAATGAAATTTTGGAACACATGATATTTCTACATTAGCCTTTTTGACCCTCAATGGAAGGCATTACTATTTATATATTAGTTTTTAGTACATATATGTTTATTAGGAACTATGGAAACTAGACAATAACACTGGATAGTAGAGTTGCCAAAACACAACCCTTACTCCCCTGCTTTTAGCATAGGGCTTTCAAAAATCAGCTGTTTGATAATAAATGAAAAATAACAAATAAGTCTGGGGAGAACATTAAAATCAACACCCAAAATGTTCTTATGAAATTAACTGTGATCAAGTCACCTGGTCCCTAAATACAGTCATTAAAGGTATACTCAAGTGTTCAGTGTTCTTCTCCTTCACATTGACCTCAGGGGTAAACAAAACCAAAAGTGAAAACTTTGAAGGCATTGTAAATTAATATTATGCAATGCATAAATTGGTCACAAGCCAAAACCCAGCAACAGCTGTGTCTGTATTTGGGAACTCTGTTGTTACTTGAAAGTAGTTACAACTTTTCTCAGTGGATCCATGGGTCTAGGTAGCATTCCTGGGATATCCCCTTTTATTTTTCTCTAAAGTAAAATACTTAGCCCTAAATAGCTGTGACTCCATTCACTCGCTGGTGTAGTTCAGTGCAGGTGAAACAAAGGAGTTACCACAAGAGGTTAGTTAATAATTGGGGATAGTTAAATTCAGCAAAAAAAATGGTTTACAAATCAAATAAATAACTTAATAATAATTTTCATGATGTGTTTTCAAATAACAAAGTATAAAGCCAAGGGATAAAATTCCTCTCTATGCTTTGCAACTCAGGAGTTGTTTTTCATATGAGATAAAAAATAGTTGCTCCATGTATTAGCTGATAACTAAAGTATGTACTAAGAGACTGCCTTATAAGACTTTGTCTTCTGACATGCTGAATTGCCCCTGGGTGATTGGCAGCTTAATAAAATCTGTGAGTGTTCAGCATGGAGCTGTTCCGTTATTTACTCCACTTCTCAGCTGCATGCATGAACTGCCGCAGTCTGATGAATCACTGAAGAGAATGAGAAGTGACACACACCTCTTCCTTTAGCGGCTGGTCACACTGACAGCCTCAATAGAAAAACACATCATGGGTTCTAAAATGCCACATTTTGGGCATTTACCCTGAATAAGACATGAAGCTATTTAAGGAAAGCAGTAGTATGTTATCATTAAGGGCCAGCTGACAAAGAGGCGAGTGTGCTTTGAACTCTCGCTAGTCATCATTCTTAATTTCTTCTCTTCTTAGATGGAAGGCCCACCCACATGGACTCAGAGCAAGGCTGGGGCTATTGCACATTTTAAAATCTCATTGATAGATTGATTTCATCAACACCCATCCTGGCTCCTGCCCATTGGGAGAAGCTCCTGTTCTCATTAGGGTCCTATAATGTCTGTGGCTAACATTGTTCTCATGCAAATAGAATGACACAGAAGATAAGTGCCATGAAAATTCAATTTCCCCCGACCATCATTACCTCTTTTCTTTTAGTTATTCCCACTCCAATCTGCAGGAGGTAATGTGTGCAATCTGCTGGTACTTCTGCAAGATGATTACCACATTTTGGTAATGAATTTCCCAGCACTAGGGGGTGTTTTAGCAGGTTCCCTGGTTTACCTAATGTGGACTTGGCAAAACTCCTTACTCGGCCTTTGCCCAGTGGATTTTTCACTATGGTGGATGTATTATTACTAGAACTTGTATCCAATACTTTTCCTTCTTTAATCACCAGTGGCCCATTTGGAATAGAGCAGATGATTTGCTCAATGCTGTCTGGAAAATAAATCAAGATTTATGTCTACTTCTCCAAATCAAAGGAGAAAACCCACAGAAAGATGTATACTCTAAGTATTCTATCAGCAAATGCTGATAATGTAACGAGATTGTAAATTCAGCATATCTCACGTAAACATCTTAAAGTGATAAATGCATTTAAGCTAAATAAATTATGTTTTACAACTGCAAAGAATTCCTGTGTGGGTTCAGTATTAAAATGAGGGGATTAATGAGGTGCAGTTCACATTTCCATATGTAATACAATTCTCAATTTTTTTAAGGTTTTTCAGCAGTGTAAGTAAATAAGTAAATAAATAAGTAAATAGGATTGTCGACCTTGTATCTTCTTTTAGAAGTCTTTTGCTTTGCTGAAATGATCGTCCCTTTATGTCGCTTTTAGTCTGAGAATTAGCTGTAAAAATAGACAAAGCAAATACTATAAAGAATAGGAAAGGCACGATGTAATCTTATCAGATATATCCGATGTAAAGATTCATCCTACAGAATGTGGCTTATACTTCCTTTGATGAAAACTATCCCTCTAGTAACAGAAAGGGTCTATAAAATGAGATAGTTTTCAATGACACTAACATAAAATTTATTTCCTAAATAGGAGAAGTGTTTTGTGCATAGTACTGTTGTGTGTACTATAGAGACAAACAAAACTTTTTAACACTTATTTGTAAGAAAAAAATTTCCATTAATCTTGAGGCATAATTTTTCTTACCAATATTAGAGGACTTTTTCTAGATGAAATGTATTTATCTGATTCTGTTTACATGCTCTTGAGTTATTGACTTCATGAACTGACTCTATTATGTAGTTTCCTGCTAAACTGTATTCATCTATTGTTTGCTACCCAATTAGAGTTGTTGGCATGATCAAATAAGAAGTCCTTTCTCTACCTGAATTATTTCTTAATATGAAACTATGTGGGGCACTATATGAAATATAGTTCGATAAACATGATGGAACTGTTCAGAATATTTAATGTATCTACCATGCACTTTACATGTGAATAGTTGCTGGCGTGTGGTATAGACCATCATAGTTGAATTCCAGTTTTAGTATTGCTACTTCAAGTTAGAACCCGATCACATAAATACTGCATTTTAAGCATGTAATTACACAGCAGCTACAGTTTATGTTGGCCTAGAGAAATAAGGATATTGTAATTTTAAGCTAAAAACTACAACTTGAGTGTGAAATTGTAGGTTGATTTAAAACTGCATCTTTTGAGATTGATCTCCTGAAGAATCATTTACTACTATGATAATTTTCTCAATTTCCTATGGAATTAAAATATGTAAAGTGTTATTAAAGCATCCTTTATGGCTGAATGGCTAACTGGTTACAAAAATAGATAGTAGGGATAATCAGTAGGTTGGCAGGAGTTGCTAATTGAAACCTTCCCTTACAGTAAGCTTCATAGCTTCCCCTAAGCAAAAAGATGAAGCCAATGGAGTATGACCACTCAAGGTACTCAGTCCCATAGGGATATAGTTGTTTGTTTAGGTGTTGAGAAAGAAAATATTATGAACACAATAACAATTATACATTTGGATCTATGTATCTGTTTTACAAAGTGCCATCTTGCATAAAATATAGACTCAGTACCATTTCTAAGATTCTTCATTTGTATAAAGAGCAGTATGGAAATAGTTGTAGACTTCATTTAACTATGATACTGCAGTTGATAACTTATCATATTATTGAGCATTTCCTGTGACTCTTCTAGCAGTGTTTAGATTCTATGCAAGCTGTAGACATGTCATTAAAACATCTTGTGTGTAACATGAAGTTTAACAAGAAAAAGTGAAACAGCTACGATTGGATGCCATTTCCATGCTAGCAATGAGCATATGGACTGTAAATGCAATGTACATTAAAGCAATGGATTTATAATCGATTGGAAGATTGTGTCTTAACAAGTATTGACAGGGCATATTTAGATGTTGTCCATACAAGAACAAATATACAAATATTGTGCTTGGAAAACAATTAATCTTGTCTTCTTTGTTTAATTACAATAGCTTTCAAGCAGATGAGCAACTGTTTCTGTGAGCAAAATCCAATAAATATTATTTTAAAGATGCCAGAGTTCAGTCTTCCTAAATTTGGCTAATGGAAACTATATGGTACACACCTGATTTTGTCAGCCCTTTTCCTTGTTCTCTGAGAAGTGATAGAGCAAAGATAATTACCCACCATTTCCTTTCTAAATGAAACAAATAGCTTACCCTACATGCATTATTTGTATGTTGCTTCACACCAATAATGTGTTGAATTTGTAAGGCTAGGGCAAGGGGCCTTTGCATTAATGCTTGGAGGCATACTTAGAATCCTGCTACCTCACACTAAGGATTCACTCTTTGGAAGCTTCAGTAAAGTTGATGTTATACACTTTTATTTTGTGACTCTTATACAATCCTTAATTTATAAGCATAATGTATTTCAACTAACTGTTAAAACATAAAAGTTTCATGTACTTTCCTTGCCTCTGAACATGTTGTAGGAATAAAGAATCTATGCATACATTTTTGTGAGTGTTATTTCAAATAATATAACCCCATAATTTTTTAATTGTTCATGTTAGGCAGAGGCTTACATGATTCTATTAGTAGTCCAGCCCATCATTCAACTCTTACCTTACATCTATTGATTAATCCAATGGCAAACATTGTGTCTAGGCCATTCAGGTACAATGCGATGTATTTTGAAATGCCTTAATCACAAGGGTCAGCTATGATTGTTAGCATCTTTTGAGGATTCTCTTGTGTTTTCTTTCAGAGTGCCCTGTAATTTCACATTACACTATTTATTATAATTTGAAATTATCTTGTTTGTTTGTTTTTGTTTGTTTGTTTGTTTTTTCAAGACAGGGTTTCTCTGTGGCTTTGGAGGCTGTCCTGGAACTAGCTCTTGTGTACCAGGCTGGTCTCGAACTCACAGAGATCCATGTGCCTCTACCTCCGGAGTGCTGGGATTAAAGGTGTGTGCCACCAATGCCATGTTTATTTGATTAATGTCTGTTTCACAAGATGATTGACAGCTCTTCCCTCCCCCCCACTTCCAGTTTACACCTGATACACACATCTCAGGTACTAACTATGCACTTAAGGAAAAGTGGGAAATTATACATTATTTATATCTACTTGACTAAGTATCCTACAGTTACATGAAAAAAACTAAAGCAGTAATCAGCATTATAAACTCATTTCTAGAATACTGAATAACTTTCAAATAATCAATTTTGTTACATATATTATAGTCTATATTTTCATATTTTTGGTTAATTTTCGTATTTGAAGACAGTGCAAACATAAATTTCTTCCCAAATATTCATCACATTTTTATGGAAAAAGTGAAAAATCTATTCTACTAGTGTTTCTTTTTTCACACACATAATATTGGCACTATCTATATGGACACTACTATGTATAGTGTTGCTGAACTCTTGTAGCATGGATGGACCGAGCCACACACATGGAGCCAAGTAACTGTATTAATGTGTATAGAATGCTGTATGGAAGCTGTACCATATGTGTATCAACTAGCTTTTCCATCAGTTTCCTACTGTATCATGGAGTAAGATAAGGGCACCCACAGAGGAGAGCATATATAGAGATGGAGTGCTATGATAAGGTGTTCTGGATGTGATAGTGTACTGAGTCATGGAGATGTCCATATAGAAGTACATTGCATTATTTTAAAGTTGTTTTAAAATATTTTGTGTGTATTGTGTATACACACATGCACTATTGTGAATATGTGGGAATCATACAACTTTCAGTAGTTGGTTCTTTCTTTCCACCATGTGAGTTGTTGGTATTGAATTCTGGCCATTGGTTTTGGTAAAAAGCACCTTTACCTATGACTGTCCTAGTTTACTTTCCATTTATATGATAAAACACCATGACCTAAAGCAATTTGAGAAGGAAAGGTAATTATTTGAATCTACATGGCCTAGTCATGGTCCATCACTGTGGGATGCCAAGGCAGGAACTCAAGCAAGGCAGAAGCATGAAAGTAGACACTGAAGCAGAAACCTTAGAGAAATGTGGCTTATTGGCTTGCTCCTCTTGGCTTTCCCAGTAGGCTTTTTAACACCACCTAGGATTTCCTCCCAAGAGATGGCACAGCTCCCAATGGCCTGGGTGCCCCTCTCCAACTTGAGGATAGGATAGAATTTCTCAGCAACCACACCAGAACCACATCTGTCTGCTTACCTGCTCTCATGCTTTCTTCCATGGCGGTCATGGAACTATAATCAAGCCCCCAATTAAATGACTTTTTTTATAGGTTATTTTAGACATGGTTTTTTTTTCACAGCAAGAAAAAAGAAACCAATATAGCTTCTTTGTACATTGAAACATTATATTTGAAATAGACTCACTGAAGTAATTTGCATTGCTAAAATAGTATTGTACTAATGTTTTATATTATACCAAACTTTTCTATTTCCAGTTGGTACTTCTACCATAAATAGCAACAACAAAATCATAGCAATATTTCAACTTGTTTGGAATACCAGATAATGCATATGTGAAATGTGATATCCAAAGGCTTTTAGAACAGTATCTATAGAAGCAATATGGTCAAAGCTGTGTGCAGCTTACCTATTTTAAACTCTCAAGCTATGAGTAATAATTTGAAAAGCTTTCTTCTTATTTTAAAAAATTGACATTCTTGGTTGTGCCTCTTATACATATTTGAGAATTTGTCTTATTTTCTTAAATTCTGGGCTTAAGAAGGGAAGACTGCCGGGCTGTGGTGGCGCATGCCTTTAATCCCAGCACTTGGGAGGCAGAGGCAGGTGGATCTCTGTGAGTTCGAGACCAATCTGGTCTCGAACTACAAGAGCTAGTTCCAGGACAGCCTCCAAAGCCACAGGGAAACCCTGTCTCGAAAAACCAAAAAAAAAAAAAAAAAAAAGAGGGGAAGACTAAGGTGGTCATATTATCTCTATATTAATTTTCTGGATGTATTTCATTTTGTAAATCAACATATTTATGGTATGCTGAAAGATTTAATTGTCAATACACAGCTTAGATCTTCAGAATGTATTGCAGTGTTAGAAAAACTATAAATAATTTCTTCCAGACAAAAACACAAATACTTAGAATGTGCTATAGAAGCCTATAGTTCTTTCTTAACAGCTCTGTCAAGTGTTTATACATATCCCATTGCATTAGAAGACAAAATATTATTTCTACACCATCTTTAAAGAGTGTCAGTGTGATGTCTCTCTGCTGAATCAAGGTCATAGGTCATGTGAAATTTGTACAGCAAACATCTGATCATGCAGGTAACAAACCCGTTTTCAGCTTGATTATAGAAATGAGATCTGTGAGTCAAATGAGAAAAGTTAATGAAATTAATACAGCGCCTTGAAAAGTGTGTTGTTATATGTTAATTTACTTCTCACAAGGTAGATTTCAAACATCCTCATTAACTTATTATGTCCATTTAATAAAGCAGAGCATACAGGGAACTCTCAAATGGCTCAGCATTCCTGCAGGAATTTCATTGAACATTCCAGTTGCCCTCCAGACACATGACAGCCAAGGCAGGATAGCGTCAGCAAGAGAGCTCTTAATTTTGAGGACATCCTTGGCCCTGGGAAATTTGGTTACAAATGAGCACTCATGAGTATGTACCATTAAAAGTAATGCCACTTTCTGATTTCTGTTTTACGAAGCTGCCTGACACCCTTGTGGAAATCTACGTAATTATATTGACCATTATATAACTTTCAAAGTAACTGGCTTCCTAAAAAAAAAAAAAAATGACCTGGACAAGGGTAACACATGCTGACACAGAAGGATAGAATTTCATGGGACCCAACCCCCGACAAAGAACTTCAGGCAACTAAGGAATTCTGAGGACAAGAGAAATAGTCCTCTCCAGTGAAGAACTCTTCATCTGATTAGCCAATACCAAGTGCTTGGCACTGAAATGCTAGAAATCCAGGGAAAATTATATGGACTGCGCAGTTAATATTTATGTATATATACACAAACCCATATGTATTATATTATAATTAACATTTACTGCCTAGCCCTCTCAATAGAATGTTATATATTTATGATAGTTAAAAAAAGACAACTTCAGTTTTAACTTTTGGCAGGCCTACTATGGAAACATAAATGACAAAATGAGGTCCATGCGGGGAATTTTTCCTTAAGTGATAGAATGAGCAAAGGCATCTATGATCCCTACAGAGGGTTCTTTCTGCTTAATTCCTTCCTGTGTCATTTTGAAAAACTTGAGTCCACTTGTAGGCATAATAGATGTGGTATTGAAGTTGGACCCCTCAGTGGACTTTACCTTTTCTAGTACCAGGGAATAATACTCTCATGTTGGAAAACTGTATGTCCAAGCAGAGCTTATCTTTGTCCCTAAGTGTCAATGGGGAATGAGGAGCAGCAATGATTTCATCTCTAGTATTTAAAGAAGATTAAATCCAGAGAAGGTTTTCTCCTTCCATTTTTGTAGTGCACTGATCATTTCTATATGTACGGAGACTTCAGGTTCTAACAATATATGAAGACACAGAACATATACCTATGTTTCTTATTTTCTAAATGAGGTTATGAACAAGTCCTTATCCTATGTTATAGGTAAGATTGTTCTTTAATATTCTATTAGTTTTAGAACTTCAATTGAATAGTTGGATTATGTTTTAGTTTTCATTGTCTAAATTAACTCTTTGTTTCAGTATTTGCCTTTCAATTTTTCAAATTTTTATAAATACATTTCATTTATTTTTCTAGACAGGGTCTATAAATTAAAATAAAATTGAAAAGCAGTCATAGACTCTTAACTTGGCAGTTGTTTATGAATCAGCCTTATTGGGTGGGGGATGTTAATTTATATGCCAAAATAATGTTCCAGTATTTTAATAAAAATATCATAAACCAAATAGAATAAAAATTAAACTGTGAGAATTTTGCACTCATTGTTCTGAAAAATTACCTTGCACTTATAAGTGAAAATCATTTTCTACCTATGAGATAAAAGTTACTTCCTTACCTGTAAATTAAGTTTCTTATCTTTGCCATTTTAGTGAATCTTTTCTAGAACTTGAATGTTCTATATTGGAAAGCAACTGAAATTATGACTGCCTTGAACTCATCATTTTTCCCCAATTTTTAAAGATAAAGGTCATTCTAAGAAGGTAGTTCATGAGTTAACAGTATTCCAAAAGGCTGGGAACCACAATGAAAACTGACAGTGTTTCCCACCAGGGTACCAGAGTTGAGCAGGAGCCTTCCCACTGTAGTCCTCCCAAGGTCTCAGAGAGTGGGATTGCATCTGACAGTGATGGGCTTCCCTTGACTGCTTTCTTTCTTTGTACCTTGCTCTGGTCCATGAAAATAGCACACATCAAGCTCCTCCTGACACCAGGGAGGCTTCATAAATCAGCCAGTGAGTGCTCTGGCATGGACCTTTAGCCACTGTCTTCCCCCCAGACCTGACACCTGTCACCTTTTAAAGAGTATACATTCTCTGTCACTGTAGCTGAGCCCTGTTTCTTATTTATCCACTCTCATATTCTGTCTAGGTGGCATTATCAGGGTGGCCATCCATAGGAGTCAATCAATCCCTGCCATTCTGGGCTGAGTTGACATATTTATGCCCTCCAAGTTGGGATTCCCAGAATAGTCATTGGCTAGACAATTAACAGTGTATCAGACAAGATGTGTAACATTAAAAACATAATATGTTAAAAGACCACGAGTATGTCTTTAAAATCAGATTTAATATGTCTATAATTGTTGACAGAAGGTTGTGTTTAATGGTTTAGGAATTCGTGTCTTAAGAATTAGGGAATTAAAAGTAAATGTCTTAGACATCATAAAATTGTAAGCCTTGCACTGTCAGTAACTCTTGGCTAGTTATTTCCATGGAATATATTCTTCTAGTGATAAGCCAGTTTGAATTTTGCAAAACATGTGTGACTCAGCAGTAGTATTTTCCAACTTGGTTTTGTACTATATGAACTATATAAATAACTTTGTACAAACTTTCCACTTATGGAGCAAAGTCAGTCACTAGTATACTGCCACAGAATCATATATTGTCAATGTTTGCATATTAATGCCATTGAAATTAGACAATGAGCATAGATTGGGCATTTCTGCCCTTTCCTAAATTGGTGCTTGAGATCTTACTTTGAATCATTTTTTTTGAAGCAGATGAAAACCACAATGTGTTTATAATTGGAGGTATTAAGTGCAAAATACAAGCAGCGTGTGCTTAAAGGGGACAGAAAAAAGTCAGTTTCCTATTGATTGCCATGTGGTGGGATAAATGTGTGGCTTCTGCCTTTAATGGAAGCTGATTGTTCAGGGATGTGCCTGCGAGACTGGTCGATGCTGGAGCTGTTGTTTACTGGGAAGGACAATATCAATTTTCCAGAGGGATGATTGGTGGGATGTCATGGCTGTCACCCTTCTCTCCTCGTCACTGACAGACACCCCAGTGACAATTACCAGAAAGGGACATTGACTGCATTGGCATATACACTAGAGGATATAACTGGCAAAGAAAAAGAGAGGAAGGCACTCCTGTAAAAAAGATATTATCAGTAGTTGTCAGGACTGGTTACATATATGATGACTGAATACGGGACCACAGTGCAATTCCTTTCCCACCGAGGGACCTCCGACCTCTTTCATCCTGCTTAGAAAATTAACTTGGAATGTTAGGAGGCAGCGTTCATTGCTGAAATCATTTTTCTCTCCTAGTTAGTATCAAAACAAATGTTTTAATTCACTACATTTTTTTTAAAAAAAATGGTTTCTGAAATTATGTTAGGTTTGAAAGTATATGCTTTCACTGGATATCGATAACTCTGTGTGTTATGTTTCTTCTTGAGTTCACTTCTCTGAGTTTTCTATTACTGGCTTATGTGCAATGCATGAATAACAACAGAACTGCTCCAAAAGTTACCCTGAAATTCTGCAGTTGGCTCTGTGCAGGCAGGTAGTGTCCTGTGTATATCTGATTTTCTAGAAAGCTTCTTTTTCTCCCATGCTATCCCCAATGCTTATTGATGTCAAATAAGTTTACATTTATAGTATCAGGATTTCCAATGCCTACACTAACATGCAGGCAAACACACGGATTGAATGAATTAGACCACCCTATAACACCAGAACTGCCAGAGAGCTACATTTTCTTTCTCTGCTAGAAACCATTCTTTTTGTTCATTATTCATTAGCAAATGTAATTTAATTCATCATTCCCATTCAGCCAGTCTTTGTAGCATTACACTCTACCAGAACTTTGCTATTTGCTAAAATTCACAATATGGATGGGTTTATCCAGTCAGATTTCACCATTTTAATTTTTCAAAAAAGAAAAACCTCTCCCCACCAATATTTTCATATCATCAAGGTGATAGTAATCATGCATATGTTAGGAAAAAAATTACGAAGTTGTCAACTACCTGAGAAGTAGTACTGATTGAAAGCACTGTTTAAACTTAGAGTCATTTGCCTGAAGATGATTTACTTCTGGAACATTGGGCACTCTAGAGATTAAAGTAATAATGGATGGATAGCCATCTTTCTCTCTGTGCTCTGCATGTCACACCATGGAATTTACATGTGTTTATCCCCCTTTGGGACAAATAATTTTTAAATCCAATTCACATGATTTAAAAAGAAGCCTATAATTATTAAAGCTGGGCAAACATTAGTAAGTATAAAAATTGGTATGAAAAGTCACATATTACACTACTGCTTAGAGAAAAATCAATGTCACTTTTTTCTTTTTTTTATTTAAATTAGAAACAAGATTGTTTTACATGTCAATCCCAGTTCCCTCTTCCTCCCCTCCTCCCCAGCTCTCCACCAGTATTCCATCCCCTTTCTGCTCCCCAGGGAGGGCTAGGTGTTCCATGGGGGATCTTCAAGTCTGTCACATCATTTGGAGCAGGGCCTAGGCCCTCCCCAGTGTGTTTAGGCTGAGAGAGTATCCCTCTATGTGGAATGGGCTCCCAGAATCCATTCATATACTAGGAATAAATACTGATCCACTTCCAGATGCTCCATAGATTGCCCAGGCCCCCTAACTGACACTGACGGAAACAGCTGCTCTGAACAAGAGGGAGCCCATGGACCCCAGACTGATAGCTGGTAAACCAACATAGGACTAATCCAGACCCCCTGAATGTGGGTGTCAGTTAGGAGGCAATGCCACTTTTATAGTTGTTTACTTTGGCTTTTTTGATAACATTTCAAGAGTTTATAAAAGCACATGTTATTTAAGTATTTCTCATAGTGTTAACTTCTATATTAAATTGTGCATTTAATGACTTTGATAATGTTCTTTTATTTTAAATAAGTAGGATACCATACTGTCAAGTGATAGGCTATGGATAGATTTCTGATTCAGCGTCTAAGATGCCCATGCAAAAATTCTCATTAATTTCCTCCCATAAACTGTGGACTAATTGATTTTCCATTCAACTCATTAAAAATAGATACTTAACTTTTCAGAAGATTGTCTCAGAAACCCAAAGGATGCCCAGGTCCTCTGGGATGCTATCAACTGACCATTGCATCAGGTTTGGAATAGTGACCCTCCTCCTTGTCAAGACTGAAGTATTTATCCCATTTCCCAGCAGATAAACATTTGCAAGGCAAATAATAAATTAGCCATTAATCAGAAGAATGTTTGCATTCAATGAACTCTAAATGGACTGGAGATGTTAGGTAGATAGACAAGGTAAATCAACAAGGCAAAATCAATCATGAGAAACAGCCTTCTGTAGTTTAGAAGACATCGGGTATCACACTCAAAGATTTTGGAAGGCAAAAACAGTTTTAAAGAAAAAGTGTGGATGGAGTTTAAGAATGGATAGAGAAGTCACACTATTTATGAATATTTTTGTCTCCAGTATAAGTATATGCCATTAAGAAGTTCAGTTTGGATGCCAAATATTTGTTTTCCAAAGCTTTGTGAATTTAATTTTTCAAACTTAGCAAAGCCCTTACATTTCTTACAAATTTTCCTGTGTCATTATTCTTCCTCAAATGAAGGATCTGTCAGGTATATAGTTTCAACAACAAGAAGTGGTCTCCATATTCTTTCTTCTTAATGTGTTTGTCAGTTCATTTGTAAATTCAGAGACTTCCATGTTCCAAATCCTAGAAGCCCATGTGGTAACTTTCATGTAACTACTTAAAACCCATTTGAGTGATCTCATGAAAGTTACTTTGCCTTTTATACCCATAATTCCTCAGAAAGAAGCTGACAGTGTCATTTTTCATGGAATACACGTTATCATATGAATTCTAATTTTTCATATTAACTATTTCTCAAAGTCAGTTATAACTTGTTTCTGAAGATGAGATATAGTGAGTTAGACATGGATATCTTGTTTCTGAAGATATTATAGCTAAAAGTATTGAGAGGCCTAGTAATTGCCAAGAGGCAGTACTGCCTTCTGCTACTCCCTTGAGGTTAGAAACTACAACCTTTGTTTTCTTAGCATTAACCATTGGGGAAATTGCCCTTGACTCCAAACACCTACCATCTGGCACATTCTGTCTTAGCATTGCCACACACAGTGTTTCAGGCTTCCTAAAAGTAAATGTTGGAGGACTCCTGGACTCTCTAAATGTTTGGTCTATTATCTACTCAAAAATACAAGAAAGAATGAAAATACAGCATAAACCCAATAGTGGCAGTCATTTTGTCAGCCCTTCTGCTCCTATTCACTCACTTCTTCCCTTGAGTGTAATTCTATCCCCAAATTAGTTTTCCTAGACCAGGAAGTTTGTGAAGTAATAACACCTTTTAACTAAGATATTAACTGGGTCATAGAATCTCCATCCCCATAGTTTTGTTGGATTTAAAAAAAAGCTAGTCAGGAATTTTAAGTGAATGCCTAAGGTATTGATTAGCATGGTTCCAAGCAGTGTATAATTAATATATTTTAAATTTATGAGATATAAATTATACTCCTCTAAGAAGAAGAGTCTTCATAAAATATTTCTACAATTTAAAAACATTTAACATAATCCATTGTAGCTGGCTTTTACATACCACTTGCTGTGATTCTTGTTTTTTTGTAATTTCATTCTACTCGATCATTCTTATTCCTATGGAATAGAAATAGGTGATATCTTGTTGATAACTCTAGCATGGATTTCTTTGGGGAAATTATTTGGTTTTCCCATTTGCATCAAGAATTTTTCAAATCCCCTTCCTGCTTTCTTTTAATCAAAAGATTAAATGTTTTGATGTTCATACCTAAGACTAAATTTCTGCTACTTTTGTACTGTGCCTTTCAGACGTCTCTCCTCTAGATCCCAGAGGGTTTTTTCTTCCTTAAAACAGATAATTAGTGCTCCTTACTCTAACAAACACACTTGAACATGTAGTCAAACAAGCATATAAGAACCATAAATTTTACTTAAGATTGTCTATTATTGAACATTTACACTGAAATAATTATTAATTCTAGACCAATACTTGCATATACATATTATCAATCAATAAATATAATATTAAAAATAAATAAAATTTTCAGTACACATCTACCCCAAATATACTAATAAGTGCTGCCAATTAATCAATAGACTAGAGAAAGCTCTCAAAACAACAAGAACAAAAAATAGCAACAAAACACTAAATCTAAGGCAGTGATGATAGCATTTTATGTAGATGTCATTTTAATTTTTTTTTCATTTTTCGAGACAGGGTTTCTCTGTGGCTTTGGAGGCTGTCCAGGAACTAGCTCTTGTAGACCAAGCTGGTCTCGAACTCACACAGATCCTCCTTCCTCTGCCTCCCAAGTGTTGTGATTAAAGGCATGCGCCACCAATGCCTGGCTAATATTTTTATATATTTGTTTACCCTCTTAATCCTGTAAACAAGTACAACTATATATATATACATATATACATATATATATATATATATATATATATATAAACCATGTTATGTTATGATTGCACTTTCTAAGACATAGCTTTCTCCATTTTATTTAGTGCTTTCCCTCAATATCTTGAAAAAGGGAAGGTGACTCCTGTTTTAAGAACACTATTTTCACAATGTCAAGTGTGAGTTTGAATTGGATAAGAAACTCTAGTTTCTCTCTATATTTACAGTTGTTTAGATACCACACTAAGGCAAGTCTAAGGACGCCTGATATGAAGGCAGATAAGTTGGATATCTGCCAATGGTTTCAAAGTAATTCACCGTGATATAATTAGTATATCTTTGGCATTTATTACCATACATATCAGCCTACTAACTGTGTGTGTGTTTATTTCTAAATTAGTTATTCTTATGATTCCTACTCCCAGTGTTTTACTTTTACAAACATTGAAAATGAAAAGCTGTTTTATAAAATCTTACATAATCAAAACCCAAAGAGCTTTACTATTTAGTCATCACCTGAGTACTTGCTGTTAGATACAGTTTGTCTATGTCCTTAATGTAAGTTTCAAGCATCCTAGTCACTTCCTAATGGCTCTTCACCTCAGGAGGTTGAATTGCTGTGGGAAAGTTTACTAAGTAAGCCTGTGGAATGAAAAAGGAAAGTGTTAAGTAGAGGGCTGAGCACATCCCTCCTTTTCAACTATTTTCTTCATTTTCATGCAACTATATTTTATTCTTTCACATAGTTTATGAACCAATGCCTGTCTTTGCATGGTTATTTGATAAAAATTTATATTTTAAAAAGATTGAAATAGATAAGGACAACATTCAGTATTATTCATAAAGAAATGTTAAGATAAGCAATATACCTAATCAAGAAAGTCACACGTGAAATCTGTAAATGCAAGATAATAACATATTGAAGCTAGCTTAGGCAATAAGCATGAATGCTTTCTAAAGTGATATATGTAAATAATCTAAGTAAGGGGTCTGGGGTATAAATTATCAGTGTATAATGCCCTGTTCAGTCCCCAAGTTTGGGGACAGAAAACATATTACCACTATGTGTTTATGTGTTTGATTTAGCATGTTGAGCACTGGGGATTGAATCTGGGAACTTAGGCAAAGAGCGGAGTGTGATCTAACAGCAGATATTCCCAGTGCCACTAAAAAAGGAAGAAAGAAAGAAAGAAAGAAAGAAAGAAAGAAAGAAAGAAAGAAAGAAAGAAAGAAAGAGAGGGAAGGAAGAAAAGAAGGAAGGAAGGATCATGTCCCTATATTTAAATCTGCAAAACTGTAGTTGCTTTCCACTAAAATGTAAATAAGCAAGTATAAACATTGGACAAAGAAGTGATTGAGGCTATGAAGACACTGTAGCCTACTACTGTTGGGTTAAACTGTCTCTTAAAAGTTTGGGTCCTGGGTCTGCTGTCAGGAGGCAGTCTCCCAAGGAGTTCATTTGTAACCAGATAAGGATGAGTGACAGCAGCATTGGGGCTCATGGCTCCCATGGAATGACAGATATTGACTGGACTCTGGCCTGTGTTTGAGACAGTGAGGGAGTCGATAAAAACATCAGGGCTTGTTTGAAGTAACACTGCAAGCGATACTTCAATTTACCACCTGGAAAAGAGCCACAGTCCTTTCCCCATATTTAGTGTTGATGCAATACAGCACATGGCTTAATCTTCTGTTTAGCACTAAGAACACTCAAAGCTTATAAGCTTTGGTACCATACCGAGGAGAGAAAACATGGGAGTGTGGGTATTTGCACTCCAAGCTGCTGCTTAAACCTAGAAAAAATATACCTCTTTTGAATCACTGAACAAAGTATAGCAGAAAAATGTTTAGAAAATAATAGTTTTTGGAGAGAACAATTGTTGAATGAAAAGGATACTACGGTGCTCTTAATCCATCCTCAGCAATCCTTTATATGAGTTCTATATACCATTTCTAGTGAAAAGGGGAATGAACTTCAAAGCAATACCAGCATGTTCATAAATACACGAAGGATAAATTATCACCATCATTTTAAGGATATTGCCTTATGCTTTGTTCTAAAGTAAATTATTCTTCCTAAATGCTCCCCACATATTCTTTAAAGTTTATGGCATAAATAGGTACTCTACAGTAAACTTTACACAATCACCTTAATTTTAATACTAATTCTGAGAATTCATGTGAAATGACTTTTGAAGGAGTTGCTCATAGTCTAAAATCTACAAACCTTTATTTAACTCAATATGAATCCTGGTAAACTTTGTATGTACTAATTAGCACAAATTCAACCCCCCCATAAACATGATGTGACCAAAGAAATATAGCTTTGAAAATTACTGGAATATTTAAATCTCTCTTGGATAATGATGTTTAATATTTCCCATCTATTTTAATAGAGACTATACTAGTATGAGCTAAATTGTTTTTTGTTGGGCTAGGAACATTTTTAACAGTTCAGTGGTTTATAGTGACCATTCATCTCAATTGGTCAGCTAACTGGGTTGTTTGATGGATTACACATATGATAAACACAGATAGGAATAATTAACTTAGTTCTACTTTTCTTGTCCATAATGGTATGCCTGTTGAAGAGCTGCTTTGCTACTTGAAACATTCTCAGTAAATAAATTCAACCACAGACAATGGGAGGGGGGAATCAAGAGAAGTTTATTACTTACTAGTTGTGTTTAAAGTGTAACCTCTTTTCTAAAATTTACTATGACTTACCAAAATAACTGATAGGACACATAGGTTGAAAACAACATTCTCTGAGAAGAACCATGCACAGAGTATTGGGGGTTTGAAACATTCAGTATGAATTAATAACATTAGGCACAAATATCTTAGTTATATTAATTGTTGAACATCTAATTTTAATACAAATACATTAAAATTCAAAGTCATGCACAGTCTTTACTCTTTTCTCAAGTCTGATGAGGTTAAGTCGTCTGGTATTATTAGGAGTGTTGCTGCTGTTAACTGCTTTATAACTGGCATTGAGTTTACTTAGTAGACCATTGACTTGTTTATATGGCAGGAAAATTATTATAGTGTTGCCATGGTTGTCCTACTGCTATGAAAATTGTCAGTCACCTCCTGATTCTATGTGGATAGTTATTTCATGCATAGTGGTTTATTTTATACAGTTGAAAAGACTTTATTCATCCTGGGCTAGTTTTGTAACCTTATTTAACATAAATAATTGAGGTTAAAATATTCTATGTCTAGAAATCTATAACAGGTGCAAACAAACCTGTGTGTAATTCATAGTGCTATCTCATAGAGTACTGGTAATTGATATTTATGGTGGTGAAAATGCCAAACAATTCAGAATTCTTTTATCTAGTCATAAAACATTTTAACATGGAGGAGTGTTGTACACATGTATGTGCGTACATATGCATTTTTGTGTAATGTCACCCAATGTCCATGTGGAATTTGGTGTAAAGTGCACTCCGCTGTCACTGTCCACCCTATTTTTTGAGACATGGTCTGTCACTGGACATATCACTCATTATTTAGCCTAGACCTGTTCAGCAAGCTCCCAGAATGCTGCTTTCTCTTTTTGTAAAGCACTGGAGTAATAGACACCCAGCACTATGGGGAGCTTGTCATGTGACTTCTTGGGATCCACGCTTAGATCTGTGGCTGTTTGTGGAAAGCACTTTACCAGTGGAACCACATCTCTACCTCTTTGGGGCTAACTTTTTGAGGTCCGTGCTTAGGACTGGATTTGGGAAAACAAACATGTCCATAGTCTGAGTTTTTCAAGGAGCTTCTAGCATAGGAGGAGAGAGCAACATGTAAATAAATGATGACAGCATGGCAGAGTATAGTGTGATCAGCACCGTAATCAAGATATATACAAGCCTGACCAGTGATCCTCAAGGAAGGGGTGATTAATTCTGTCTGAACTTAGGTAGAGAAGAGATTGTATTTGAGCCCATTCTTTTGAATAATACATGAGACAACACCAGTGCATCCTCCTAAATTGAGTAGTTTAGCCAGAGAGCTGGCAACCTATTGATCAGCTGACTAGAAGACAGAACCTAGATGCAGCAGGCTTAAATGAAGACCGAGCTGACAGGCCCAGGGCTCAGTGCCATTGGTAGCTTCATCTCTGACACTACCAAGACCTGAGAGGCAGAGCAACATCTCCTTAGGGCTAGGTGGGCCCACAGCTGAAGAAAACTTATAGAAAAACTGGTAAAGAATATGCAGAAATGCAAATTACTAGACCAAACATGACTTTGTCTAAAACACACATGCAAGGATGCTTTCAATGGAGAGAAGAAAATCTAAATGTTCTGTGAGACAATATCCCAGTCATAAGGGTTAGAATGATGAACAAAGTATAACAGCAATTGAAAAAAAAAAAACTTCAATTGCTTGTGGTTCCATGTTAATCTATAGTGTATGCACAGATTCCAGACTGTCTTTGCCTCACACTGTTTCACTGATGCGTACTCTTACTAGTTTTTCTGTGTCTATTACTTTCCTCTTGGCTGTGAGCAAATACCCAACAAAGACAGCTTAAAGAAGGAGGGTTTGTTATTGATGTACAATCCAAGGATACAACCTATGATGGAGAAGTTGTTGTTAACAACAGGAGAGTGAGCAGCAGTTGCATTGCATTCATAGTCAGAAAGTAGAGAGACAACTCTTGAACAGCCAGCTCACCTCTTCTTAGGCAGACCAGGGTTACGGAATGGTGAGTACAATTTAGGATGGGTCTTCTCACCCTAGTCAACCTCCTGGTGATTCCTCACAGACAAGTCCACAGGTTTGTTTCTAGGGTGACTTTGAATCCCATCAAGTTGCCTTATCAAAACTAAAAATTCATATTTTGAAGTTCAGAAAGTCTGAATGTTCCCCTAAGGCATCCCATCACAATCATCTTATAATCCTGAAAACTTTGATATTAATTTTTCACTATTGTGACAATCCCCAACATAAATTAAAAGGAGAAATATGGATGTTGGCTCACTGTTTGAAAGAGTTTAGTCTGTGGATATGTATGCTTAGGATGTCATTGAGATACAGCTCACAGCATCAAGGACTATGGGGATGATGTCTGTTCAGTTCATGGTGGGCAGGAAGCAGAGAGGAAACAAATCAGCCAAAATCATAGCACAATTCCCTTGTACACACTCAGTGCCCTGGAGTCTTCAGTTAGGCAATAGTTTCTGAGTTTCCTGACCCTCCCTGCAAAGTGGCACCAGCTAGGCAAGAAGCATTCTGCATTTGAAACCATGGAAGTGACACCTCATATTCAAACTATATTGTCATCTTAAATGAGAAATATCTTGTCAGCATTGCACACACTGACACGCACAAGTACATGAGCACACATACACATGCACACACACACACACACACACACACACACACAGTGCTGAAAATCATGGCTCAGCCAAGCCTACATGAAATATGATGAGGAACACTTACCTAGCCAACATACAGACCAGTGGTTCTCCATCTGTCAGTTATGACTCCTTTGAGGAAACTCTTATCTCCAAAATTATTTGTATTACAAAACAAAATAGTTGCAAAATTACATTATGAAGTGGCAATGGAAATAACTTTATAGTTGGAGGTCACAACAACATGAGGAGCTGTGTTAAACAGTCACAGCATTAGGAAGGTTGAGAACCACAGTTACAGACAAAGCCAATGAAGCCTGTGATATGTTGAGCAAGTGTATGCGCAAATGATGGCAACATGGGACTGCGGTGACTCAGCTGGAGCCTTCGGTTAGGGCTCATGATTGCTTGTCTGACCAGAGCTACTTCCTACTCACTGCCACTGTCCGGTATCATGAGAGAATATGGCTGGCCTAGAAACAAAATGTAAGATGTGAAGTTCAGTTTCTACTTGGAGAACATTGCTTTCATGCTTTATGAAATATTGTAAGTGGCGTGTTATCCATGTGTAGATAGGGTCTCTATAGATGTAGTTAACCTGAAATGAGATCATCAGGGTGGGCCCAACTTTCATATGATTTATTTCCTTCTAGAAGAGATTAGGACAACACATATGCAGGATGAAACTCACTGTGGGGACACAAGGAGAAGATGTCCATTAGAAAGGAAAGCCACCAAAGGGACCAACCCTGCTTTAACGTCTTCATGAATTCTCAACCTTGAGAAATATGAGAGAATTATATTTTGGTTCAGTAAGCCATCGAGATGGGGGATTTTGTTATAATGGCTCCAGAATAATAATGCAGTGAACAGTGGGGATAGATTTTATATTTGTGTACTTTGTTAGTTCAATTCTGTGAATATTTCCCATCAACGGGGACCTCCTATTCAAGGCTAAAATGATGAATGTCCATGTTCACATAATAAACAATTGGGACGTCATTGTTAAATGAACTCTTTGTTACTTTTCTGTGATTTGTTGCAGTTCATAGAGGCCCCTCTGCTATGCTCTGCTGTCACCACTGAATCTTTCAGTGCTGTCCATAGCATAAAGGAGCTTTCTCTACATTTTCCGCAGCATGTATGGCACAGAAGGTTACAACTGAGAGTTAGTATCTATTCCCTTCTGGTCATGGTCATCATTAGATCCCATTAAACAACAACTACAACCCAAGTATAAAACTATTTATAGGTACATTAACTCAATGACGAACGTGTTCATAAGATGGCTGTGATGAAGGCTCTGGAGAGTTCCTTGCTGCTGGACAACATAACCTGGAATCTCCAGAGCTGGCTTCACCTAATTATAAAGTGTATGTGTTTTCATCCTCGAAACCTTGCGTCAGCTTAGTTTTTAAATTCAAAGATTCTTGAAATGCTGGGTCTTTTAATCAGAAAGTCAAACCAAATAAAAACATCTAATGGGGGGAAGTTGCTGTACCCACATATCGTCTTAGGAAATAGATAACTTAGAACTGGAGGACGATATGTGAACTGTGATAAAGTGGGGGAATACTTTGCACAAAAGTGACACAGACAAATTGCTAAGAGTTCAAGGGATCTTCTCTGCATAGGGGATGAAAGTGATTCTTGAGAAGTGAGTTAGTTATGGTAGTTACTTTTCTGTTGCTGTGATAAAATGTCATGGCCCAAGGCAACTTAAGGAACAAAGATCTTATTTTGGCTTAATTTTTCAGAGGTATAGTTCACATGTCACAGGAAACATGGCATCAGGGAGACAGAGAAGAAAGCTGAGAGACCACAACTTCAACTACAGACATTAACGGGGTGGGGGGGAGCAGAGAGATGTTGAAATGGGGGAGGAGGTCCAGGAAGGAAATAAGAGGAAAGAGAAAAGGGCAGAAGAGAGGAAGAGGGAACCTTACTGGGAGCGAGACTATAAACTCTCAGAATCCATTCCTAGAGATGTACTTAAGCAAGGTTCTCATCCTAAAATTTCTTCAGCCTAACTAAATAGTGCTCCAACTTAGGATCAAGTGTTTAAACATCTGATTCTATCAGAGACATTTCTCATTCAAATAAACAGAACTATCTGTAGCCTGCATAGAAATGGGATGGTCATAAAGTTTAAACAACCCTGGATGGGGCCAGTGGTCAGGGAGGGCAGTATTTCTGGCTGAAGAATGAAACCACAAGTGGGAAAATAAATCTAAGAACATATTGACTGAAGTTGATTTATCCACTAGGTATTCCTAATGAGTAGCTTAAAGAAGTTATTTTTATAAGACATAGAAAGCTTCTAGTATTTTTAGTACAAGGTTCCTATAAGATATTTTGATTCTTTTGTATATGTTATGAATGAGGAAAAACTGATGATGATCTGTAGTTGGAAAAACAAGACTGAAAGAATATAATGCTTATTTGCACATCTTTGGATACTGACAGAATGTATGGAGTAGTTGAGAGAAGCTGTTGCTAAAATAATTTTGATCACAGTCTCAAATAACTAAGTAGTCATAGATATAGAGCCTGCGACTAGAAGATACAATTGCATATAGATAGTATAAAATTACACATGTTCTTCATTGGGTTAGTTTTCATAGATGCCATTGTCAAATGTGATGCCCTAAGTTTAGAAGTGGAAAGGAATGAGAGAGAGAATGATAACCATGAGGACTGGGGACAGGAGGAAGTTTGTCCTAAGAATATGTACACACTGTGAGACACCATCAGAAATTTGTGGCAGGCATTTTTTGATGCAGATGTAGAAGAGTTATTTGCCTACCATGGTAGGTTAAGGGAAATTGCTAATGGACAAGTTGTACAAAGTTGTAGATGATGCTGAAAAAAATGTTTCTGGGAAGTGGGGGTTCTCATTGGAGATCTTCAGGGGTGTCAGAGAAGAGATCAAGGAAATGGTCTGAGAGGAAATTGTCTGAGAAATAGAAGGGCCACCTAATAACAGTGTAATGAGTGAGGGAAGTCCAAGTGGGCAACAGTTCAGTATGAAGTGAAGTCTGGACAGCCATGTCAGAGGCAGTAGTTGAGGTGGTATAAAAAATTACATGGGAATAATTTGATTCTAGCTTTCTAAGGGGAAAGGCCTAAGTGGTTGGGTAATGGACAACAGGATGAAAGGGTGATCTTTAACATGAAGGAGGAAATGTAAGTGGCACCAACATATTGACACATGGGTAGCTGAACAGAAGCAGTGGCTACCAAGTCAAATGCAATTAATTGTCTTTTTTTCCAGGGCCCAGGGAAGAATCATATTAACAGAAAGGGAAGTTTTATTTTGTCCAGCAATGGAAGAACTGCTTTTAGTGGATATACTCCCAACCTGATAACAGTATTTTGGGGAAGATATTATTGGTTTTATATTAAAGACTTCTAGGCCATGCATCCGTAGCATTACCTAAATGTGATTCAAACTATGCAAGCATTTGTGCTGTTGTAATTCAAAGCCTGGCCCATCTAGCATCTGTTCGTGAAGTTTTTCTCTTGTCTCATTTATTTATTCATTAATTAATTCATTTGTTTGTTTATTCTCCTATCCAATGGTATACTATAGTCATGAGTTGTAATAAAATCTGTGCTGGCACCAGCTGATTTTAAACCCAAACTTTTAGTATGCACAGAGCAGGAGGGAGAGGCTGAAAGGACCCTATAATTGTTGTCACAACTGTAATCACAGCAATTGTTTCCCTGACAAAATTCTCATTGAGGTAAATGAAGTATAAACAATGAGACTCCTCCTTTATTATAAAAAAAGAGTCTAGCAACTGGGTTTAACTAAACCCTGTCTATTAAAATATTTATTTCATAAAGTAGCTAGGTTAAGAGATGAATCTAAAATTATTATTTGATATTGTGAAGCGAGCCGGTTTATGTAAATTTATGTGTATTGTTGGCCATTCAGCAAATAGTAAACAGAATTTCTTGTTTCTTTCAGTTTAAGATGAAATATGCATAAGGTTTGTGTTTTGGAATTGTTAGGCATTCTCAAGTTCTATTTGATGTCCAAAGGCCCCAGCCAGGCATTCAAAAGCTAAATTACACCCAAAAGCTCTAAGTACAGTTTAGAAATAAATATATTTAAAATAAGCAAACTCGGTTTGAAGGTAATTGTTAAAAAGTTCTCACATGACTGACACTAGCTCTCCTTACAGTTGTTTTTCATCTTGTTTTGACAGACAGATGGAATGTAATGACTTGCTAGACGGCATTCTGTACTTCAGCACGCTCTAGAGTGAGTCTCCTCACACTCACTGTCTCATGAATAATACTGCACATTACTCTTAGCTCATCTTTTGAATGATGCTAGACATTCAGTTCCTCTCCAAGTTTCTGCATTTGGACTCTTTCTGTTTATATATATTAATATATTATATAAATAGCAACACACACACACAGATCATCATCATCATCATTATCATCATCTTTGTGATGTTAAAGATGCCAAATTTTCAATTGCTTCAATAATTGAAAATAATGTATGTAACATCTAAAATGAAGTTAGACTGAAAAGCAAAGTCATAAAAACTAGGACTATGTTTGTTTCCTAATAGGCAGTTAAGGTATCAGAGATTGGCAATGTGAATTTGAAATCAATTAGAGCATAGAGTCAGTAATAGAAAACATTGAGGATTCCCCCTTGGCCACATAGATTCAGTTTCATCGAGTGTATGCTAAAACCTCAATTACTTCTAACCTATATTTTTACCATGAAATGTTGAAGATGATTTTCAAATGAGACAAGTATAATATTAAACATATCTCTGTGTTAGTATTTCTTGTTTGCATTTCAGTTCATTTTAAGTGGATTGGTCACTTGCATTATTCTTTCCTTGAAGAGGACACACACACACACACACACACACACACACACACACACAAAGAGAAAGAAAGAGAAGGAGAGAGGAAGAGTCAAAAATATGAAAGAGGATTAATTTACTTACATATGATGTACTCTAAAGGATATAAACTAAGCAACCTTAAATGCATATGGGAAAATACGATGTTTTTCCAACTAAAGGATTAAATGATATGAAAAGGAAGCACTAATATTTGTCAAAACACTTGCCCCAAGAGAACTGTGAAAATCTGTTTATGTTTTATATGCAAAATGACCTGTCAGGATTATGAGGAAAATTCTGACACCCGCTCCTCATCAGGGTCCAGGAAAACAAGGTGAAGAAGAGGGCTTCAGAGCATGGAGTTGCCTTGATTTCTAGGTTGCTAAAAATGATAAACTTTAGCATGACATTTCATTGCCATGAGTTCTTAATTAAGGCAAAGTAAATTCTATTAAGAGATAAAACATGTTGTTGAAACTACACAGTGTCTTCCTGATAAAACTGGCAGTTGGTGTTGTGTTGTCCTTGGGAAAGCATTTTCACTGTGTCTTCAGTGCAGAGAGCAACTCCCTTGTCACACTGTAGATTCATTGACAATATATGTATATATCACACTAATTCTGTGGAGGCCAAAGTACATAAGAAAAAAAAGTGAATGATTTTGCCTTTAGAATTTAAAAGTCATATATCAGACTAGGAAAAATATTGTTTTCATATATACTTTAAATAGTTCTTGGTGCTAAATGAATTGTATGCAGTACAAAAGCCAGGACTTAAAAACAGACGTCAAAATACTTGTGTAAATATGTGTTTATGTTTTTAGGCATCTGGGAGGTCTCATTTAAATACAGACATTTTCTTTATATAGAATACATGTATTTATTCTTAGAGACTGTGTTGTCCAAGTTAGCATGCCTCTATGTACATTTAAATAAAATATTTAATTATTTGGGAAAATAACAGATAAATTTAGCTCAATGAGAATTCTTAGTTTCTTATATTCAATCAAGCCTGACAAAGTGTCTAAGAATCTGTGTGTGTGTGTGTCAGAGAGAGAGAGAGAGAGAGAGAGAGAGAGAGAGAGAGAGAGAGAGAGGGGAGAGAGAGGAGGGGTGCTTTTATAAAATGCTCATACCATAATTTGTTTAGGTGTGCTTTGAACTATAGTAGAGTAATGATAGAGTTAAATTCTTCCATATGATGTAGAAAGGGAAGAAGCTACTACTTTGCTGAGGTTAGACCACTGAAGATATCATTTGTAAGGAACTCTCAGAGAAGGGGCAAGGGAAACATGATAGATGATAGATGATATTTACCTCATATGTCATCATAACTGTTTTAAAGCAGATGTCCGGCCTTTCTTTATCAGGGATCTGGGAAATGCATCATTCCCAAGTACTCCATCACCATGACATAAAGAAATAGCAAACCTTGAGAGTGTCAAAACAGTGTCTGCCTGATGGCCTCCTCCTCAAGTACTGATTTTTCTCAGTCCTGCATTCCACATATGTGTGGTCCTTAAGAGATATTAATTTTCCTACAAATTTTAATTAAACTAATAAATGGTAATGTGAATATGTGCAGCATATATATATATATATATATATGTATATATATATATATATATATATTAGAGTAACAATGTAGCTACCACAGTGACAGGTGGTTATGCCATTTAAATATTCTTCACATCGATTGTATGCTCTGTGGGTCGTAGGCTTTGTTAAGGACTCCTAACTAACCCAGTAAGGTGCTGTAAGTATTCCTCTCTTGTAGATAAATAGAGGCATAGTGACATATATCCAGATCTAGGGTAGCTCACCATGAGATCTATTTGCCCCCTGTCTCCTTCCCTCCATCTCTCTCTCTCTCCTTCACTCCCCTGTCCCTTTTCCTGCCCTCCTTTTTCTTTCCATTTCCCTTGTTCTTGCTCTCACTTACTTGCTATGCTACATTATGGGAATAAAACCCAGGATGTTATACATAACAGAAAAGTGCCATGTAACTACAGCCTCACACCACAATGGTATCTTAAGTAGAAAATAAAGGTGTTTTTAAACAATGATTTTTTTTAATTTCATGATAGTAAAAATTAGCCTTGATTATTGACGGATATTAACATTTTCGTCCATGTTTTAGAACTCTGCACTGTCAGTCTCAACAAAGAAAAGACAGTAGTCCTGCAGAATTCCACATTGGATTTCCAAAGATGTATCTAAGCTTCTGTAGTCATGAACTGTTTTTGCTTGTGGAAAATTTGACCTTCTTTCTGAAAGATGTATGAAATTTCTACAATGCAGATCCTTACCTCTATTAAACAGTGATCATATGCCAAACTTTCAAGATGGACCAGATTACAGCTCATGCTACACAGTTATCATGTATATTGGAATGTTTTAGCTGTTCAGAATATGGTCTTGTTCTGTGGTCACTTACAGCTTCAGAGTGGCATCATCTGTGTCAAATGGTAAACAGGAATCTTGACCTCTACTCTTAACTGATAGGCCAGATGTTTCTCAACATAAGAGATTTTGTCTCTGAGAGCTCCATAAACAAACTGAGTCCCCCAGTCCTCCCCTTCAGCATTCCTTGGGGTTTATCAGATAAAAATGAACTTTCATTACAGATAAGACCTATTTAACTTCCTCTTGAAGAAAGCATTGAAATGCTGCATAATAATCTGTGAAAAACACATGGGGTCTTGGCAGGAAGAGAACAAAAAGTAAAACTATATTTTAGCTGAACACACTTTGGACTTTTATCTTGACTAAGCCCTTAGCCTAGTACATGAATACTTTTTTTTTATTTCTTTTTTTTTTCCTGTTTAATACTGGGTTTTGAAAAGAAATGTTTTTTTTTTCTTTTCATTTTCTCCCCACCTCATCAGTGATTAGACTCTGAGCTTGTGAAGAATGTGAACTCTCTCTCCATCCAAAACACCTATGTTGCTGAATCTGTCAAACTTCTTAACTGATAACAAGTCTGTTTTCTCTGTATGATAGCCAGAAAGGTTGAGCTGTGGTGTAGCCCAGAGCTCTTGCAAGACCCAGAGGTTAAACCCCAACTCTCTCTCTCTCTCTCTCTCTCTCTCTCTCTCTCTCTCTCTCTCTCTCTCTCTCTCACACACACACACACACACACACACACACACCAAAGCAATGAAGGAAGAAGAAGTGACATAGTGAGATATGAGGAAAAAGACAAAGGAGATGGTCTTGAAATGGGGAACTGCACTAGCAAATCACAAATTTAGCCCTTGGAAGACAGGCTTCACAGCTGGGGAGATAGCCCAATCAGTAAAATGCTCTCCTTGCAAGCATTAGGACATGAGTGTAATCCTCAGAACTCATGTAAATAAAACTTGACGGGGGGATGACTCTTGCAAACCCAGCACTGGGAACACAAGAGACAAGTAGATGACAGGAGGCCTAGTCACAGTGGGAGTTCCAAGTCAGTGAGTGAAAGATCCTGTTTCAAAGCAGAAGGTGGAAGGTGTCAGGCCCCAAAGAAACTCAGGACAAAAGGCTAACTGAGGTGCCAATTTAACATATCAAAGCCCATGAAGGGCACCAGGCTCACTCAGCCCTAGCAAGTCCCTCTCCCGCACCGTCCCTAAACCTCCCCAACCCACGAGTTTCACTTTCCTTTCTCCAGCTCCTCTTGGCTCTGCTTTTCTTGGTTCTCTTGGTTTTTTCTCTTGGTTCTTCTCCCTCTCCTAGTCTCCTCTCTTGTACTTCTGTCTTCTCTCCCTCTCTTCTTCTGAGCCTCTCTCCTTTTGCCTGGTCTATTCTTCTGGCCATATTCAGTCTGGACTCCTCCAGATGCCTCTGGCTGCTCTCTACCTCATATCTGCTCTACAGCCCTTCTCTTCAACCATATCTAAGAGTGGTCATATCCTCATTTTCGTCCGAATGGCTCCTGAGGAAAGACAATAGAGATTGACCTTTGGCCTCCCTGTGCATCCATTCAGACACAAACAAAAGACAAAACAGGCAGAAGAGTGAAGGCATCAAATGAAGAGTTAGTCTATAGAAGAACTTGGAAATAGTCCAAATGTCATAAAGACCAGATACAAACAGAGTTACACCAAACATATAACCTTTTAGCTATATACTGTTATCAAAATGAAAATATATGAAGGAGTTCATCTCAATATTTAGGAAAAGTGCTTTAATGTTAGCTACTTGGACGAATGATGTGCTATGTGTATTATTTTCCTTAGTCCTGAAATGCCCTAGTACTTCAATTACATTTTCTAGAGAACAGGTTGGCATTTGCAGCATATGCTTTGACCTGTTGTGCCACTAGCTGGTCCAGCTGAGAGCCATAAACTGAGCAGAGAGTCATAATTGTTCAGGGACACAGCCGTAGGCATAAATACTCCAGAGGGAGTTAGCCCGATCATTCAACTCTTTAAAATTGTGACCTAAGACAGATAGGAAGCAGGTTCTCTTGGGAGAAGGGCCTAATGCATTAAGCTTGTCCCCTATCTTGCTTTTGGTTTTTACCACCTTGCTCTTGTTTTCCTTTTTACCAAATAAAACTCAAGACAGCAGGAATCTCCAAAAATTACAAATGCAGCGGGCAGCTTAATATAATTGGCCAAAGACGAAATTTATGATTTGGTTGTTAATTAGAGTTAAAGAACAAAGCAAATGCTGTTCCATTTAGTGAGAAAGGCCTCTGTGGACAGACGACTGACCAATATTGGTTCTCCTGCTGGGAAAACACTGTGCATAAACAAGTCCCTAGGGTTTCATTACTGGGCCTTTTAGACAAACACAAAATGCATCTTACTTTATTTGAAAATCCTTACAATGAAGCTTTATTGTGTATCCATAAATTTTTCCCTTTGACATGTCAAAGACTTGTAAAAGTATACTGGCAAGAATGATAAACATTATAAATAACACTTTTCCCTTAAATGTAAGATGATTGGAGATTGTACACGGTGTGGTCATAAAATGGATGTGATTCTGTTTGGAGAAGCAATTGAGAGAATGAGTTGTAATTCCTGAGCAGAGCAATAAACTAGTCACTGAACAAGTAAACCGTTTAAGGTTATTTAGCAAGGCTATGCAAGGTATTTTTAATGAACAGCAAGAAGATGTGTCACTTGGTCTCATGATTTTAAAGAAAGTTTTAATGCCAACATACCATCATTTGGATTATATACTCTCTTGTGTTACTTTTCTTTTTTTAAAAAAAGCATGTTCTGTTTAATGGATATATTTTCATATATTAATTCAAGTGTTTTCAAAGCAAAGTATATTATTCCAAAAGTTTAAAATGTAATTCATTCAATTCATAGAGAAAGTGTGTTCCTATTACTGAAAATTGTCAACATGACAGTTGTTTCTCCTGTCCACACTTCTCAGGGAAACTTCTATAGAGTCAATGGAACTTTAAGTTGTGTCTGTAGCTACTCAGGATAGGTCATCTTTGGAAACTGGATGTTTCAATGAACCTGTCAGCTAATCTGAACTACTGGAAAACATTTTCCTTGCCGATAGTTTAAAAAGAATTTTTTGATTCATCACATAGACTAAAATATGGGATTTCTAAAACCACTTTCTTCTTATATTTAATTTTCCTTCTCTTTGTGAGACAATAGCTTTCCAATTCTGACATGTGTAAACTTTACAAATACTGTAGAGGTTTTTGTAGGTTTCTGCAACATAATCACTGAGGCACTGGATCTGTGAGTGGTATGCCCAAACAAAAAGATTTAGAGCCTCTAAATTGATTTTGTGTTTTTACTGTGAGAGGAGTACTCAGACTAGATAAGCAGAGGAAAGGGCTCTAGGGAAGAAACGTGTGATGGATATTATAGTTAATTTCTTGCCTTTAAGAGAAACACCCATGTTCTTAGAAATGTTCTCTAGAATACAAGGAAATTTCATGGGAGAACTTCTCAGCCTGAAGACTCACTGAAGTAGCCAGCCTGAGGAACTTGATTAACTTGTGGAGGTTTGGAATGACCCATTAACTTATTTTAATCAACTAATCTTATAGAGCAATGTTCTTCATTTAACTAATTAGGCCATGACCTTGCAGTAACAAAAGGTGAAAATAGGTTGTGACCTAGTAAGCAAGCAGGCCCCAGATAACTCTATCATCACCTAGTCTGAGTGTTGGCACTACAGGGGCTCTTCCTTGAAGATGGTCCTGTGTTAACTCTTGAAAATCTTGGATATTTAAAATAATTAAAGAAATATGTAAGTCCAGAAAAAATATAAGTAGAATAAATATGCTCCTTCCCACTCTTTCCTAAAGTTCGGATTACATGTGATTTATGTGTGTTGATTTGCTTTCTTAATGGGAATTTAAGAATTTCCAATTTTCAGACATTTAAGGTAACCTTTGAAAATTAAAAATGAATAGTAACAAAAAGTAAAATAACATATATTATATATAATGAGGGTTTAGGAGAAACCCAGCAGATGTGGATTATTTGTTTGATATTTTTCACAAGCAACCAAGATAATATTCCTCCTAGATATGAATTGTGGTCTTGGCATCACAGATTATCATCACAGATTATCACAGTTTGACTCTAACTTGTCTCGGGGACTCTCCAATTAAGTATTGTTCCAAGCATTGTTCCTTCCACTGTTGAGGCTCTTTTGTCCTGTGTCCCTGAATCTGTAACTCTTTATGTCAGGACCTTGTGCTGGTGTTAATATGGTCATTAGTTCCTGTTTGGAGGTCTTTCTCAAGATGTGTCTTATTCTGATTCATGTTTTCTGATTCTACCAGTCTTCTGCTTATTTTACAATGTTCTCATTAGATGTGATGCAAGTGCGTTTAAGATATCTTTTGGTAATTGGGTACAGAAAGTTGAATTTATTCATTCAACTGAACTAGCATTTGCTGAGAGTTCACCTATTATCAAGTCAAAGTTTATTATTTAAATGGTGTTTACAGTTTTAGAAAATAAACTGGAAAATGAAATCCCTCCATTTTGGAAAGCAATGTTAGCTATAGTTATTAATTGATAGAGTTTGTGATGTGCAGCATTCTTTATAATGTCCGATAGACTGAGAGATTTGTTTTAGTAGATGATAGGAAAAGTTAAAGTGCATTGGTGGAAAGCGGGGAAGATGATATTAGCTGAAGGAGAGATTCCAGTCCAGGCTTTGACTTACAAGGATCCGTTTGGTACAAAGGAGTTTTTCATGCTAATTATTATAATTTCTTACAAATTGAATTTCAGATAGTGCCTGAGAAATAGGACTCCTGTTATTAGGATTTTCCAGGTTGTCAATGAAGTCTGTGAACATCTTTCTTCTCTTCCTTTCAGTCCCTAACAGACTTTTTAAAAGTTTGTGTTTTAACCTGAACTTTGTTAAGCTCAAATAGAATGCATATTATACTTATGATGTTTGCAGTCTTTTTACATTAGTCAAGCAAACAATTCGTAATTTCAGTCCTTTAAATTATATTGGGCTCATTTGAAAAACAGGGCAATTTCAATTTTGGACTCTGTGTCCATTATTTTGATGAGATGCAGAGATACAGGAGGAGACAAAGAGAGAAGTATTTCAAACATCAATGAATATGAAGTATGTGTGAGCTGTTACAAGGCATAATTCCTCTAAGTATTTCTGTGCATTTTTCTTTGATTTCCCATTTTTTAAATGAAAGTAAAAGCACTAATGACCATGTTCAAAGAAAAGAAAAAAAAAACCTTCAAATTGACAGTGAAATAAAATGAAATCTAGAGAAAGGAAACCAAGGACAAACATTAATCTTTAAGATATATATATATATATATATATATATATATATATAGAGAGAGAGAGAGAGAGAGAGAGAGAGAGAGAGAGATAAAGTAGATAAGCAAGCATTTGCATTTTCTGAAAATATAACTCACAGCAGACCTTTTTAATTCTAAATATCTGTATCCAAAAAACATCCATCTCTTTTCCCATAGATACTTTTTTAGAAGAGAATATAACCGATTTTAGGCTTCAGGACAGAGCTTATACTAACTGCCCATGCTTGCCTTGCAAAAATCTATTACAAAAGAAGCACACTTGTTAGTGAAATGCTGAAAAATATAGAACCCAAATCTGCCAACTGAGCTGTCTTCCCTGGCCTTCCTCTCCACCCACCAGACCTCATTAAATTAATCTGAAAAGAGTGCTATCTCTTTAAGGCCGGGAAAGATGAGCCAGGGCCAGCCCACCAATTGGCAGACCCATTGGGTGATAAATGTCCAAAGACCTCTAAGCTGACGACACATTTTTCATCATTAATCCAGTCCATTGTAACCAGGGCCACTCCCATTGATTCCAACTAGGGGGCATCATCTGCTGTTAAGAGGGTGATGACTCGCTAAAAATGAAGGCCTAAAACTAATCAAATATATTTAGAGCCTTCCCAGCAACTGGCTGGGAGAGCATCAGCGGCAAGCTAATAGGGGAGCCACCGGCAGGTAGCGTGAACACCGGCTTGCTTGTGTGGGAATGTGGAAATCCATCAGGAAGCCTGGTGTGCAGTTTCAGCTACTATATGCCGAGGTACAAATGCGTGTTTGGATTGATCCAACAGGACCACACGAGTGTTTCATTAAAGTGTATTTGAGAAATGCAAAGCTCTTGTTTGGAGAAAATCTAAGAACTTAGCTACGAGGAAGAAAATTTTCAATCCCAAATCTCTTTGGTATTCTTAACTTGCTTTTGCGGTTCTACACATTTGTAATGTTTGCTTTCTGAAAGTTACTTAACATTTAGTTTATTATGTTAGAGAAATTTGATGGGAGGGCTATCCTTTTACGTATTGTAGAAAAATGGTGTTCTTTTGCTTTTTTTATTGGAATATATTAATTTATTACATGTGTTATCATGACATACTTGTATATGTTGAATTAATTTAAAGGAACATATTCATAGTCAACATTAGCATTTCATTTATCATGCACGCATACATATTCGTTATAAGCAAAATTTTTATTACTTTAATTTATATTGACAAAAATTGTTCAAGTTAATTCAGAGCTAGGGCTACTAAAAGTTATAGTGAGTTAAGTTTGTGCCTCAGGCAACCACAGGAAAACCTGTTATTTCCTGTATGCACTTCATTAAGCAAAACCAGGTGGAAGCCTGAAATAAATTTAAATGATTAGACTCATTAATAGGTAAACTAAACTTAGGCAGTAAGCAAAATAACTATGAATGATAGGATAAAAATAAAAGCAAAATTTGGAAGAAGGCAATAAAAAGGAAAGGTGTGTTAGAGTACCATTGCATGAGGAATAATGCAGAGGCAGAAATGAGAGAGAAAAGAGACAAAGCAGGTGGACAGGGACAGTGAGACTACTGTTTATTACAGTAGTCTCACTCAGGTAAAAAGGATTGAGCCTAAAATTACTTAGTAGTGTAATGAGAGAATACTTCTTGGCCAGAGTTTCTCTGGACCAGTGTCATCAGATACTTTTAGAAAAGGTGTTTTCTCCAAGTTCCAGGGTAACAGTTTCATGTTTGAAAGTTTTAAGGAGGACCATGCATTTTGAGTACATCTACTGATTCTATCTTGGGCTGAATTGTGTGGAACGTTTTATTAAGGAGTAATAGACAGGTTGTGGAACCATGTGATAAACATTTAGCAAGCTGAAGGTCAACTTAACTGTGCCCAAAGCAACTAGTTATTAAGCCCCTTGCCAGGTCACAGAGACAAATCAAGTGATCATGTTCCTTGAAGACCAGTTTGTATGTGGATTTTTGTTTGGACTAATTGCTTACTCTAAAAATAATCAAATGGTGATTTAAAAATGCATAAAACCCAGCACCAGCAGCCATTTCTCTGCTGCCTGGAAGGAGGTCAGAGTCAGTAACATTTCTAAACATCCAGCATGAATGGAGAAGAGAAGGCAGTCAGCTCCTTGTGGAAGACACCATTAGCAGTGCCTTCCTTTTAGTACCTACAAACTGAGAACTGTTTCCTTACACTTGAGAAAGGACTTCACATTTGTGAGGAGTGGAGATTTTCTTCAATGATGGAGGTAGGGGCAATTTAGTAATACGGGACCTTAGCCCTAGAAACCACTTAGTAGAAAAAGAGATCACTGCATTGGGTTAGAAAGATGAACACTACTATGTTGGAAGATGGATGGTGAGTCCACTGGCAAAGATTAAATGTTTGGTTCATTTCCTCCAGTGGCATGAGTAGGAGATGAACTTCATAGGTTTCCAAGTTTGCAGTATCCACATCTGTATCCCGAGCTCCAAAAGTGGCTGACTGGATTTTAAAACACATCTGGTGCCATGGGATAACCTAGTGATTATAAGACAGGGCTATTAAAAATTAAAGAATCCACAAACATAAACTCATTGTTGTCATCTTTAAATAATTTGTTATTTATTTAGAAACAATCATTTTATTATGTTGTCAAGTAACAAAAGAAAAGCATATGTGTCAGCCAGTTTAATCTCTTTCTAAGCCAATGCCAAGATACATTTTGTGAGCAAAACAAAGGAAGGGAATCCCTCTTAGTCAAAACTCAGCAATGCTTGGCTGTCAGGTTGTACACTGGAGCCCAGAGAATTGAAAGAGTTGAAGTGAGGAGGAAACATTCCATGTGTCTGAAGAATCCGTCCATTCCCCGTAGACTGAGGTAAGTCCCCATGACTGGAAGTTTCTAATACAGTCTCACCTTTCTCATACTCTTGGGCAGATGAATGAGGTCCAGAAGGTGAGCTCATTTATGGACCTTGAATTCTTCTGAGGGAAACATGAAACAACAGCAATTTATCCTCTAAAGAGTCTAGTGTGGAGAGGAGCTCACAGCACCCATTGATAGATGGTATCAGAGAGGACTGGCTAGGGTGTGGGACATCTAGGAGAATGTGAACATGGAGATGTGAGTAAAGAAGGACACTATCTCAGGAAGGAAAATCCTCTGGGGCTAGGAAGTTCCTGATGGAAAACCACTCGAATGACTCCTCTTCCAGGACTGAGAGAGGAATCTGCCCAGTGAACAGAGTCCACACAGCTAGGGGAATCTAATAGGAGGGGAAGGCATGGTTGCCCAGTGTGGGAGGTTTGATGCTAATAAAAAGTTCATGATGTACCTGGTCCCCTTGTCCAGGTCCCACACTATGTCTGAGAAGCCACTCCATTTACCATGAAATGTATAAAGTCATTCTGTATGATAAGTGCCGGGATGATGATAAAGCTTAAGACTCTTAAGTAAGTTAGGCTCAAGGGAGATAGATGTGTAAAAGATAATTACAATACAGCATAGGCCATACAAATGACATGATAATCAATAGTAATAATTCCCAGCAGTGTAATATCCAGTGGTGGGTAAAGTGCAGTG
Organism: Cricetulus griseus; assembly: GCF_003668045.3. Taxonomy (NCBI): domain Eukaryota; kingdom Metazoa; phylum Chordata; class Mammalia; order Rodentia; family Cricetidae; genus Cricetulus; species Cricetulus griseus. The sequence goes on from NC_048597.1 coordinate 20,710,219, forward strand.
TTAGCCCCTCTGGTGAAAGATATTTTATGTTTATCACCTTCTGCATGGTTCTGTGCTGGGTTTTCATCTCTTTGGCACTCTCATTCCTTCCAGTTTTGAATGACATCCTTTTCCTTTCCTTTTCTTTGTTTTAATGGGAGGGCTTTTAATACTGTAAAGTTGAATCCTGAGAATCTCACTCTAATCCCTGGGAAACTGAGGCAGACAACCTGGCTGGTTTCTGCTTGGGAAACAAGAGGTGTGAAATGAATTGCTGATGTTGCAAACACCATTAGCAGACTGTAAAATTCTAATGTCCAAGAAGCAAACATTGGGCTTTCAGGGAAAAAATGATTATGTCTAACTCAGATGTTTTATTAAGGTTAATGATTCCTTTGCCAAAAATGACCATTGCCCCCTTGCTGGTCAGTTAATATATCTGTTCATACCCCAGTCACTGTTCAGGCCACTCTCATTTCAAAAGGGTTAGATCACTTTTAATATTTCATATAAATGGTGTGCTTTAGAAATGCATGGATTAATATGACAATATACTCATTTTCAACTGTGAAATATAAGGGCAAATATATAGACATTATAACCATAAAAATTCTATATTTTAGAAGTCTATAAGTGCATAAAATTATATGTAAGGTCTATGCTAAATTAGTTTTCCTTTGAACAAGGATCAAATTTAGGAGTTGGTTTGGTTGATTTTCATCTAGTAATATTTCAGTATTTTACACTGAAAAGAAACATGACAATTATTATTGTGTGTCATATCTAATCTGTGTTGTATATCTTTATGATGTAATCTATATAACTCAATTAGTATTTATGAAACACATAAAGTGGGAAAATTTCAAATACTCAAGACATTGTTGGTTTTGGTTATTTACATTAGAGCCAATTCAAAAATGCAAAAATATAATATACTTGATAAAATACCTTAAACACTAACTACTATTATCCCTCCTGTTTTCAAAAGCAGCATTTATATTGTGCTGTGTGTCAGATAAGATCTGTTTGTCTTGAGTCTCATAGTGTGAATTCAGGCAAAATGTCTAACGGGAAAACTTTACCAAGAGAGCTATAGTCTATCTCTTTGCTGAGTTAGCATCCAACTATGGGTTAAAGAAAGGACAACACCATGATGAAACTCTTCATAGAGGAAGTGTTTGAATGACATATAGGTTGTGAAACTTGATATGTAGTGGTTAGGTACCAGGGAAGCAGGGAAAATATGGTAAAACCATTTTGTCTTTGAATAACATAGAAACTGGGTTCAAAAATTATACCAGAAATCAAAAAGTAACCATCCCTTTCACCCATCAAGACCTCAGGATCCAAATAATCAGATATTGCAATGGCAAGATTCTGTGCACTATAATTCGCATATAAAATCTGAACAAATACACTTATTATCCACCTTGCTTGGATAATTGCTCCTGATTTTCTTAGTGATCATTTGTCAAGCACCTTCTGTGTGTCCTTCATGATCATTGTTTGATGGCAAAAGTTGACTTTCTCTCATGCCAAATTTAATAAAACCAAGCCAGAGAGTTTAAGGTCTGCCTGAAATCACCCTGTTCCTGACACAGTGGTATGCATAGTTGTCCTGGGTCTTTCTGGTCATTGTTCTTTCTTTGGTGAGGCAGGCACTCAACAACTCACCATGAAGACTTGTTTTGTACATTTTGATATTAAGAAAGGGTAATTCATCACCACAGCAACAAACTCCATCACAGCAGTCACTGCCTCCCTTGCAGCAGGAGCATATAATGACACTTCCTACTTATTTTTTCTGAGTTTTAAGGTTGTATTTTATGTAGTATCTTGTGTGCTTCTGAAATCAGTTTAATAGTGACTCTAAACCTTGAATCATCTGAAGAGTAAGATGAGGGAACTTTGTAAACTCATATTTTATAAAGGTCAGAAAGTGTGTTCCCTTTTCCTATATTTAAAGTCTAGGTACAAGCCAGGCAGTGGTGGTGCAAGTCTTCAATCCCAGCACTTGGGAGGCAGAGGCAGTTAAATCTCTGTGAGTCTGAGGCCAGCTTGTTCTACAAAGCTACACAGAGAAACCCTGTCTCAAAAAAAATCTAGCTACAAGTAGTTTGTCTTGTCTGTGTTATGTTCACCTGTGCACAGGTGTGTCTTCCTTCAGAGTATTGCATTGAGCTTCTGGACATCCAATGAATCACTTCTCTGAAGTCTAGTTGCTTACATCTAGGTTTAGAAATCTCCAGCATTGCTTTTTAATAGAAAAATCATCAGTATTCTGGTATAAATACTAATATATCAACAGGAGTAACTGTTAACAGTCAACTTCACAAACACTGTTTTTCTTTCAATTGTGCCTTGATCTTAAATGATAGTAAATTTGTAAAGCTTAATGGAATTCACCAATATAACATTTTAAATCCTGATGGTGCACACATTTCTAGGTTTAAAACAAGTTGCATAGTGCTGAGGAACTTGCAGGACTTTTGATTAATCATATCTTCAATTAAGAGAATAGCTGTCATTCTTCTACATTTAGCTAACTATTTGCGTCTTTAAATATCATAAAAACAATCAAGAATAATAGCACATTCCAAAAAGACTTGACAGACTACAAAGTCACTGGTCATTGGATTTCTCTGAGATTTGACCATATATTACACATTGCATTGGACTTTTTGGTGATGCAAAGAATTTATCCTTCATGACACTTTTTAACAAAGCTTTGTCTATCTGGATACATATGCAATTTAGAATAATATAGAACGAATAAAGGGCTTGAAGATAGACAAATTACTATTATTTTAGGAAAGATGTTATTAGCTACTACATTTTGTGTTTTATCTTGGATATATTCTGAAGTAAAGTTATCCTTGTCCTTAAAAGTTCATTATTCATTTATAATTGTTCTTTGATGATTACTTAATTTTTCATACTATGGATAATGGAATAAATATTTAAGAAAAAACTCAATTTTTCAATGCCCTTCCTTCTTTTCTTCCTTCCTTCTTTCTTTCCTGCCTCCCTTCCCCCTTCTCTCCCTCCCTCTGTTCCTCCCCCATTTCCTTACCTTTTCTCTTCCTCTCCTTCCTCATTCTCCACACATACTTTTCTTATGTAATTTTGCTCTATATTTTTCCACCCATTAAATATTTACATCAATTCCTATCAGGGACCTCTTGTCCCTTGTGATACTGTAACAGATCCATAAAACCAAGTTACTCTTACTTTCAAGGCATGGGACAAAACATTCTCAACAAGCATGGTCTCTGCCTTTGAAACTTTCCTTCATCACCAGTCTTTTGGAATGTCCTATTTCATCTGTTGATGAGAATCTCTGTGGACTGGTTGGGTACTAAGAAACCTGAATTCCAAGGCAAGCTGTAAATTCAGTAGAACTTTGGAGAGAGATACCTTGTACTTTTGAGGAATTGTAGTTTGCTGTATCATGTTGTTTTCACAATCAGCTAAAGCAGATCAGAGTTTCTCTAGTTCCATATCTGCTGAAAACCAGAACAATTGAACATAAATGTGCAGTACTAGGTTTCATGCAATTTGATCAATCTTTCTTTGATAGAAAGCCATCTCGCTGCATTTATTTAAAAGATTTAGTAATCATTGTGCAAATGTACCATGGAAATCATCACTCACCCCTGATTCTTGAGAATGTGCTACTCTTTGTGTCATTTTGAGAATATACAAAGACATTAAGAATAGAGTTTTTCCCTAGGATGTTACAGTGTAAAAATAAATCATCTCTCACATCTTATTGGAAGAGGAAACAAGGGTAAGATGGATGAGTACCTAAGGTGTGGATTCACTGATGTGCTAAAATTTCAAATGTCAGCTTTGTAAGTTGGAGTACACATCTGTCTAAGAGCCACTGACTCGAAGTTTCATTTTTAAAGAAATGAAATGTCAATTTATTATTTAGATAGATTTCATTTCTTTTGCTGTCTCAAGATTTTATTGAAAGAGGGTTTCAGGAATCTTTTATGTGATACTTTTGTGACAGTAGCAGCTGACACTCCATCTTAGGATGGATAAGCTGCACATGCCACTTAGCCCTCCCAGTCCCCGACATATGAGAGACCTGCAATCATTGCTCTGTTGTCAATTAGCAAACTGGAGTTTAAATGAATTAATTGTATCTTCAAGGACCAACAGCTTCCAAGGCCATGTTACAAGGTTGCCTCTATCATGAAAGGGAACCTAAATAAGCAGAAAGTTTGTCTTCTGGGCATTCTGTCTCTTTGAACAAAACATCATCTGTAAAATAAATGGGGTATTTATGCTGAGCCAAATCTGGCTCCTGCAAGATTGTAGACAATACCTAGAAATTTAGAAGTAATAAAATGTATTGCTGTTTTGACTCTTGATCTTCATCAATAGCTGATCAATATTAATTCACATTTTAATTTTAAAATTTTATTTAATATGTATATACATATATATATATATCAAAACATATCTCATTTTAATGAGGAAAACACTTCATAATATCCATACTCAAAGATATTTATTTTTATTTCAAAAACTACTTTTGCTGTTCCCTGTAAAAGATAATGTAACATTTAGATCAAAGTTTTTCACCAAAAAAAAGGAATAGAATATAGGATACATGACATTAGGTCTGTACCTCTAAATGCCATAATTTTGTTCTATAGTTTAGCAACAAAAATAACTTTTTAAAAAGCCAGATGGGATGAGGCAAACCTATATGTCCAGCACTCAGGATGTTGGCAGAAGGATTTGGAGTTTGAGATGAACTTGACATACATATATTGACTCTGTTTCAAAAGGAAAAGGAAAGGGTCAACACATGGCTGGCCGGGGGTGGGGGGTGGTGTGTCCAGCATGATGGTTCATGTTGTGATGGTGCATTTGCTACTGAAGTCTGACAGCATGAGTTCAGTTCATGGAACCCATATGTGAAATAGCATATAAAGTTGTCATCTGACATCTGTAGCATCTACAAACCTTCATCCAACACACACGAATCACACAAAGCCTGTATGTATGTGTGTATATATATATATATATATATGTAATATATACAACAGATATATAATATATGTATATATTGTACACACAAATAAAAAAGTACATTAAAAACAGAGTTTTAAATTGTATCTTGAAATTTATTCAAATGTTATTCATTTTTCTAAGATATATGATTGTTCTTCTTTTCCCTTGAAAATCAAAATGCTATTTACTAGTTTTCCAGACATTACTTCATATACCTTAATATTTTACCATAATGTAAATATGTTGACAAAAATATATGAACCAAGATAGAATATCTAATACTGGCTTAACCAAATATTTTAGGCAGGCAATAGAAATATGTCATATTTCATACAGTTAATTCCTGTATACTCTTAATTTAGTTTATTTAAGTGTGCTACTGGAAGAACTATTTTACCATTTCATTATATAGGGAAAATAAATACTACTGTTAACTTCACTTTAAAGCAAGGACAAATTGTACAATAAATTGTAGAAAAGGATCCTCAGGTGCAGAAAACGATAACATCAATACTGTGTACATTTTCCTACGAGTGTCAAAAATGCATCTATACCTCAGATAAACAGCTTCAAACAGGAAAAGGTTTTCCTTGGCTCTGTTTTAGAAGTGTCAACCCAAGATCAATTGACTTCATTGTCTGGGAGGTAGAATGCATTGCTGGTACTATCATGACACCAGGTAGCCAGAAGAGGAGGAATAGGTCAGGTTCCCAGGTTGCACTGTCTTTTAGCAACTGTTCTGTAGCTGTGATGAAACACCATAGTCCATAGCAGCATAAACAAGGAAGCATTGAATTGTGAGCTGGTGTATAGTGTCTGAGGGTTAGTCCATAGCCATTATGACTGGGAGCATGATGTCAGACAGACAGGTATGGTGCTAGAGCAGTAGTTGAGAGCTCACATCTTATCCACAGGATAGAGGCAGAGAGAGAGAGAGAGAGAGAGAGAGAGAGAGAGAGAGAGAGAGAGAGAGAGAGGACCTGCCATGAGCTTTTGAAACCTTAAAACCCACCCAGAGTGACACAGTGCCTCCAACAAGACTGCCACACTTAATTCTTCCTAAACAGTTCATCAAATGTCAATGAAAAACACAAACATATGGGCTTATGTGGTCGTTCTTATTTAAATGACCACACCTACTTAAGGTCTCCAAACCCTCTCCCACTTTTTGGCCAGTGGACCTTGTCTCATGTAAGTTGTACCACATTCCCATAGCATCTCAAACTATGGCCATTCTGTTGTGGACTATGATTTAAAGGTGTGTTGCATTTGTTTATGCTGTAGAATATTTGTTTAACAATGTGAAGATGTGTTGCTTTTGTTTATGCTGCATTTGTTTAACTCTTGGAAGCTGTGTTACTTTACTTATTTGGGACACCTGATGGTCTAATAAAGATCTGAATGGGCAATAGTGAGGCAGGAGAGAGCATAGGTGGGGCTGGCAGGCAGAGAATAAATAGGGGAAATCTGGAGGAAGCAAAGAGAATAAGAGGAGGAGGTCATTATGGGCCAACCACCCAGCCACCACACCAGCCACAGAGTAAGAATGAAAGTAAAATTTACAGAAATAGAGAAAGATAAAAGCCTAGAGGCAAAAGGAAAACAGCATAACTTAAGTTAAGAAAAACTGGCTAGAAATAAGCCAAGCTAAGGCCAGGCATTCATAAGTAGGAATAAGTCTCTGGGTGTGTGGTAGGCCCCCCACAAACAAAAAAAATAAAACAAACAAAACAACCAACTACACCATTTTGTATCCAAACTAGGGTAATTATCTTAATTTTACTCAAATATGTAGTTAAATCCAAGGAAATGTCTTTATTTTTCCATTTCCATGATCAAATTTGAATTCTATATTTCTTTTGGAATAAGATGATTATTTATTTTTGGCCTTTTAACATGAAAATAATTATATCAGATTTTTTTGTAGTAAGTTATCACTTAGCACTTTTTAAAATATACCTTCCAAATATATTTCAATAATCTCTAGTTGTTACATGATTGTAGTTTGTTTACTAGTTGGCCTAGAATGACTCATAGAACTTGTCTGGGGCTATATGTGTCTGTTGTTGTCATCATTACTGGGTTGGGGATCTGTGGTACTTTAACCTTGCTGTACTAGATATTTTTACTGATAAAATCAAAGCAGAATCTATTTTGCAGTGTTATTTTAGAATATATAGTACATAAGAATTTAATGTAGTTAGAAACAAATTAAGTTACAGTATCAGGAATATTTTAAATATGGTAATGTCCTCACATATGAAATTCTACTTCACCAATATTCTTAGTATCAGTGTTTCAAAGTTTAGAATTAGTTTGGGATTTGAGAGCATTTATTATTATTACCTGTCCTAACTACATTAGTAAGAATGAGTCTAAACTATAAACTTTACATGATCTCAAATCTACTCAGGCAATCCCATGATTCATTATGAGAATAAATTTCCCCTGGCTCTAATCTTTGTATTAGTCTGAATTGTTTTGACCTGAATTTTATGTTGGAGTAATTAAATATAACTAACAGCTTTAATTTATGTTTTTTCGAGGGTTTCTGCCATTCTCTCACCCTCACCCTCACGAACATTTTATCTTAGAAATATCTAGAAATATACATAACTGGACTGTGGTCTCAAGGACAGTTTCAAATGAAGAGGTTAAAAAAACATTGTAATTCACATTTGGCATTTTTGCATGTTGCGCCTTTGCAACAGCCAAAGCTGTTTCAATGCCCAGTAGGGATAATCCACAGCTCACCAAAGAAAATTAGGGAAAGTTTCAGTGATCACAAAAGGGCAGTCGTGGGCTGTCAGTGTGCAACAGTGTTAAGAGTGTCCTTGGTTAATGTGAGGCAATTGGAGATTCATTGGATCTGTGTTTAAACCTCCAAGTACTGTAAGTGAAGTCTATTAATGATATGCCTTCCATGCAGCTGACATTTTAAGATCCATGCTGCTTTTCAATGAGTGTGGGCACTAACGATGCCTTTTGACTCTTGAGAATTGATTTCATACACACATGTGATGGATTTGCTCCCACTGTGGGAATTGTCTGTGAATATCTGAGGGCAGGAATTGACTTAAAGAATCTGTCTGGAGCTTTCTGCTATAAAGTATGAGATTTGTGCATTAAAAGTAGGTGATGCTAAGTTTAATTCCTGGTCTCCATTGTGATTCAAAACCATGAAAAGGCTCTACCTGGTGTGAATAAACCAGGAAGGCAAGAAAAAAAATCAGACAATAAATTCACTCTATGTTTTTGTCCATTCACTTCAAGATCTTCAACATTAATTCACCTTGAACTCAGAGATAACTGAATTTAAAGTCTTGAGTTTATCTCTCTTAGTTTATAAAAATTCAATTTTCTTTGAGTAAACTAGCTTTTTAGATAATTTATTTTTCCAATATGATCCATCAGTTTCTATGATTATTTATAGATCCACTCATTAGTTCTACCTATTACAAATTATTATTTTGCTTTATCTTTATAACCTAAAGACTGAATTGAAACCAATTTACAGTCACACACTGAATTTACCTGCAGCATGTTTATATTGAATAGCTTCAGAATTTTGGGAAGAAAAAAATATAGTATCCAATTGAAGGACTAACTATTTTTTTCCTCTAATCTCTTTAGCATAATTTAATTGGAGTCTACTTTTCTGAAGTGTGGTCAATTGGACAGGTGATTGACTGGCCAATCTTAATAAAAGAAGCATTATATATCTCCACCTAAAGACAGATTCCATTTTTTAAACTAAGATATAATGCCTTTTCCTTAATGGGACTTCAATGCTACTGTAAGTAAAACATCATCTTTCCCATTTGGGTTGGAGAAATAGCCTTAAAATTGTGATATACTGTAGCTTAATATTTTGTAAGCACCCTTGCTTACTTATCAGGCCCAGGTCACCTGATGATATGGTCTGGAGAAATGAAATCAGGCTCAGATTAGAGGGGCCACAACAAGACTGAGGCTGTGACAACTTTCTTGAGACCAATCAGACTTTTTATACCTTTACCAGAAACAAAATGCAATGGCAATTGCCAAGATCAATACAGTTGTAGTTACCAGGATACAAGGAAAATTGCAAACTATAAAGGTACACAAGAGAAATGTATAAAGGCAATTAGACAAGTTGTCAAGCTTCCATGTTTCTTTAACTTCTAAGGGAACATGCAGAGAACAATAAAGCTGCCAGAATGTGCCACTACCTGAGTGAATACACCAGTCTCCCAGGAACTAGAAGGCACATTGTGCCATAGGAGCCATGGACTCTAACCTGAAAAATCCAAGACCGGTCAAGGCAACTAGGCTGGGCTAACTCCACACTTCCCTGAACCATTTTCTATTAGACATTGATTCTAAGTTATAATTAAATATGTATCCATGAGGAGGATGTTCTTTGCAGTATATTTTAAAACATGAACTAGTTAAAAAACACTGACTATTCCCAAAATTGTGATATTATCTAAAGCAATTTGGCATAACAGTGTACAATATTCTTCTCTGTAGACATTAAGATTTCTATTATAAAATTTGGTCCTTTTCATAGAAAAATTTACTATATGGTATTCAGTAAATAAAACAAATTACCAAGTGATGTCACCATATCTTATGTTTATAAACAAACAAAAGAAGCAAAATAAATAAAAGCTAACATGGACAGAGATAAAAAGCTTCTAGTATAAAATTTGTCCATATTAAATTTTGATTTACATCTATAAAGCAATGGAAATATAAATGTCAATTGATATTTTATTTGGACTTGGCATACTCTGTATGGCTCTAGGGGTTGACCCAACTTTAGCAATATGGGAATAAAGAAATGACAGGCAAACACATGTAAAGAGCTGGGATTGAGTGGTCTTGGAGAAACAGCAAGCCCTCAGATGCTCTGTGTTTTGTTGTATTTTTTATATTTTTTTTACATATATTTAAACTGGGTCAGTTCAGAAGCAGGTTTGACAATCTTGGTAGGGGCAGTATCTTAGGTAAGTAGTCTTTAGGCCATAACATGGTGGGGGAAGAAAGATACTGTGTATATTATTTGCACACAGGGTCAACATTTAGGCGTTGATTGAAGAAAAGCTGTACCACCACCCTGAATTTCAACTGATGATAGCTTTGCTACTTCCATGGAGCAGAGATCCTTGACATGACAGTGCCCATGTCAACAGCATGCATCCACTCAGTATTTCACTACATTAACTGATAGATTTTCTTTAAATTGGGCTAATTATTGTTAATTTGATGGGCACAGGTATGAAATGATTGAGATTGATTGGGATTGCATATTACATATGTGTAACTATTTTCTCCACATTGAAACATTTCCAATATAAGGGAGGAAAGAGTCTGAAGACTTGGAAAGTAGCAAATTAAAATACCCAGGAAGAAAAAGCAACTTGCAATACTCAGGAAGCTTCTGAAATGTACAAGTTTCAGAAGACACCTCCTCCCTCATCCCCAAGCTTCTATACAGTGTTAAAATTTTCTGAGCACAGAAGTTCTCCTGACTGAACTGCCTGCCAGTTGCACAGAGCACCCCAGTAAGGTAGTTTTCCTAAGACTTCGTCTGTGGTGGAGTGGGCTTTCTAGTAATGCTGCTGCCTTTTAATCGTCCATACTATGTAAAAAAAAAAAAATAGTGCTGGCTCACTGAACTAGATTGGGGTGGAATACTTCCTTAGGTCTGCATGAGTGCACTATCTAGGGTAAACACATTTTTCATGTCTCCCCAGGAAAAGTCACATAACAGATGCTTTTACGCTCAGTCTAAAAATCTAAAGGTCTACTACAGTACACTACGTAATCTATCACAGAGTTTGAAGACATGTGGAGTAAGCTTTCCAAAGGACAGCTAGAGCAGGAAACTTGTAGTCCAATACTTAAACATGTAGCCCTGGATTCTTTCTCAATGTGAACATATTTAGTATTTCTGTGAATATTATTTAGGAATCTGCCATGTGACTGATCAAAACTATGGAAAATGTTTCTACTCCTGGTCATATTTTATCAATAATTCTTAATTTTGTCCTACTTTCATGATGCAATTAATGAAGTTATAACTGAAGCGCTCAAATTTAAATGCTAAATTATACTCAACTTCAATTATAGTTAATAATTGATCCAGCCTCATTAGCATGGCACTTAAGGAAAGCAGTGACAAAAAACTGTATGAGACAGGTCCATGGGTTTTCACTCTCATGAGCTAGGAACCTGGATGAACTCTAATTAATTTGATTATGCTATGCAACTTTGGGGATTTATGTTGGAAACCTAGGGAGGTGACTTAGCCCTTGTTTTATGAAAAGAAAAAGAAATCAATGAAGTATTACCTGCTGTAGTGATTTTCTCTCCAAATGAATTTAGATATCAGCTTCTTCAAGTGTCTTTACTATGTCCACCGGCCTTGCATCTTTAACACGCTAAAATCTACCTTTGAAGCCCTTACTTGTATGTTGAATTCTGTCTCTGGTCTAGTTTCTCATTGTCTTCCTCTGAAAATCCTTCAGGGAAACATGGAAATTCTATTTTCTTATGTAAAGTTCTTCTCAGTTATTATTAAATTGTGTTCTTTTCCTTTATAAGGCAGGTTTTTTTTTGAAAGTTTGAACATCTGAACTTGTGTATAGATTGTAAGAATTAGATAGGTATTGGTTGTTTGATTTCCTCTTGTTTCCACCAGCTCACAAATAACATCATGGAAAATTCTTATTAATTATGAAAGCTTGGCCTTTAGCTTTGACTTGTTCCCAATGAGTTTTTCAACTTAAATTCACCTGTTTCTATTCATCTACATGACAGCTGTCTTTTACTTCTCTCCCATTCTCTACATCCTACTTGTTGCTCATATCATCATCTCTCTTCTTCCCAGATTTCTTCTTTCTCCCTGGAAATCCCACCTCTTCTCTCCTGCCTAGCTATTGGACATTCAGCTCTTAATTAAACCAATCAGAAGGCACCTCAGGCAGAGACAAATCTTTACAGTCTAGAACCAGATTATCCCACAACATATGATATCCCTTTGGGGATATCTTGCCACTCTGGTCATTGTTGTCATCTGTAGGTATTACTATTGGGTAGAACTACTAATTGCTTTTGTCCTTGGCAGCTTACATAGTACATTCATACAATCTGAGAACCAGGGCCAATGATGCGGTTTCCAGCTTCAAGCCTATGTCTAAAGTGTATGTTATTACCACACTAGTGTCTTTATTTCAATTTTCTCCTTGATCAACTACTTGAGTAGAGTTTTTGTTGTTGTTATTGTTGTTAATGTTTTTTTTTTTCCTTGTACTGGGGATTTTGTTAGATAGTATCTGACAAAATACTATCTACACTCTTTGGTGTAGATTTATGACTCCACATGGCAAAATGGCATAATGTTATTTAAAGCATATATAATATAGTATATATGTATATATTTATATATATATATATATATATAATTTAAAATAAATATACATATGATTTGCTAATGTAAAATAACACAGCATACCAAAATTACCTTTCAATTTAAGTTGAAATTACAGGAGTACTTGGTCCTGAAATTTTTATTATGTAAGAATTTGCCATGTTCTGTTATGGAGTGCAAGATTAATCAATTTAATTCAATACTTTACAAATATAAAACTGCGAATTTTTACTTGTCATTTTTCTATAAGCATAAAATATTAGAAAGTGTTTGCTTCTACCACTTTAATGTAATTCAATGAGATTTTTTTATAAAAATTATAAATGATTCTTTTAAATGGGGGACATTATTCTGTCAAGATGATTAAATGAATATTTTTCCTAATCTTCTAGTTAAATTAGTGAATCTTCCAATGAAGACTGTTTAAAATCATGTAAGTTATGAATAAACTTCCATGGTAGGTGTAACTAGCATTGCCTGACTAATGAAGAGACATTAGCATCTCTTTTATCATTCAGACATTAATGAAGTTGCAGTCTTACACAGCAGATTTACCCATTCATCTTTTGGGGAAAAAAGATTGATTATTGTTTAACTTGCCTCATAAGTATCACTATATTTTAGAACAATAGAAATCAGGTATCTTTCACACTAAAAGTAAGAAAATAAAGTAAGATCATGAAAATTATAGTCTGACTGATTGGTCCAAAGAACACTAAAGACTGTTTTCAGTGGTCTTCAGGTGTGTGATGGTATAGTATTCCCATGTGCCAAAAATGATGTCATCTAAACATATTTGGACAGGAACCTTCAATTACACAGTATTTCAGAGCTAATAGAATGGTAAACTATTTTGTATTTCCCTGGCCGAGGTGAGCCCTCCCTCTAAATCCCTTAAATTGTCACTACTGTGATCATCCCTTAGTCTTCAGTATCTGAAATACCATCACTCTAATTGGTTTCAAGATAGACCAGAATTAGGCCGGGTGTTGGTGGTGCACACCTTTAATCCCAGCACACGGGAGGCAGAGGCAGGCAGATATCCAGAGTGAGTGCCAGGATAGATTCCCAAGCTACACAGAGAAACCATGTCTCGAAAAACCAAAAAAAAAAAAAAAAAAAAAAAAAAAAAAAAAAAAAAAAAAAAAAGATAGACCAGGATGTATTTCCTCTTCAACATTTATTTGATGCACTTACTTTGTATTATTTTGTAGTCTTAGTAAATATATAGCCAGGCAAGTCACTGACTTGTACACACTAGAAACATGAGCCCAAACCTGATTCTAACTTTATTGAGTCCTATATTTTCTTTGGGAAGAAGGCCTTTATTATGTCTGTCACCAGTGTTCTTTTTTGTCCACTCCTACTCTTAAGTGACCTCCCTATCTATCTTCTTATGATTTAGCCTACAAATTGACACTCAGGACAAAAAAAAGGGTATAGTTCTGTTGAGTTCCTTTCAATGCAACAATAACTGGACATGAAAGAAGAGATGTTTGTATAAGAATTATAGACTTATAATTCTGAAATTAAAGGATTCCATATGGACACAGTTTTCTGAGAAATGAATAATATGTATTTGTTTAAATAGATGATGCCCCAGTAAAATATTTATGTTATTTATATCCCCATGAAGACATTCACATGAAAAGGAGAAATTACATCTTTACAAGTACATATCATAATTGCTATATAATCATCTTCTCATAAACACTTTAAAGAAGTAAGGATGAGGAGTTGTCCCTGTGTCCCGGGTTTCCTTGTTTTACCGAAACTCTGTCTGTTCATTTTGCTAACAGCCAATGAGAGCAGTTTCCAGATCAAAAGCACCAATCAAGAAAGAGATAAGAATCTTTTCCAAAGTTTCTTTTTAAAGTGGAAATCATATATCTGTATCTGTCTGTCTGTCTGTCTATCTATCTATGTATCTCTCTATCTCTCTATCTCTCTATCTATCTATCTATCTATCTCTCTATCTCTCTCTCTCTATCTATCTATGTATCTCTCTCTCTCTCTATCTATCTATCTATCTATCTATCTATCTATCTATCTATCTATCTATGGGGAGAGAGTATCAGAACTTGCTAGTAAGAATTAACTGGTTTATTAAATGAATTCTGCTTTCCCTTGTCTACATTTTTCTTGGTTTGTGTTTTCCCTTTAGGATTTGAGATTATTATGTTAATATATGAACATATACTATGTAACTTTTCTTCAAGGCTTTTTATACCAGTTCTTCCCAGCAGATCATACTTCATTTTAAGCTGATGATGAGACAGAATGGCGATAGGTCCATTTGCTTCATGTGAGAGACATCATCTTGTCTATGGGAAAATGTGATCTACTACTAATTTCATTTTCATTTCCTAAATAAGGAGACCCATTAAAACATAGCCATCTGGTGTACACAGCACTTAAATCTGTAGCTCCCAAGGAGTGCTTTCTTTCCTTTTTAAATATGTATGAACTGTTGTTTTGGTAATCCACTTCACCCTGTCAAAATACAATCAAATAGAATGTATGTGTGACCTCTTCGCCTTCCACCCTGGGAAAGATGAGTTCCAAGAACATTGAGGTGAACAAGATTCTGAACCTTTTACTTTCCATTCTATTTGCTATCCAAACTCGTACCATTATGGAAGTTGGATGTTTAGCAGAATCTATTTCATTGATAGCTACCCTGTTTGACTCATAAATAAGAATGTCTCTATGAACTGCAAATATGTGAATCATTAAGAATAAGTCTAAATCTAAAAAGAATATCCCTACCTTTTGGTGATACTTGATACCACATAAAGCTCAGGTGGTTTTTAAATAGTTGTTTAGAACAATTGGATGTACAAAACAGTGTTACTTCATGGAGTATGAATGTCTATTGTTATCTTGTTTTCACTAGAGTTGAAGAAATCTTGAAAGATGCATTTACTTGTTAATGATTTTCTTGGATAATGAAATTTTATTGTCAGTTTACTTCCTTGATATTTAAAACCACATTTTCTAGGATTAAATTCTTCATCATCCTGATTTTTCATACCTACTTTCTCTGTTCTATCAAAAGCCTTTGGTGGTCAAAGGCTGTCTTCCCCTGTAGATTCATAAATGAAATTTGCATATTAGCTGCCAAAGAATATGGTAAGGTGCTGGGCTCATCTTTGTGTTATTGAACAAACCTGGTTGTTTTAACCTTGAATATTTAAAAAGTGATCACATTGAGGAAAAGGGACTGAAATTGTTCATGTGCAGAGCATATGGTCAATGTATAAGACTGGGACAGTGAAGAAACTCCTTCTAGTTTTGATTTCCTGTTCACTTCAGTATAATTACATTAATGTGACATTATGTGTGACATTATAATTACATATGTGTGTAGTTGTTTTATTTACTCTTTACTCTTTTGGGCTCTTGGCTGTTTTCTCTTTGGGGGTCTGCCACCCAGGTCCCAAATAAATCATACACAGAGACTTATTCTTAATTATAAATACTGGACCTTTACTTTTCTTGCCAGCTTTTCCTAACTTAAATTATCCTAACTACCTTTTGCCTCTGGGATTTTTTTTTCTTTTCTTTCTTCTATTTATCTTATTTTCACTCTCACTCTGTGAATGGTTGGTTTGCTCAGTGGCTAGCCCAGACATCCTCCACTCCTTATTCTATCTTCTTTTCTCTTTCCAGAATTCTCCTTCTATTTATACCCTCTGCCTACCATCCCTACCTATTCCTTTCTCCTGCCTTACTATTTGCTGACCTGCTCTTTATTAGATCATCAGGTATTATAGACTAGCAAAGAATCACAGCTTCATAGAATTAAACAAGTACAGCACAAACAAAAGCAACACACGCTTACATTGTTAAAAAAATGTTCCAGAGCATCACCAAATGTAACACACCTTAAAATAATGTTCTACAATATATGTGACTTTCTCACATTTATTCTTGTTTTGTTAATATGTGGATCCTCCATTTTTCAATATACCACATCTATGCATATCAACCTAAATTTTGTTCAATTATTTTCAGGGAAGGAAACATATACTTTTGTTATTAGAAGTGCCATCCTTTTAAAAGTGTATAAAATAACCTGTATCACCTGTATAACTTAAGGTATTCTGTTGTAATTGGAGTGCTATTATCAGATGATGGTGAAAGTATCAGAGCTTGGTTTGAGTGCTAATTATAAAGCATTTCTCTAAGTGAAACTTGATAAGTGCAACTCCAACCACATTGACATCTAGGAAAAGATTGTTTACTGGAGAAAAATTAGGTGAATGGGAACCCTGAATTCATGCATTTTATAATCCCAATCAGAGGACAGTGAATGTTTTCTTTTACAAGCCACATGTTTCAAGAACAAAGCTGTAGGGTTTCTGATTTTTTCTTAAAAAAATTATGTGCATAGATGATTTGTCCACATATATGTATTTACAACACGTGTGTACTATATAGACTTGTAGATTCCAAGCTCAGATTCTTAATTTTTATAACTTATTTTTTGAGTATTTCATATGTGTGTTTGTGTGTATGTAATGTATTCTGGTTATTATCCCCACCCTTCCCCTATGTTTCCATGTCACTAGGCTTTGCTAGGGCTTTTATTTGATAAACTCTATAGTAAGCAGAATGTTTTGGTTACTCTATTTTAAGAATAAACCACTTTACTGAAGAGATAGAAAGGGGGATATACTATGTGCTTCTCAGTCAATTATGAGAATATTTGCCATCAAAAATAATGTATTAAGATTCACTAAACAACGTAAAAAACAGCCCATTGGAATCAATTAATTCTTGTAAGCATATGGTAGCATTTAAAAACAAGAAACACTGAAGCCAAGTCCTTCATGTTTGGCCAGGGATGCATTTCCATATGGGTTCACCCTGTATAGTGGCATCAAGAGAAGTTCTTCAAGAAGTGTAAGTTAGAACAGTATTTCTCATGCAGTCCTAACTCTGGGAAAACATGATTTAGAACACATCTTGAGTCTCAGTTAAGCATAGAGGATGCATTTCTGTGCTGCTTACCATCTGGGGAATAGATGGGAAAAAAGATGGCAATTCTCTTCCACGCATATAAAAATAGAAATGTTTTTAGTTACTGTATTCAAGGAAACATTGAAGGATGTTTTTAAAACACCAAAAATCATCCCATTAAGGCATTTTTTTGACTAGAAGCATTTGTTTTAATTTAAAATGTATGAGCAAGTAGACATAATAGCTAGGAACTACCACTCTAGTAAAACATGACAGTTATAAGGCAGCATTTACGTCTTTCTGTTTTCTTTCTCTTTAGTTTACTTATTTTCCCTGTTGAGCTTGGGGAACAATAGTGCTGGATTTCACTTGATTGCAGGTTTCCTCTGCTCCAGTTCATCATGTCTTTAGCCCCCTCTTTTCTTTTCTTTCAGCTGTCTATTTGGCCTTCACCCCACCTATACAACTGAGCAAGCCTTGTGGATTTTGCCATACACATTCATACACAGACAAAACCAAGTAGCTACCCAATGAAATAAAACTGCTCTCCTGGAGTTATTTTGACTTCTTATATGCCTTGACCAGAAGGGCATGATTACTTGGTTGAAATGGAATGATGTTAACCAAACTGACTTAGCTCTAGATAATGGAAAAACTTCTATCCTGTGTTTTGTTTTCCTGAAAAGCCATTCATATCAATTCTTTTCGCACAGCAATGGCAAATGTGGACTCTGCATGACCTTGGAGGTGTAGAATGTAGTCTTTCTAGTC
Source organism: Cricetulus griseus (assembly GCF_003668045.3). Classification (NCBI taxonomy): domain Eukaryota; kingdom Metazoa; phylum Chordata; class Mammalia; order Rodentia; family Cricetidae; genus Cricetulus; species Cricetulus griseus. The sequence continues at coordinate 20,728,382 of NC_048597.1, forward strand.
AAGTATTTTAACACTCTCACAAGGTAACTAAAAATGTAAGAAATAATAAGCATATTTTTGTCACTTTATCAGAAATTATTTTGATAAAACATAATCTTCAGTTACAGTAGGTCTTTAAAATGTCCATATAAATTTCAGACATATGATTATCAACTTTGTCAATTTTTCTTATTTCTCTAATACTATCTGTGACAGTTAAGGAATAGCTCTTGAAACTGAGTAATTTTCTGACATATATGAATTTGGAGCAGAGTTTTTTGAGAGATACAAACTCTACTATAAGACACTTTGACCCCAGCATTAAAATTCTGATGAAATAATTAAAATTTGATATTAGAATTTCAAGTGCTCTGAAGGAAATATCTACATAGAGTTTACTTCTAAGCAAACACCATAGTGAATGATAATATAAACTGAGGTTGAGTTTCTATGATGTCGATTCTTTTTTTCCTCTAGAAAGGCACTCAGAAACTCTGACAGAGCTAATGTCTGCAAGTCCAAACTTGTCTGTATGTGATGGCTTTGACGGACAGGTTAGATATATCTGATGTGGGAGACTGGAATGAATGAGTGGGAAAAAGTAGGTTCTGCCACACACTCTGGTCAATCAGATTACTCAGTTGTTCTTTCAACTGCCTCACTCTGTCACTGGCTGTCAAACCAATCAGAATAGTGAAACTAGTATTTACATATACACAGAGCATTGTGATTTGAATGTGATTACTTCACTGTTACAACCACAGACACAACAAATATTATGATCTATGTGCTGAAAACTATATACAAATGTCATTAATATCTACAGGTGTGGACTGGGAAACAAGAAAAGGAGGTAAATTCAATCCAATATTGTATTTTTAATACCGGTGCTTATTATTTAAAAGACACAAAGAACAGGGAAACTTACATAAACACACATCTTTACATAAACCCTCAGCAGTGTATTCTAATTTTGGATCCAAGCTCGCAGTAATTTGAGACATTGTTAGGCTTGCATTACTTACTCGACACAGGCAAATGTAGGTCCAAATTTAAATTTACTTAAAATTTCACAAAGCCCAACATCACTCTACTACATCTATAAGGCGACACAGAAGTCCCTGGTCATTTGAGGATGCTGCTCTGGTGGAATGATTTAGAGATCAAGTTTGCCAGCAAATGATAGAGAAGCAGGACAAAGGTAAAGCAGCCGAATTACTCAGCTTTAGTCATAGGGAAATTTCCCTCTGAAAACTCCATATCTAGCCTACTAGGCTATTGGGTATGTTTAGTTCGTAAGTTACCTGCTGAATCAATGAACTTAATCTTTAAGGAGCTATTTTCATCAATAAGAGCTGACTGTTCATTTCTAAGCCTGTACAATGGATTCAATACCATCAACTTCACAAATAGCAGATGATAACATGGTTGTGCCTACCAGTTATTGGAAACAAAGTGAGATTCAATACCAATTTATGCCATAAAGATGTATATAATTGCACTATTGTTTTATGTATATTACCTAGTTTGATCTGCAGAACTGTCCCCAGAGATAGAAATCATAGACATCACTAGAGTTTCTGAATAGAGAAACAACTGGTAACTGAAGGCAGTAAATGAGGAGACCACTTTTGGATTAGCTCATCAGAAATACAATTATCAGTATTGGTTCAGTCGCTACCCCACCCACTTACTTACTTGTATAGCTTTGTTTCTCTTCAGAGACAAATATTTCAACCCACTTGAACCAGGAGCCTGTTATTTTCCCTAATAGTTTGTACTCAGCAGTCACTCTTTGAGGAAACATCAATACTTTAGAGGTACTAATAATATAAAGCAATTCAACTTGGTTTATCTAGGCTTAATGATGAAAATATATGATAGTTTACATATAAAAGTCATTGTTTTAAATTGGGGGATTAAAAAGATGGAGCTTAATGGATGCCTTCCCCCAGAGATGGGCAGTATTTTCTTCAGACTTTCAGAGAGTATTAGGTTTGTCCCTTCAGTCATCTACACTGGACTGCTCATTCAAAACCACAAGCAGATAAACAGAATGGGCTCTAGAAATGTAATAACCTAAATCTATTTGAAGAAAAATGTGAAGAAAATGAATATAATAGGAAGTGTCCAAGGGAATAGGAGAAAAAAATGTAAAAGCATTATTATCACTAGAATTGGCTATGTGTGAGCAATAAATGAAAACTGTTTTTTTTTTTTAAGAATACATTGTATTTACATTATGATACTTTCCTATTAGGTTCTTTCAAGCGAATCCTAATGTATTTTTGTAACTCCGGCTTCTCTCACTAATTTCCTCACTGAAAGAATGGGAACACTGGCTGCTATGCAAACCGTAAAGAAACTGAACTTACTCTTGCTGTAAAGGCTAGCACATGTTTTCTGATTTGTGGTACTAAGGACGAACATGAGCAGGCCAGATTCTAAACAAGAAAAACTTTAAAAGGTTGATTAGAAAAATCGTGAAAAGAATTGTATTAGGATTTTGATAGGAATTACATTGAATCTGTAGATTGCTTTTGGTAAGATTGCCATTTTTACCATGTTGATCCTACCTATCCAAGAGAATGGGAGATCTCTCTATTTTCTGATATCTTCTTTAATTTCTTTCTTTAATGACTCAAAAGTTCTTGTCATACAGGTCTTTCACCTGTTTGGTTAGTGTTACCCTAAGATATTTTGTATTGTTTGTAGCTATTGTAAAGGGTGATGTTTTCTCTGATTTCTTTCTCAGCCCCATTTTTGTCTATATATAGTAGGGCTACTGATTTTTTTTTTTGAGTTAATCTTGTATCCTGACACCAAACCAGGCCCCCTGAATGCGGGTGTCAGTTAAGAGCACTGGGCAGTCTATGGGTCCTCTGGCAGTGGAACCAGAATGTATCCCTAGTGAATGAATAGACTTCAGGAGCCCATTTCCTTTGGAGGATTACTCTTTTAGACTAGAGGGAGGAGAGGGCCTAGGTCCTGCCCCAAATGATTTGACATATTTTAATGATCCCTCATGCAAGGCTTCACCCTCCCTGGGGAGTGGATGGGGCATGGGGGAACCATTGAGGGGTAGGGGAGGATGGGAGAGAGAGGGAGAACTGGGATTGATATGTAAAATAAGGTTGTTTTAAAGATAAATTATATAAATATAATATATATATATATATATATATATATGGTGAAAAGAGAATGGTTCTTAGATTTTTTTCCCTTGAAATTAGAATTTTGAATGCAAAACTATCATGTTCTTACCTTTAACAAAAATGATTGAAGGGGTCATTTGTAGGGACACAGTATTGAGAATTAGATTTAAAATTTTATTTGTAATATACTTGTAACATTTTTAGTGTCCAAATTACTTTTCAGTTAGCAAAAGAAAGCTAAATAGATTCATGATCACATTCTCTTAGTTTACTGATTTATTACTGTTATAGACCAGAACATTGAGCCATATTGCACAAGCTAGTCCTGAACTCATAAACTCTGAAATCCTCCTAACTAAGCCCTAGAGTAAGAGTTTGTGCATGCCGAAAACCTGTGGGTTACAATAGGCCTGTACAAATGACTGTGACATCATTTGCTAGGCCAACTTTCTCTTATTTTGATAGTTGATGTCCATATGCTGTGGAAACTATCATATCCCCTTCTAAATGGGCATAAGCAATCTGACACATGACATCTTGGATCTCCCTTTGTTTCCCAGAATACTCATTGGTTTTACCCTCTCACTGCCTTCTATATCTCTCTTAGCATCTTTATGTTTGACCACTACCACAAACTCCAGCCTACGGAACAAAAACCCACAACCATCACTCCACCCAGAACTGCAGGCCCACAGCACTAGGGGGAAAGTACATGAGCTGTGTGCCCATAAGCACCATGTATTTTAAAACTATTCCATATGGTATGCTTGCTATGAGCCATGCTCTTTTTGAGCAAGTGAGAACCTAAAAGCAATGGAGGGAAAAGAAATCTCAGTTGTTATGGAGGCACATTCTTGTGGGAAAACAAAATAAATTAGAAAGCACATAAATAATAGAAGGTAAATTGATGGCTAAGTCCTGGGGGAAAGCCCAGCAGAGTGGCTTATGCAGTAACTGCAGCAGGGGGAGAGCCTTTTAGCTGGCCACACTAGGAATGTTCTTTTTAGCAGGTGACAATCAAACTGAGACCCTCTTATAGAATGCTCAATAAAGACAAGAGTAATAGACTTGAGAAGACAGAAAAAACAAACAGAAAGGACCAGAATTAAGAGTGATGAATCTAAGGAAATTATTTTCCATGATGTGTTAAGAACTTATTTGTGTGGGCTGGAATGATAGCTTATTAGTGAAGCTCACTGTCTGCTTTTCCGGAGGACCTGGATTTGATCCTTAGCACACATGCAGTGGCTCACAATTGTCTCTACCTTCAGTTCTAGGAGATCCAATGGCCTGTTTTGCCACTGTGGGCACCAGGCAACGAATGTGATATAAATATGTGGGGACAAAACACCCACCTATATTTACAAATATATAAATAAATTTTAAAAAGACATCTTTGGGGCAATGGTGAATGTATATGTGATGAAAATTACCATAAACTTCCTCCAAAAATTGGCTCTGTTGAGCAAAGATATAAGATTTCTTTTTTAATAGGATGGTATAATGCATCTGTACTCAATCTAGGCTTATTCAGGATTGAGGGTGAGGAAGAGGAATACTAGTTATTGGTGGTAATGACAGCTAAGCAAGAGATGTTGGTTTTCTGATCATTAAATACTATGCCTACCAATTTCCCAAAGCCCCATAACTAACTCATTTGTCTTGGTATGTGCATAAGCATTGGTCTCCTTTTGGTATGTGATCTGATATTTCCAAGTGTTTCTGATGAGGTTGTTGTATCTTAGTCCATTTTGTGCTACCCTAAGCAAATACCACAGACTGGGTGATATTTGGAGTTACAGGATTAGTGGCTGAGACATCTATGCCCAAGGCACTGAGACATCTGTGTGATGACTATGCTTTGTATGGGCTGAAGCCCCATATGGTACATGATCACATGGTGGAAGGCAGAAGAGCCAGGAGGCTAGAGAGCCACTGCCATGATCTCTTCACCCACTGCCATTAAAAGATTTGCATGAGGTCAGAGCCCACATGACCCGAACATCTCTGTTAGTCTACCTTCTAAAGTTGTCACCTTAAGGATGATGTTTCTAAAACTTGAACTTAAGGGTGCCATATTGACACCGTAGTGCTGTCATGCTGCGTTCCCTCCCTAATGTTTTCCATTCTGTGGTTCCGATTTCATAGAACCACCAATCTTCATCTTTTTGTGATACAGACTCTAGAAGAATATTCAGCCATGGTTTTTGTTTTTTAAAAACAGGTGTGTATGGTGTGTGTGTGTGTGTGTGTGTGTGTGTGTGTGTGTGTGTGTAGATGTGTGGGTGGGAGCTCAACACACATGTACAACAGTGCATATGTAGATGTTGTAGAAAAACCTTCCAAAGTCAGTTCTCAGTGCTCACCTTAGATTCCTGGGAATTGAACTCAGGTCATCTGGCTTCCACAGCAAGGGTTGCTGCTTGCTGAGCTTTCTCAACAGCTCAGCCATTGATTTTTGATCAATACCTAGTTATATGTCCTGTGCTGCCTGAGACCTAGAAGCCATAGTCTTGGTGAATTGTTTCACCTGTCTTCCCTCCTATGAACTCTTTTCTTGATTGGGCATTGGTAGCTTCTGGTCTGCACTACTGGGTAGATAGCTCTTTGATGCTTCTGTCTTCCTTCCTTCAGTCCATCCATGTGTCTACACTGGGTAACTTCATAAAATAGATTTTCCAACTTTAAACTGACAGAAGACTAAAACATAGCCTAGGAGTGAATATCTTTCAAGTTGTTAACCATAAGGACAGCTCTATTGTGCTGGCTAGGTGAGATGTAGGACTCTCTGTCCTGAGTGCGTTGGCTGATGAAGGGCAGCACCAGTTCTTGCTAGTGTCACAGCCAGTGAGGAGCAGTGCCAACTGTGTACAGCCATATCCTCTCTGTCTTTGGTGGTATCAAGAGCCTTGAACATCAACATTACCATAATGGCTGCATCAGGGTCTTGGACCTAGACAGGGGCCCCAGCAGCAGCTCTGGCCCAAACATCACTATGGCCCTGGGTGGCAATCAAGTCATCCTCCTCACCACTTTGACTTCTTCAAGTACGCATCTGTCCTTATGAAATGAACGATCTCTCTCTCTCTCTCTCTCTCTCTCTCTCTCTCTCTCTCTCTCTCTCTCTCTCTCTTTCCTGTAATACACTATAATCTTGCCCTGTCTGCCTGGTGCCCAGGGTGGACCTATGTGTGGGCAGAAACATTTAGCCATTCTTTGTACCAATTCAAAGACATGACTATCCCTTCAGAAATCGAAACTAGAAGATGCATTCATAGTCATGTCTCTGGAATTAACTGTTACATTTGTTCTATTTTATTTTTTATGAGTTTTTAATATCTGCCCTTTTCTTTCTCATCTATCAATGCCTAATTTCAAAACTCACCAGGAAAGATCAGTTTCATTATCTGACATTCAGGATATCCATAAATATCTTTATAGCCTAAGTGACTCTGGTTTCTCATTCTGAGTCTTGTCACAGAGTCTGTCAGAATTTCACTTTAGTGTTTGCCTCTTTCCCATGGTTCCCACTTTCTATATTTCACCTCCATGAGAATAGTCTTGGTTCTTCTTGACTTTACAAATTGTTTTCCTTTTCTTATTGCATAATGTGACAAGGGTTATCTTAATTATCACTTGGTGAATTTTCTGTGTGGCTATAAATGATGATTGATCATGAGCCCAAACTGCCTCCTTTCTTCTGAGATTAGGCACATTCAGAGTGTTATGGCTTTGGTCTTGGGCTAATCTCTTACCTTCTTTGTCTCATCAGTCATCTCCTTTCCCAGCATGCAAAGCAGGACTCAAGTGTGTTTGAATTATCTCATCATTTGCAAAATGCTTCTAGGTCCATGCCATTCTCAAAGGACATGTTGTTTTCTTTGATTTAAATAATGGCTTTTAAATGACAGACACCAGTTTCACCTGGCCCATGTGGAGTTCTTTATGAATCTGGGCTGTTACATCTGAGCTTCGTTTTGGAGAATAAACAAGAAGGCACTCATTGTATTCATAAAGGAGAAACAACTACAATAAGATCATGTAATTGTCTTCCACACACCCTTACAATCAGTCTTGGTCTCTATATAGCTAATAGGAAGGTTTCTGTCTCAGCTCTTAACATTTCTAACAATTTCTTGTTACCAAACTTTGCATGATTTCACAATGTCACTAAAGTGCCATGTTTATATTATTTCTAGGCTGTGGTTACTATTATGTGGAAGCATACTTGCAGTTACTATTTATTTATTTATTTATTTATTGTTTTTAGTGGTTCTGTGGCATGTAGGTAATATGCACTAGGAAAGCCAGTATAGATCAATGATTACATTATTTTGCTAAGATGACAGGGACAAAAATGTCATCTGTTTTGAAGGCTTAAAAACATGGATTCTTGTATGTGCAAGAGGACTTTTCTTATGCAAAGATTGCCTATATCAGCTTGTAGAAGCTAGCCTAGATATTAAAACTGTTCTTTAAATGTAACATACACGTGATAATTCTTATGAATGATTATTCTATCTGATTAGATAGATACCTAGATATATAGACAGATTATATCTAGAAAAGGAAACATGAACAACTGATTCCTTCCGTTTAACTTAATTCCACTTTGCTCTTTGGAGTAAAAGCACAAGAAACTAAGATTGTTTTGATTCATGTCATCAATATGTATAAACAAAAAGTATGCACTAGTCAATCATCATAGCATATAAAACATGCATGTTAGTATTTCCACATTTCAAAAACTGCACATAATGTGTTGGTATTCCTGAAGAAATTTCTTCTACGTTATAGCCAAATTAGATCCTAGTGTGGCATTTGCTCCATGAAGCCTAACGTATGAGTAGGCCATTAGCCATGCTGGAGCTTAGGGACCTTAGGCTTTGCCTTTCGATATTAAATATTTAATATTGCTTTGTCCTGGATGGCTTAGAACAGGATCTTTTCCTCATTCCAGGGCAATGTTAGACAGAATTCACAGAAGAGCACTGAGTCATATTTTCTATTGAAATCAAACCTGGCCCTTCCCCTTTGCACAGAGAGCCACACACAAGCCTGCCCTTGGGATGGTGACGTCATTACCATCTCAGGGCCCCCTAGGCTGGTTGTTCCTATTAAAATTAGGTGAGATTAGAGTTCTAGGAGAAGAAGTCAAATATTTAAACACTGATCATGCCTGGATGCCTTTATTACTTTTCAGACAGTGAATTTCTTCAGACTTCTAGAATTACAGACTGCAATCATTTTATGTGAAAGTGGACAGTAAAGAATACAATTAGGTGAATCACAGAAATCTGCTACTCACTAAGGCCTTCTGTGAAAGGAAAGATGCATCTATTTAAAGCTTCCTGATATATGAAAGAGACACTTATCCCCCAAGGAGAGAGGGGAACTACTTAAAAGAAAGGACTTCTATTAATATTTTACAATTAAATTGCAATCTCTTTATCCTTTCTCCCTTTGTAATTTTCATGTTGACCTATGTAAGTGCTTTGTCTGTGTAGCACTCACTCTTTCTGGGTCATCAGAGGAAAGGAGTTTATTGAAAAGGAAACAGAATTAAAAATTCAATGACAGGAATTCGAATAGTGTCTCTTTGGGGCTTATCTTCTCAGTGTTTGGGCTTTTGTGGTTATTGGTCAGGGATTTTTTGATATTGGTTCATTAATGACAAGGTGAGTGATGTCAGTGTCAAGGGAGGCAATCATGTAACTTGAAGTTCCGGGGGTTTCTAGTAGTTGCATCATACTTAAATATTGTGTGTGTGTGTGTGTGTGTGTGTGTGTATACATGTATATTTGTGTATGTATGTCCATTGTAATACCCACCTCTATGCATACATATCATAAGATTTAAATGGGAATTGTAAAAGGCCCACTCAATCAGGCAAAATGACACTAGTTATTCTACTTTCATATAAAAAGTAAAGAAAAGAGAAACAGTGAATTTTAAATTTATTTAAAGTATATAAACTATTATGATGAATACCATTTATGAAAACATAAAGTGTATTTGGGAAAAATAAACAGAAAACTGAATAATCATGAAAGGAAGACTAGACTAAACTCCATTTTTATTTTTTAATTTGTAAAATCAAAGAAATATTACATAATCCAAAATTTCTCACTAAACTCTAATTGTTCAGCCTTTGGTAAAATGAGAAAAAAGATATCAAAAATTGAAGTATAGAATATTTAACCATAAAATGTGAACATGGATTAGGGCCACACACACACACACACACACACATATATATATATATATATATATATATATATATATATATTCATATAACTGCTGATATTAATGACCAAATTGTGATATGAGGCTTCAACAGAGTAATCAATTCAGCAATATATTAAACCAAAAGTCTCAGAGAATTTTGAATATTTATTTCCAAATATTTCTATTATGCTTTCTGCCAAAACAAAAAGGTGATCTGAAAGTATCCAACTAAGTGATTGCATTTCTCCTGCTACAGAATTCCATGCCTTTATCTGAAATAGTAGACTATATTTAAAACAATTTTAAGCTCACAGCAATATTAATATGGTGATTTTACAGATGCCTATATCATCATCCTACAAACAAGTTTGTATGTTTGTTCCAACTGATAAGCTCACTCATCATCATCACACAAAGGCTGGAGTTTTTATCAGGTTCTTTCTTGGCATCGACTATCCTATGGATATGAACCAATGTGCAATGATGTGTTCATAGCATACTAACATCGTAAATAGTAAATCCACTGTCATCAAAATTCCTGTAGCTCCTGCTCATTCATTTTTCTCCTTTGACCCTTGGCAAGCATTCTTCTTTCTATTTTATCCACAGACTTGAATTATGAGATCACATACTATGTGCCTTTTTTGATTGGTTTCTTTCAGTTTGTGTGATGGATTTAAGTGCCATCCATAGAGTTGCATATTTTGACGATTGTTTTTTTTTTTTAGTCCTGAAAAATACCTCATTTTCTGGATATATCCATTTATCTATTCATCTCTTGAAGGCCACCTAGCTTGCTCCTGAATTTTTGACAGTTCTGAAAAAAAGCTATTGTAACAATGTATGTGCATGTTTTACTAGGATCATGTATTCCTCAACTTTGATAGACAAATGGTTCATGTTTTATGGTTGGTCAAACACTGAACTCTGTCTCCAGGATGATAGATTTTTTTTTGCCCTGAGTCTGTTTTATTTTCTCTCCTGCCTTGTGAGAGAGGAATGAGTTGATATCTCAAACATTTCCATGATTTTCTCAATGTTCTTAAAGCATTTGATTATTTGATTCTATTTTATAGGCAGTTACAAGCTTTAGGAAAGACTGATGTGCTTAGTGGTGACCAGCTGCTGGAAGCTGTGAAGATAGAAGACAGAGGTGACAAGGATGGACATGGAAAGTCCTGGAATTTTGATGACATGCACAATCTAATGATGCAGATTGGCATTCACTCAAAGAAATAAAAATTAACACTACACTGGCAATTTTATTTTATTTTGAAAATCTTTGAGGAGCATATATATATCCATCCCAGAGAATAATTCAAAAGAGCAATATTTGTTGTTTTTAGTTGCTTTTGTTTTGAAAGATGATCTCTCTATGGGGCCCTGACTGATCTTCAGCCTTGACCTTCCTCTGTAAACCTGGATCAGCTTGAACTCACAGAGATATGCCTGTTTCTGTATCTTGAGTGATGAGATTACACAAATATGGGCTTACCTTCAGTTTTGAGTGAGTGAATTTACTAAGCGTGTAACTAGTCAGAGAATAAGTAGTGATTAGCAGAGAGACAGAAGCAGCAAATAGCAAAATATTGTCAATCACGTGTTCACAACATCTCTCAGAGACAACTGGTATGTCCCAATTGGGAGAGCTAACAAGAGGGAGTACCATCAACTCAGGGACTTAATACACACAACAGAAACCAGCTGGCAAAGGCACACTCAGGCAGCCAGCTGCATTTCCCAATTGAGAGGCCCATACAGAATAGAACAAGCTCTTGGAGGAGGCTCCCGAGTAAGAGAACAAATAGCAGCTGACAGACATCATTTAATCAGGCTCCTGCAATCAGGCCACAGACAGAGAGAGGAAGCCATTCTCAGTTCCACAGGAGTTCCGCATCAAAACTTCTGGGTAGAACATTGTCTGCCATGAAAGCCCGCCTTCTCTTTTCTACTGCAGACAGTTTTATGTTATGAGATAAACAATAGTAACCTTGGACAGGAATACTTTCTTATCTTGTAAGTGCTCTCAAAGGCACCATGTTTTTACTCTTGGGCAGCTTGCTCTTTTTTTTTAATTGGAATTACAAACAAGATTGAATTACATGACAATCCCAGTTCCTTTCTCCCTCCCTTCCTCCCCTACCACCCTCCTAACTAAAAACCATACATATCACATATCGTTTCTTCTAATCTACACCTGATCTGCTTGCTTTTTTTATTTCTTCACATCACAGAATGGGGAGAGAAGGCTGGACCAAGAAATGGTGTTTCAGGAGACGATTTGGAAACTACTAGAAATAAACATGCAGGAATTCATGTCAGGAAGGACCCTTTTACTTTCAAAGTTGGCTTTCTACAAATTTAAATAGAATATGACATTTTGCCATTAAAGTGTACATTACAGCCAATCAAGAACAAACATTGTGGGTTATATTCTCCTACATTTCAGTGCTTCTAAGAAGGAGCTTGTCTGTGTTGGCTTGGGTCTTCTTGATTTTCTAACTTGGCTTTTGAAGGAGCTGGAATTACAGACATGTTCCACCATGCCCAGCTGAAATCTACTCATTTAAAATTGCAGTAACATGTGTACTTAAAACTTTTCTTTGACTTTTATTTTTCCCTGATGAACAGCTAGCTGATTGATTGAGTATGATTGACAGATTTGGCTATTCAAATGAAAGCAACTACACCTAAATGTCTCTGGATAAACAGTTTTGATGCGTAAATGGATATATATGAATATATATAAATGGATATTCATATATATCCATTTATATATATTCATATATATCCATTTACATATATATATAATATATATTCTGTATTTTGAATATACTTGATCATTGCTCATCTCTTGACAGTCTATAAGGAGATAAACTGACCGAATTTCTTCATAGTCAACAAGATAATATTATCAAACTGTCAAAGATGAGGCTGGAATTTGTCTCCATTAATTGTTGGCTGCTCTCTCATAGGACTTGAGTTCAGTTCCTAGTACCCATCTTGGGCAACTAACAGACAACTGCCAGTAACATGAGATTCATGAATCTGAAAACCTCTTTTGGCCTTTGCAGCCCATACACATAAATAAAAATAAAATAATCAAAATATTGTAATTGCTTTCTTATAGAACTGGGTTAATTCTCTCAGGGTAATTTCTTACTCCTTTGAAACTGGATTAGATATCAACATGGCAGGTTTCTATACAGCTAGGTAGATACGTTTATGTATAAGGTAGGGCTTTTGAGATGACTCAGCAGTTAAGAGCAGCTACTTCTCCTTTGGAGTTCCCAGAAGCCATGTTGAGCCACTCTCAATAGCCTGTAACTCCAGCTCCAATGTCTTTGGCCTCTACAAACACCTACACTCATAAGCACACACCTACCCCCCCCACACACACACAATGCACATATGTAAAAGTCTAAATTAATCTTTCGTTAATTAGTCCAAATGAGACTCCTAACAATGGGAGGAGAGGCTGTCCCTAACACTTTGGCTGGTTCTTTGGACCCTCTTTCTCATACTGGATTGCCTTGCCCAGCTTTAATACAAAAGGAGATGCTTAGTCTTACTATAACTTGATACACCATGGTTTGTTGATACCCATGGGAGATCTGCCCCTTTCTGAAAAGAAACAGAGGAAGAATCTGAAAGGTTGAGGGAAGGAAATAAGAGGATAGGAGGGAGGGGAGACTGGGGTCAGCTGTAAAATAAATTAAGTAATTGAATTTTTAAAAATTTCCAATACTACATGTGAATAAAAATCTAATAATTCTCCACACTTGCAAATCAAGTTCTGGCTGCACTATTGCCTCTTTCTGATGAACATAAAACACCCAGAAAACTTACAATTTGGGAATGGCCTCATGATTTACAATTTTACACTTATCTCCTTATATTTTTTGGTTCAAATCATCCAGAGTTCACAAAGAAAAAGGTGAAGTAATCATAGTTTTTAAAAACAGACAGCCAAGGCTAATTTTATGACTTACTTCATTCAGATTTAGCTTCTGGTGTTTAACGATAATGCTATCTTCAAGAAAACTTTGCACATTAAATCACTTTATGGCATTCAATTTTTTTTTTTGGAAGGGACTGCTCTAATAGTCAAAAGTAGAGCGAGCTGTCTTGGCTTTCAAATAGGACAGATGCACTTCATTGCAGATTCCTAATGACAGAGGAGCGAATTGGAGAACAGACAAGTTAAGTCAGGTTGGCAGGCTTGGAAAGGAAATAAAGAGAGGCTGAGCTGGTATAAAATCATCAGTCTTCTGCCTTGCAATCCAGAGCTCTCCCGTCACCGTGCTATGATTAATCAATACCAGGAAGCCAACCAAGTATCAGGAGAAGATCACCCATTTGTATCTGTCTTTCCCTTATGTGGCTAGAATCTCAAACACCAAGTGCAGGAGGAGTAAACGTCAGAAGAGATGGCAATCTCAGTGACCGGTGAACAGATTTTCCTCTGATTATAAAAAGAGATTTGCTGACAAACCCAGAATTTACTGAGCTTGAAGTGTGAGATACTGAACTTTGTATGTGTTTTGTCAACACGTGGAAGAATCGGCCCTTTCTTTTAGCAACTTACTTTGCCTCCCTTTTATTTTTATACTGCTAAGAAAGCATTGCATATGTGTGGAAGTGTGTGTTGCCTTATGAAGCACATTGGCATAGGCTGCTGGTGTTAAAGATTCGCACATTTCACACAAAATTGGGTATATTTATATCTATCTCAGAAAGTGAAATAATAGAATTCAAGAATGGAGAATGTAACCAAAAAGGCAAAATCATGGCATGTGGAGGGAAAGCAGCACTCTTCACTGGAGATATTTATTTACTTATTCATTCATTTAGTTTTTAGAAATTTTCAAAAAGTAAACTCAACCAAGTCTTGCCAAATAGTTTTTTGGAGGGAATATTCTATTCGAATGTATTCTCCAGAAGGGAAAGACTGATGATATAGAGAGATGTGAATTGGGTGGAAAATAGATGGCTGTTGTATAAGTATGTTCTCCTTTGCAGTTTGCTGAACATGACATGACTTCAACAGTGACTTGGCTTTATAAGAGGGTAGGATAAACAACACATGTTCTTCATAACACAGTTTTTGTTGTTGTCGTTGTTGTTGTTGTTGAACTTAAACAGCAAAAGGAAGAAGTGTAAAAGGAAGGGGCAGAGATAATTTGTCACATGTTAAGTTCAACTGAAGGCAGACAAAAGAGCAGCTGCCACTGGTGGTGACTTCTAGCTCCAAAATTCACAGTGTATGTCAGTGGGGCTGGCTTTTCATTGAAGGAATCTGCCTGCCTCTGCCTCTTTGAGCACTGGGATTAAAGTTGTAAACAACCATCCCCTGGCTAACTAGTGAGTAGGGATGCTATGTGTTTATTTTGCTTTGATATACAAGTCTAGTACTTTCTTCTTGTTGTCTAACAAAGAGCTTTTGACCTCTGTGGTCTTTGAGTGGAAGATTGTTTATTGGAGTGTTCTGAGCACAAGCTGTCTCCTTGTTTCACATTTATTTAACAAGAAATACACTACTGAAAAGGAGGAAAGGTGAGGAGAGAGGAGGCAAAGGAAGTAGACTGGGTAGGTTGAGAAGGATGAGACCCCTAAAAACTGATCCAACCTGTCTTTGTCAACTGTGTGATCTTGGATGTTGCAATAGTTACAGTGAGGAAGTTACAGTTACAGCTAGCAACTCCTTTCTTGTCTCTCTAATCTGATTTCAACCATATTTCTTTTGCTAGAAATAACAATAGTTTGCACAACACATTTCAGAACATACCTGACCGTATTGCAAAACATTAATTTGCTCCTTTTGTGAGAAACTGTATCTGGGACAATAGCCCCAGGCAAAAATAAAGTGAGCTAACTCTAGTCTTTGGAATCATTGTTTAGATTATAATTGATGATTGTATTCTGCTACTGCTTAAAGCCCTACATGATTATCTTTCTTAGATTGGAAAGTTTTAGGAGCAATTGTTCCAACATGTTGCAGAATACTGTTTGCCTGTCTTGAGATTTGCTATTTCATACTCCTTCACTTTCCATGTTAAGTATGTCAGTACTTTGGGAAACTGTGGAATAAATGACGTTCTGGTGTCGTGGGCCTTGTCAGTAAAATATAAGAGGTCAAATGCTAGTACTGCTGAATATTTTTTTTTCTGTACATCACGAGTGATCTTACAAAGGTTTTATAACCTCTAAGATTAATGCTGTCTCCTTTATATGTATGTACATTAAATAATGTGTGAAACATCCTCTAGGCTCTGAAGATGGCTCCGCCAATAAAGGCAATTGCCAATGAGCCTCTAAACTCTTTTGAGGTTAGCCCAAGGACCCACAGAGTGGAGAGAGCTGACTCCCACAAGTTGTCTTTTGGGTGCATCTGGATACACACATAGGTATACATACATAAAAGAATTATGTTAATGTAATTGCTTTCTTTACTTTTCAAGATATAATACAATTACACAAATACTTCCTTCCCTTTCTTCTATGCCTTTCCATTCTCCCACTCTATTCTCTTTCAAATTTGTAGTCTCTCTTTTCATTACATTCTATTTCAGTCATATATGTATTCTCAGATACAAGATGCCCAGTCTGTATACTGTTACCTATATGTGTTATTTTTTCAGGGCTGACCAGTTGGCATTGGATAATTAATTGGTATTATCTTCCCTGTGGATGACTATTTCCCCAATTCTCAGCACTATTTTTTTGCCTGTAATTCTTTGTAGGAGTTATTTTTTTAAAGGTACTCTACATGCTCTCCACACAAAGATGAATCTCTTACAACTCTTGCGTATGCAGAACAGAAGCTTATGCAGAACAGAAGCTTATCTAGCACATCCCTAAAACTACATCAAAAGGGAGGTGCTCCTTGAAGAAAAGGCTGGAGTTCTAGAATTCTGTGTTTGTTTTAGTATGCAATGTACACTTTTTGAAACTTCAAAATGAAATATCTTTTGATATGTTGCATCAAAGTTCCCTGAAGTTTGCATTTTTAGCTAGGTTCCTATTTCTATGACAAAACACCTGGACCAAGGCAACTCTTAAAAGAAGTCATTTAATTGGGAGCTTCTTAGAGTTTCATGAGATTAGTCCATGGCCATGATGGTTGGGTTTGTGATGACAGGCAAGCAGTCAAGCATGGTAGTAGCTAAGAGCTTTCATTCTGATGTACAGCAAGCAGGATGAGAGCCTGTGAGACAGGTAATGGCATGGGTTTCTCAGACTGCAAAGCCTATTCACAGTGACAAACCTCTGCCATCAATGCCATACCTTCTAATCCTTCCTGAACAATCCATCAACTGGGAACCAAACATTTCCATCAAGGCCATACCTCCTAATACTTCCTTAACAGTCTACCAACTGAGAACCATATATTCCCATCAAGATCACATCTAATCCTTCCTAAACAATCCAACTGGGAGCCAAATATTCCCATCAAGGCCACACCTCCTAATCCTTCCTAAACAATCTACCAACTGGGAACCAAACATTCCAATATGTGAGCCTATGGGGGGGTGCATTCTTAATGATAACCACCACAGTCCAAGCAGTTGATATTAATTATCACCACGATGGAACTTGGAAGCCTGTAGGAAATAATCCTCTCTGTGTATCTGTGAAAATATTTCCAGAAAGTTGAACCTAAGTAGAAAGACACACCCTGGGTATAGATGGCATCATTCCATGGGCTAAGTTGGAAACTGAGTAGATAATGTGGGTGGGGGGAAACCAAACATTTGTTGCTTTGTACTTACTATGGGTACAAGGTGTTCAACTGCTGTATTCTCCTTCTGCCTTGAAGGCTCCCATCTCCATTTGAGGCAGAACAAAACTTCCTCACTTACATTGTTTTTGTCAGACATTATGTTACTGCAATGAGAGAAAAAAAACAACTAATGTATGACTGTGGTAAGACATGTGAGGAAACAACAGCAACTGCAAAATTATAGTATGTATAATCCCTTATTTTCTTTTAAACCTCATAATCCAGCTACAGAAATGTGCAACATCTTGGCCTGGGCACTAAGGATTAGGTGAGGGTAAATAGAAACTCCTTTTTTTCTAAGTAAACTACTCTTTAAAATAACATGTTTCTATTTGAAGCTTTTAGCAAAGATCAACAAGATGTATTATAAAGTTGACTGCCTATGAAGGCATGAATGAAGAGGCATAAATGCAAGGAAAGATGCCAGAAATCAAACTAAGGGACTAGGTGCCATGTTAATTTGAGGGCCAACATATCCCATAAAAACAGAAGAATGCTTCAGATGCATATGGGAGGGATGCATAGAAATCAGTGGATTTGTCTAACGAACTCTTCAGAGTTGGATGGAAGGTACTGCAATGTAGCATCATTGCAGAGTGAGAAGAGCTGTATGAATTTTGTTTGATATTCCTTAGCCTACATCAAGGCATTGATGGAGATGTCTTAGAAAATCCCTGCTTAAGTATGTGGGAACAATTTAATAGCTATTTTTTATTGAACAAAAGCAGGTATCTTTGAACTATTTTTACTTGGCTTATGCTAAAAATTATTGAATTTCCATTTTGATTTAAATGATGAAGATGATGACTAAAAATAAAATGAGCCAAGCTCCATGTCTTGCATTTTTAACAAGTTGGGTGTCTCATTGGAATGCACTGCCTCCTTGTTCCACATTTATTTTTGGAATTTAATAAGGCGCCTGTCATATCTGCCTCAAGGCTAAAAAACATCATGGGGGAAAATCCAAAGTACTGTCATGTTTGAGTGACATGGAGCCAATTTTATTATATTTCCTTTTCATGGTATGGTGTGTGTGTGTCTGAAATTAGCTGGTCTCAGTTCTGAAAAGACATGGCTGGCTATACCATCTGTTCCAAAGACCCTGTGCTGGTTAACTGGTAATGGCATTGCCCAGTGACATGTGTCAGGTGGAAGTGATGCAGAGAACCAGTGGAGGATTTTCATTAACAAATTAATTCCATGTGCTTTACTGCAAAGCTCGTTGTCATGATAGATTCTGGTACCATGCCACATATTTCCAGAAGCAGGTCTCATTACCTGAGAATCTTGGGAAGGTAATAACTACTTTATTTCTTCTCTGTGCTCCCAGAGCACACAATTAACACACTGGCTCATTTAGCTCAACCCTCCATAGGATGAGGTGGTGTGAATACAATGGAGATTCAGATACACTGCCAATCGTAATGGCTTCTGCTCTCAGCCATGAGCAGGAGACACTCTGCCATTTTCTGCTGATTTCTTTTGGCAGGAATATCTGAAATTCTCACAATTATGGTGTCAGTGATTGTCTACCAAGGGATGAACTATATACATGTGATTGCAAGTGGGAATATGTATACATGTGTATGATTACATTTATGTATTAACAGTTTAAATGGAGCCACAGTAGTTTAAGAAATTTTAAGTAACTCTGGAGTAGGTAACAATCCAGAGTTGCTAATTTTTAATTACTAAAGAAAATTAGAAACTTTATGAGCCAACATCTCTGATATGTAAAACAAAACAAAACAAAACAAAAACATTATGGTCCTTTCAATTAATAAGCTACTAGACTAACTGGGATAGTCATTACAAACATTTTACTATCAAAAGATAACATAAAGCTATTCTTCTCTAATGATTGTTAAGAAGTTAAATTTGGAAGATTCTTACCAGTTTGCTTTCAGTTTCTGGGATAAACACAATGACCAAAATCCATTTGAGGAGGAAGGTTTTGAGTTCCTCATCTTGTAAGTTCATCCTTGAGGGATGTCAGAACTGAGATTCTAGCGGGATAGGGACCTGGAGGCTGAAACTGAGAAGAGGCCATGGAGGAATGCTGCTTACTGGCTTCCCCCTTGATGCTGTTCAGCTAGCTTTTTTACACTGCCTAAGCACTCCTGCCCTGCCAAGAGATGGTCCTGCCCACAGTATGATGGGCAACCCTCCATCAATCAGCAATAAAGAAAATCTCTAATAGAAATGGGCATTGGCCAGTATGATTGGAGCAACTCCCTTTTCCCTGATTTACAGTTTGTGTAAAATTGACAATTAGTGCTGATCAGTTAATAATGCTGTCCTATTACTAAATTCTGAGTAATTAATTTGTAGGTAGAAAGCTTTAATACTTAATACTTGGAATCTCCCATCTATTGGATAAAAGGAAAGAACAAAACCTAAAACTTCTTTTTAATGAGTTTGTGCCTTCTTAAGAGAAAGGAATATAATTATGAATTTTTCCTTGTATGTTACACCTCAAAAATAGGACTGAGGGTTGACATTGGCCTGAAATGTGTGTGTGTGTGTGTGTGAGTGTTTGTGTGTTTGTGTGTTTGTGTTGGTAGGTAAGGACAGATGAGATAGTTACAGGAAATTTCATTCTGAAATTGTATGACTACATGCACAATAAACCATAGTGTATTTTCTTTTCAATCAACAGTGAACATTTTACTTTATTTTCTTGTGAAATTCCAAAGGACTGTTTTAACTCTCCTGAAATGTTCTAAGTCTATCAAGAAACAATATTTTTGTAGACAATGAATTTAACTTAAATAAATACCATTCCTTGGAGAGAAGAGGTTATAGCTGGACTTCCTCTGAGTTTACACAAGCTGTCTTCTGGGAGGATAAATTTTTCAGCCAAAAATGTAGGCAGATTTATCTGTTGTATGATTTAAATGTTTAATTCCTAATCACTTTATTACTTAACTGGCTATTGACAACCAGTGCTGGGGTAGGTTGATCATATTAAATTTAAGGAAAGATGTATGATAAATTCTTCAGAGGAAAAATATAGATCAGAGCAACTTATAAAGAATTGCACCTTTAAAAATGTATTTATTTTTTTTTTCAAGTCTTTTATTTATTTATTTATTTCAAGTCTATTATTTATTCAAGTCTTTAAGTATACTGTGCAGATAAATTCGGCATTTATCTTAAATGTATCACTGAGGATCCCAGTATGGGATACTTAGTTCTAGTCCCATAAACAGCTCAGAATAGCTCCTAAGCTTTGATTCTCATCTTTATTCCTGGAAGTGGCATGAGTAGGTTGCCATGGAGCTTTTGGAAAAATTGTCATTCTATTTCTGTCTAAAGAGGAATAAGATGGTCTCCATTCTGTAAACCTTTAGAATTAACCTGCACCGAAGGCAGACTTGGCTTCACCCTTGTTTACTGCATATACAGGTTCTATGCATTCTTCCATTGATGGGAAATGTACTGTGTATGTTTATCTTATTGATTGTTAAATAAAATACTACTTGGCCAATGACTAGGATGTCATCTGTTAGCTCAGTCTTAATTATCATAAATCTATATATTTTATAAGACTTATCTTTTTGGACACCTTATTGGCATCCCTCCTTGGCGGTGGATCACATTGTGCTGCTGGAGGAGCAAGGAGATAAAGGGGCCCTTCATGTTTCTCCTTCACTTAAATATGAGTCACTTCCTGCCTGGATCATCACTTCTCTACTACATTTCCCAGAATCCTCTTTGACGTCTAGTCCCATCTAATTTGCTGTCTCATTGGCAAAACAGTATTTTATTTAACAATCAGATAAACATACACAGTACATTCCCCATCATTCCATAGTGATTTTGAGTTTTCCATAACTTCAACTCAAATAAGAGATCAGTTACCATCCTTTTCAAGTATGTGTTCACAAATCCATTAGATCTCTTCCTTTTTTAGTAAGAGGAAGTGGTTCCACATTTTTCATACAGTCAGGAGTTCTCAGTCGCTGTATTTTCCTGACAGAAATATGGTATGTTGAAGAATCTGAAAAAATGACATGCTCTCTTGCTGTCCCTTGGGATTTCAATATTATAGGCCTTTTCTCTGAGCATCTTATGCATCTGCCATACTTGGGTTAAGTTATAAATGCATGATTTTAATTAGCGATATCACTCTGTTAAGAACTTAAGAGGAAAACATTACTGAATACTATGAGTTTTAAAGAATAGTTGATTATGTATGTTTCTAGAACTTGAGACTAATATTGTTTTCTATGTATAAATGTTCTCTCCAAGATTTTAAAAAAGTTTTTGGCATGAAGACATGCTAAATATTTGAGAGTGATGTTAAATATTTGAGAAAGCAGAGAGAATTGCTTAAGTTGAATATTATATAACATTTAATGTATTGAACATTGTACTGCATTTTATTTTTTGTTTTTACTTTTGTTTTTCAAAATAGGGTTTCTCTGTGTAGCTTTGGCTGTCCTGGCACACACAATGTAGATATGCTGGCCTTGAACTCACAGACATCCAACTGCCTATTCCTTCTGAGTTCCTGGATAAAGGCTTGTGCCATCACTGCCCTGCTTGTATTGCATTATTAATATGTACATTTTTATATGTTATATGCCAGCTAAATTATTCATAAAACTCAAAGAAGTGGAAACTAATGGCTTTCCCTGAATTACCCAGAAACTAGCTTAGGGTGAAATATTTTGTCAACTTCTATTTATGATTGCTTTTGTTGCAGATAATATTTCCTTAGGTTTGATGTAATGGGAAATAATCAAAGATTCACACATGCACTTTTAGTAATGTACAATTCAAAAATTATACATTGGCATTCTATGGAACAAATGTTTGCAGGAATTTTCATCGCAGAGTGTTTAGCTATCACAGGGGTACTGCCTGTAGCTGTACAACATTCTCAGCTCTTGCATTTAGTCTGGTCTCCATGTTGAAAGTGGTCATTTAGTTTCAGCCAAATAGTATCATCCATGTCATTAAAATAGTGTTAGTAATCTGTATTTTAAAAATTATATCATTTAATTTTTATTATATTGAAAAATTTCACACTGGAGGAGGGACATAAACATTTGAATTGTAAATTTCATTGTATACTTAACAGTCCATTTTATATGTAAATAATGTAAAGTAAGCATCAACAGAAAATGTTTCTTAATTTCTTTTAGAAATTAGTTTTATATATATATATGCATATATACCAATACATATATAACAATAACACAGAGAGAAACTCACAGAGAAGATCTTTATAATACAATAAAGATTAAAAGTTTAAGGTCATTCATGCCTTCCCAAGGACATTGTGTGGCTTTTATTCTGGGCAGTGGTGGCTCACACCTTTAATCCCAGCAATTGGGAGGCAGAGGGAGGATGACCTCAGTGAGTTCAAGGTCAGCCTGGTCTATAAAGTGAATTCTAGGATAGCCAGAAACCCTGTCTTTAAAAAAAAAAAGTTTATGGTCAAAAATACCAATTTAATTCACTGTGAATACTCTTTTTTTCTTAAAAAAAATAAGCATTTTCTATTTTATTTAAAAATAAGATAAAAGGAAAATTTTGATTGCATGAATACTTAATTAATTCTTTCAAAACGTAGACCTGTGCTCCTGTCTTTTCTTAGAAACATGCAGTGTTTAAGGAGACCCAGAGTTCAACTATATTAAAGAACTTGGCCAAGATGAATATGGTATTCAACAGAGGAGACTTCCAATCATGTTGGTGGTGGTACTGTGTACAAGCTCCCTAAGATTTAAGTTAAGAACTCAGAACTACAGAACACAGCTTTGTGGGGAGTAAACACAGGCTCTGAGTCCTCAGAGGGCACCACTCAAAGTTCCTCCAGGTGGGCAACAGATGCTCATTACATCCTGTCCAAAGTGCAGTGCCCCTGAACTACATAGTCCTACTAAAATTCTAACTTTAATGAAAATATTAAGAAGGTAATTAAGGCTCCTAGGAGATAGTTTATAATGGGAAATTTAGAAATCAAGGCTAAAAACTGACAAGGAAGCCAAGTTATATTTCTATAACTTGAGTATATATATACACACACACACACACACACACACACACACACAAACACACAAACACACACACACATATATATATATACATATGTGTGTATGTATGTATATGTATATATGTAAATAGATGTTTAAAATCCATTGGACTGAAGAAAATTAACTCCTTTTGAAATAAGTCACCTAAAACACACATGAATATGAACTGTAGAGACAAATTTAGTGTTCAATGAGCAACTCCATTCCAGACATATTTTTTCTTTAAATTTTGTCTTTAGAATTTTTTATTGGGAGATGGGTATCCAAATATGAACCCAAAGTTTTCTACAGCTGGAAGGCATCTAAACTTAATTGGGCCATGAAGATTGCACAGAGTGAGCAGCATGTCTTCATTTGTTGAAAATGATCTTGAAGACACTCTTGTTTGCCAATGAGAAAAACCAACAGATGTCACTAGACTGATAATAACACACTCCTGCGTCTAAATATTTGTACCATTTCCATGAAGAAAGATTGTGGTATCTTTCTTCAGATACCAGAAGAAACCCTGAGATCTAGATGATGTGGTAAACTAGAAATAGTAGTATAATGAACCAGAACCATGAGTACAAATTGACTATTTGAAAAACTCTACTCTGTAATACTTTAAATATATTTTCATTGGGGCATCATGATCCTTTGCTTTTGTTATATTGCTTAGTTACCATATTTTGGAAACTCCAGTCAGATAGTTACTTTTTTGATGTTGTCGCTGATCATTGTGGACTAATTCCATTGCTTTTTGCCTAAAAGAGAAATGTCAGCTCCTGTAGTGACCAGTGGCTGCTACAATCAATTGATGTCTTCACATTTAATTTTTTTTTCAATATGAAGCTTAATTCATCTGATATAATAGGTATTTTTTCCATTAAGTAAACAGAGGACTAAGTTTTAGGTGGACTAAGTCATTAAAACATTTCTATTTTGTCTTTTGAAATTCCTGATCACTTGAAAACTGAAGCTAAAACACTAAAGATTTGAATGTAGGCTTATGCATAATGGTGATGTTGACAGTCTATAAGGAGATAAACTGACCGAATTTCTTCATAGTCAACAAGATAATATTATCAAACTGTCAAAGATGAGGCTGG
This sequence comes from Cricetulus griseus, assembly GCF_003668045.3. Classification (NCBI taxonomy): domain Eukaryota; kingdom Metazoa; phylum Chordata; class Mammalia; order Rodentia; family Cricetidae; genus Cricetulus; species Cricetulus griseus. Next base: position 20,752,665 of record NC_048597.1, read on the forward strand.
AATTTGTCTCCATTAATTGTTGGCTGCTCTGTCATAGGACTTGAGTTCAGTTCCTAGTACCCATCTTGGGCAACTAACACACAACTGCCAGTAACATGAGATTCATGGATCTGAAAGCCTCTTTTGGCCTTTGCAGCCCATACACATAAATAAAAATAAAATAATCAAAATATTGTAATTGCTTTCTTATAGAACTGGGTTAATTCTCTCAGGGTAATTTCTTACTCCTTTGAAACTGGATTAGATATCAACATGGCAGGTTGCTATGGTGATGTTGAGTAACTTTTCGAGTTGTTAGAAAAGACAGGAGTATGGTTTGACTTTTAAAAGTTTAGTTTTGTGAGAAATAGTTTTTTCCTGAATAATTTCCTTGTCCATTGTTAAGCTGTAGAAATTAAAGCATCCCCAGCTTAACAGTTAAATACCATTCTGTTCTAGACACTTATTTGCTTTCAGTGTTTGGCCACTATTTCCCTTCACTACTAATATTACCTGTTGGCCAGAGAGAGAAATGAAGATTAAAATGTTAATTGTCTTGTTTCTAATTGCCATAAACAAACAAAGAAAGAAATAAATAACAACAGAGTAAGAACAAGGTCTGCTGTGTTCCCTCAGAATGTTTATAACTTTCTATTAAAAGTCAATCGTCAATATCACAATATGCAGGTTAATGTGTGTGTGTGTGTGTGTTTTCCTTAAAGTATGCTGAAATGCAACACTTAAAGAACACCATTAAAGGAAAGACCAGAGAAAAATTCCAAAGATACAGGAAGTGACATTTAGATTATGATCAAAGCTGGAAGTTTGGAGTTTTTTTGTTTGTAAGGAAATAGAAATGGAAATTTCCCCCACTGGAATATGAATCTAGCATCACAGAAAATATGGATATTGGAAAAAAATCAAATCTACTTTATAGGAATCTATAGAGCTGAAAAAGCCAAGAATTAGCAACATTAAGGGAATTTTTTAATAAGAATTTGTAAAACAAGACTTGTAAAGTATTACACATCCTTAAAACAATTTGACAAGTACATAGACACTTTAGACAATGACTATATTTAATGCCCATGGTCTTGGGTGGGGGTAGGGGGTTGGTCCCTGACCATGTGACCACAAATCTCTACTGCCACCTTGTGGGGATATGTACAATTTGGATACCGACTCCTGAGAAAATTAACCTGTGAATTGCTGGACAAATATTATCTGTCAATGGTTAAACTCTTAATTTCTGAATTTAAGGATCAGGTAAGTTTGGGGAACATGACATCCATCTTCTTCACATGCTCTCAAGTTTCTGTTATTAATTCAGGGATTCCTCATATTTGGAAAGCAAACCCATTACGTAGACATCCCAAGATAATAATGAATAAGAGTAGAACTGAATCTCATCCCAGTACCCTTTGTGTTAATGATAGAAGACACTCTGGGTTGAAGAGGATCCTTACCACCAAGAGAAGTAAATGACTTTGCCAAAAGAAGCCATACAGTGGGAGATAACCATAGGTTTCTTTTAAGTTATGACATTTTGTAAAGCTAATACCAAACATATTCTTCCCTAGAAAGGATGAGAAGTGTTTCATGTTGTAAAACAACTTTGTTGTCAGCACTGAGACTGAGTATAAATGGTCACATTAACTAATGTTTATGTTTCCAACATGAAGTTCCATATGTGTGTAAAATTGTCTGTTTATAAGCTCATTTAGAAGAAGTCATCCAATAGGCAGAGCTGATCAGAACTCTGTTTTCAGGCTATTTGTCTTTAGGTGCCATTCTGTATTAATTCTGCTATCAGATATGGGATAGGCAGATCAGATCGCAGTCTTATAATAATGACAAGAGGCAGGCTAAAATGATGCATATTGTATCAGCATACTAATATTCCAAATAGTATTTAGGAGCTGGTTTTTAACAATCCAGAATGTTTGTGACATATCTCTGTGCTACAAACATATGTCTACCAATGACAGGGGGTTGTAACTGGAAAAGAATGTGTAGTCTTTTGTGCATGATGAGCTCGATGGTAACACTGGAGAGAATAAAAATGGATAACAGCAGTCGAGGCCCCATGTCCTTCTCAGCAACCTTTTGTGTGAAAATAGACAGCATAGCTATTCTGCTCAGCAGAAACATCTTGGATTTCACATCTCATTTCAACTAATTATGGTAGGAGGCATTGCCATTAGTCTAATATAATGCTGTTTATGGAGAATATCAATGGACAAAATTGCAGAGGAAGAGACTAATGCTTGTTACCCATCAACTGAGAGGACAAAGCAAGGCTCCAGACAATGGCAAAAGCAACCAACTCCAGCCAGGGCAGAATAAAGTAGTTTTGTTTTGTTTTGTTTTGTTTTTATCTGAGTCACCTTCATGGCACACTTGGTGATTTCCTAGGCAATTTTTAGAGCTTGCATTGAGAAGTGGTCGCTAAGTCATGCCTTAACACAGCTCGCCTAATGAAACCCTTCCTAAACAGCCACTCATTAGCCTTCATGGTTTGTGCTAATCCACAGCTTCTTTCCTTCTTGCCAAGCACCTGGCAGTTCACCCTCCATCTCCATCCTCCATATTGCAGCCGAGGTGTGACTGCCAAGGACCAGTGGGAGCGTTCCTATTACTTAGGTGTGTTGTTTCTGCAGACTCTTCTTGGACACTGTCTGTTGTTGATAATTAAGAGCTATCAAAACACGTGGATAATTTACACTTGGTAATCTGAAATGAGGGGCCCTGTGATCCCAGCTCCTGTTTTATTATTTAGAAAGACAAGGTGCAAAAGCAAGGGCCTGAGCAGACCCTATCTGGCAAAGCCTGGATTTTTATCAAGCAGGGTGTAGTCCCAATGCTTAGGAGTTAGCACACAGTGGGCATGAGCCAGACAGAGCAGGTGTGGGCTTTTATGGCTGGGATGCTTCAGAGAGCAGGTGGAGCTCTTAGAAGTTCTTTTGAACACCAAGATGAGGGGACCTGGCAAGATTTAATTGGCAAGCTGTTGTAATCAAATGTAGATGCCATGAAAACAGGCATGTGTTTCAGACATTAGCCGGGAATTAGAACTCTGTTTCGAATATGACAGAAATCATTCTGCGTAGATAAAGAGGAAATGTGTTAATTAGAATAGTTGTAGAGCTTAGATTATAGATGTAGCTCCATGGTGTTGCTCTTCCCCTATATGTGTGGGGGGTGGGAGTGGGGTGTCCATAGGTTCAGTCCTCAGTGTCAACAAAAACCCTATAAATGATCATTAAAAAAATGGATTGTATGTAGTCTATATGTAAATAGCATGTAACTGATTGAACTAGGATTTTTAGTAATGCTAGCCTGAGATAAGAAAATCTGCCCACTTACTCTGATTATTTGTACAGATTCAAGTTTTTTTTTTTTTTTTGTAATTCTCGCTTACATGATAAAAGAGTAGGTCTATGCCTTTATCTATTGTTTCTGTTATTCATGAGTGGCATATTATGAGCTAATACCAATATGACTCATGAAAAAGAATGGGTACTAATAAACAATGATGCTGTAAAATGCTTTGGCTTTTACGTCAGGATACAGGATAATTATGTGAGTTATTCTAGTAAATAATATGCTTTCCCGTTCTTCCTTTTAGGATTCTCTTTTTTAATGTCTTGAGAAGAATCTGGGGAAATGTCATTTGTGTGAAATGTCTTATAGTGTAGCCTTTGGAAAACAGCACTGATGTGATGACCTGTGTGTGATAGAGCACCCGTGAATGACAGTGTCCCAGCATGTTACAGAAAACCTGCCACAGGAAGTTTCTGCAAGTGAGCAGAAACAAGGTCAGCTTCCTGGTGTGTTTTCAAGTGGAAGCATAGCAGGGAATTTTAGACTAAACTTGTAGTTAGAAGCAGATTACTGCTGGGGTGTACTATGAGCAAAGTGATGTCGGAAGGAACTGAAGAGAAGGGACAATGTTCCCCTAGAAGCTGAAGTTTCTATTAATGTTTACACACTGAAATGTCTCCCGGTGTTCTGAACTTTAGAAATTGAGATATGATGATCACTTTTCTCAGAGGACAGTTTAAATGCACAAGCAACAAGTTTAAGCACTTTGGATTTCTTCTTGGATGGATCAACTGTGAACTTCTTTAAAATTCTACTTGTCATCAAAATATAGGGGGAGAATATTTTTTAAAACAGCCTTCAATCTATGAGTCAGCTAACTCTGTCTTCTCAATGTCCGAGTCTAGTTGTTTGGGAATTTATTCCTTTTATCTGTGTGTCTGCATTTATTCAATTATCTAATTTCTTCAATCAAATTGCTTTCAGGGCAAATATTTCAACAATTCAAAGTACAAGGAGTTTCCTATGTGCATAACTCCTCACAAAGGGATATTAAAACCCATTCTCTCTCGCTTTCCCTACTTCATCTGCACTTTACACTCCAGTCCCACTAACTGCTGAATACTCCCGCGAATAGTTTCTGTTCAGTCTTCAGTTCTCTGTGGGGACTTTGCTTCCTTCCAAAGGAGATCACTGATACTCTCTTCATATTCACATAGGATTAGATGATTCTTCTTGAAGTTACTATAAACTCATATCTGTTCTTATGATCCGCAGTTTCCACACTTACATCCCGCACTCTTGCCTGCTTTCTGGACAAGTCTCCACATTCTTTGACATGAGAATTATATGTGTTTAGGGCTCAGTAAATATTCAGGAATAAGTACAGGATAACTCCTCTAATAGAATGTAAACATGTACTATGTTTTGTATGTGTCCTATTTCTAGGACAGTGGCTAGTCTTCAGTAAAGATTTAAGGGTGTGCATTTAAAAATGAAAGTAGTAACTAATGGACCGTGTCACGGACGATAACTATAGTTGAATGAAAGTATTAAAATTTGAGCTGACGACAAAAAGCAGAGAATAATTAAACGTTAGTATTTAGAAGCAAATAAAATAAAGAGATGGAACAGCAAAAACAGATGATTGCATACTGACTGCTGTGCTCCTACAAATGACTCCCTGTAATCTGAAAGTTTACCTTAGCATTTCAACAGCTGAGAATAATAAAAGGCGTAAGAATTATGAAAAATTACATGCCATTCCACAATCACTTCCATGCTTTGTCTGGTTGCTCCATTGTGATGTTTCAGATGGTTCCATTTGACCCCAACCTCCAGCTATTCCAACCTCAGAACCAATATTTATTGCCACATATGGGCTGTGCATGGCAGCTGCAACATCCAGATGCCAAGCCTTGGAATGTGTTTTTATGGCAGCACCATCTGGGGCTCTGGCCAGACTTCTTTATTGTCTCTTGAATGTTTACACTAATAGCTTCACTGGGCCTTGGTACTACCTGTGGGACACTCGGAGGGTCGGGGCTCTTTATGAGATCCTCTTCTTCTAGTTAGACTTTGCCTTGAAATGGCTTGCCTGCTCTTAACCTTTTCCTTCTGATACATCAGCAGTGTCCTGCCAAGGCAATAAAAGAGGTAGCTATTGAAACCAGGAATAAGAAAAAAAAAAAAAAAAGGAGAGCTGTTTTCACAGCAATGGGTTAGAGATGTCATTGATCACTCCATCTGTGAATTTAGAGGAAATATGAATGCCTTATACATGATATTATTTTGCATATGCATCACTGGGATAGAAGTAATACCCTGTTTTCTACCGACACATCCAAATAGCATACTAATCCATAATTAAGGTTATAATTCTCCACATCACAAATAGCAAGCTCCTGTGAAGCATAGGGGTTGAATGTGGGGGGGGGGTGGGGCAATCAATGGGCTACATTGTTTGAAGATTCACTCACAACTTAGGATAGAGCATTTGTGATCTTTTGAACCATGATTTAAGACATTTTACAAAAGCAAGTCAAGGAGTTTTACTACTTTGAACTGCAATAGGCTGCTTTTTATTAATGAAGCGATGCAGCACAAAGAAGTCTCATTCAGATCAATCAATAATTTAGGTTGCTACATCCAGAAAGGAGAAATAGCTCTGGGAGTTTTATTGGCTTTCCCAAGGTCACCTAGTACACAGGTTCATCGTCAAAGGAAAGTGAGTTTCGTGTAATTATTTGGTGACTCATGCTCATGATAGGAATATCAGCACTGATAATTGAGAGTCTAGATAAACAGAATGACATAGGAACTGAGAAATATAACATCTGTGCCCGGACAATGTTCTCACCCTTGGAGATGGCTTTGGCTAGGGGTGTTGGGCAGGATTGCATTCAAGCATAAACATGAACAACCACCTTGCAGGGGACCACTTTGAGGTGTCTTCTTGTTGGCTGAGATGATGATATGTAAGATTCAAGCAGCCCAGGACTAGTGACAGTATGATGTGTTTCTAATAGACCTATCACAGGTCCAGGGTGGTATGTCAGAATGAAGAGAACATATGGGAAGACAGTTTCCTTCACCTCCTAACCCTGTTTTGTTCATAGTAGTACAACTGAGGTGCCTTGCTTTACGTAAAGTACTGGTAAAGAGACATGTGAAGTGACTGTTGCGTGTGCTGGTGCCAGAATGGGAAATGCCACTGGAGTCATCAGAAGCTGTTAGCCAGGTTTTATGATGACAAAAAACAAACAAACAAACAAACAAACAAACAAAAAACAGCACCAGATAAATCCAAAGAAAAGATAATATTCTTTCCAAAGACATTTTTTGATATTACAATGGTATCATTTCCTCCGACAAGCCCTCTCATATACCTTTCCTTGATCTCTTTCAAAATCATGGACTCTTCTTTCATTAACTTTTGCTACATACATATACACAAATATGTATATATATTCCTAAATATATTCTTCTCAGTCTGTACAATGTTACTTGTACATATATTTTCACAGCTGACCCCTTGGTATTGGATAACCAATTAATGTGCTCTTCCTTTGGGAAGACTATTTCTTTCACTCAACATGTTTTATTTGTCTGTGTTTCTTTACCCAACCCATTCTAGCCCAACCCATTCTAGCATGTCTGTTGGTGTTATTCTTTTCGACTCATGCTTAGTCAGTCATGTTGGTGAGATTTTTACTCTAACATTGCTAGGAGACACAAATATGAAGACATTTTAAGTAGAAAGGAGGTACTAACAGCATTTATGTTACTGGAAAATAAGTCCTTAAATAATGTTTTATCTTGGACAGAACAAAATATATTCCTATAATCTGTTGATTCTCTAAGGAAAACACAAAATGAGATTTTGTTGTGTATCTCCATTATTCTAGTGAGTTTGTATCTTTAGGCCCTATTTCTTAAAGGACTTATTTTTATTTTCAGTGTATATGTGCATGTGACTTTCTGTAAATCTATGTACCAGGTATGTGCCTTCACACAGGAAACATAGTGGAGAGCTTCAACCCAAAAGGAACTGGAGTTACATGTTGGGAGCTGACTAGTTTGAGTATAGAGACTTGAACATGTGTCCTCTGCAAGATTCAAAATTGCCATTAATGACTGAGTCAATCTATCTCTTCAGACCCAAGTTTATGTTTTATATATGAAGATATAGTTTAATTCAAAAGCATGAAAAAGTTATTATTTTTATTCTGGCAGTAGAAAAACTAAATATACAAACATGAGCTCATAAGTACAAAGATGTCTGCACAAGTGTGTGCATGCATGCGTGCATATGTGTGTTTTCTATTTTCATGAACTCATTACTTTGGGAAGAAAGTCAATACAACTGTAGTAAAATTTCCTTCCTCTTCTGTAGATAAAACAATGTTTTTCTGATTTCATCACTTAGGAAAAGAAGAAAAGAAGAAGTTTAACATCCTATGAAATGGCCTGTAAATAAGGATTTGTTCTTAAATCCCTTGGAAACTCTGGCGTAAAGGAACCCACTTAGGGATTATTGAATTTCCAGTTTACAGGAGCACTTTCATTTTAGAAAATAAATATTTTGTATAGTGCTGAAGTTAGACTCAAATATAATGTCAACTCTATCGCCTTACACAGTAAGCAGGGGGTATCCTTGAGATGAGGATCAAACAGATGTCTCTCTAGTGAAACCATAGGTTAAATGTGGAAGATGATGTCTCAGGACTGCAAAATGCACGAAATGCTGCTCCTATTTTTGCCGTGTTTACAAATGTGTGTTTTGTAGATTGAGAAAATAGCACCATTGAGCGGCTTAAATTGCTGGAGACTTACAAGGAAAGATAAAAGTAGTGAGTTAAATGATCAATTGGAGCCAGCATTTTATTGCATAAAGTACCTACAAATGGGTACTTGTGATGATAGCTGTTCTGGGAGTTCTGCATTCACAGCAAGAGCGCATTCTCTTCAGGAGAATCTTTGGATGGACCTTGGCTGTGCATCCCTCCCTGTAAGTAATATATTGCTACATAAGAGATCCCTCAGGACATGCACGGAGAGACTAGCTTGAAGTTGAATGTGGAAGACTATTAGCATAACACACACACTGAAAGTAGGTTAATTATCTCCCCTCCATAAACACACAAACTATCTAATATATATTAAAATATTCGTACAAAAATATATTTGAAAATCCTTAAAAGCAACCTGGAACCTCATACATATGTTAATCATTGCGATTTAGCTCCATAAATCATAGTTGGAAGATCATAAAATAAAGAGTTCTGATCCATCTTCAGCTCCCAGAGAACTTAATAAATCTTTGAGGATGAGACAAGGTTGATGGTGATCATAATACTGATGCTAAAGATGATGAGGGTGATGATGAAAGTGATAGCCAACCTTTGCTGGGTCTTAGCTGTGAACCAAGGACTCCAGGGATGCAAACCTCAGAGCACGTCTACATTATACCCACTCTATCTACAAAACAAAGGCTAACTTGTCTGAGATCATACTTCAACTAAATGGAAGATTCTGTTTTCAAAATTGTAGTGCAATTCCATGAAACTCTGTGGGAGAAGTTGAAAAATGCCTCATGTAGTCATCAGATCATGTATGATTTATGGTGTTGTGAAAATATACCACACAAAACAGGCAAGGCATAGAAAGAGACAAAGAAAACTTTTAAGTCTGTTCCTGAGATGAGATATCACAAAGCTAAAGCTCAGTCCTTATAACCAATAGAAAGACTGATATTCTTTTCCCCAAAATTTTACAAATAGTTGTAATGTCCTTATAGAGTTATCTCAGTCAATATTTACCCTCATCCGACAAAAGAATGATAATGTTATACTTTACTGTAGATTGCACCATGTTGAAAAGGCTTCTGTCAATTAGGGAGATAATGTTCTTCAGGAGCTCAACTGAATCCTGGCAGAAGAATGTGTGTTTGTGTAGTCAAGATCTTCCATCACCATGGATAATCTTCTAGAATCACATATTTTTAGTCTAGTTATTTGCAGCATACAGTTATACATACAGTAAGAGAAAAGCAGTTTATCCTTCACTCCTCCAATTCTCTCTGTGTCTTTGATGTTTTTTGTTACTTTGTACATTTGAAAGGTATCAATATAAAAATACCATGTCTAGTTAAATGTTAATAAATGAAGAGTTTTATTTAAATGGTCAGCATACCTTATATTAAAATGGCATGGAAGTTACAATATTTCTTCAGGTATATATATGAAAAATCTCTTTATTTCTGTTATTTAAGAAATAAATGGAACAAATATAAAATTGTCTAGATTGATGATTTTCCATTCTTCCACTTATATTTTGAGTATGGCTGCTTATTCTGATGGTATTAGATTAAGGTATCACTAATTATTGTAAATCAAAAATCAATTTCTTCTAATGTGTTCCAAGATTCATTTATATTTCCTCCCTCATCTCTGTGTCATGGTATTCTACAGATGTATATTCTGAAAGGAAAGGAAAAGGCCCTTGCATAGATTACACAGTACGAGCGAAGTAGATGGACATTACTGTTTGCTCACATCCACTCTTCTTTCCATTAGTCTCCAGTCTCCTGACTCCATGAGGTGTAGGCCATTAGGGAATTGATCTTGTAGAAGAAATGTCATCTGTTTTAATATTGGATGCTTTTTACAAGTTCATGTGCTTTGATATTATTTTAATAATTGTATCATTCCTTGCTTTTCGTTGTGAGAGATGGTCCAAAAGTGGAAAAATACACTTACAGAAATGAAATGAAAATAATAAATAAAGCCCACTTCCATTTCCATTATTCTAAGTCATACTCCTGGAGACTTCAATCTCAATATGATGTTAATAGAACCATTAGATATGATTCATACTATACATAAGACACTTCTATTGACAATTCCATCGTGACCAGGGGTCAACAGATCCATTACAATGCAAATCGTACTATATGCTTTTCATCTAAATCAAAAGAATCCAGTCTGTGTCCAGTCTAATAAGTTTCAGGAACTAGAGTCCAATCTCAGAATTGAAGTATGCATCTGCGTTTCTCATACTAAATCATGTGGGTGCCTGTTTGCTCTCAATTTAAAAGGTAACTAATTAAGTTTTACATCGATAGGCTACTTTAGAGTATTTAAAGAAGCACACAGGATTTATGGGAGTCTGTGTTTGCCCTTACTGCATATCAACCCCAAAGAGAAATTTCTTCATATTTAGTTCTTTTTTTTCCTCCATCATCTTCAGGATTTGCATAATCAGGATATTGTCCAAAATCTACCTTATTTAGTCTCATAAACTATTCAAAAACCTGAAGTTTCAGGTAGTTTTCCAGATGAATCAAAAGACATCTCCGTGGATACAGGAATTTCTTTTACCATTGTTTTCTCCACTCATCTATTTTAAAAAACATCTTTCTTTGCCTCTTTTTCCCAAGCTCCTGCTATCCTGTGGAATGTTGCTATTCTTGATACCTAGACAGCTTGTTGGTAGAAAACTCTCCTTGGTATGGATACTCAAACACTCTGGTTATTACAAGCTTCAGAAGTGTCTTGATCTCTGTAATTGTTTCCTTATTCATTTGTATTCATTTTCTGGTTGAATGCTTCTACTGCTTTGTCTGTCCCTGAATCACCAATGTTGCTGGCAAGGACTTGCTGGTGCAGATGAAGCTGAGGTGGCTGAGAAGGTTCTATCCAAGCCTACATTGAAGAACATTTTTCCTGTCAACCCCAAGATTTTGCATCTGCCCCTGAGCTCTTACAGTTTCCTTCCTTTCTACGTTATCTTTCTTGGAAAGTTGAGTGATGGTGAACTTTAGATCAGGCATAGTTGTGTATAAGTTTCTCTTCCTCCTCTTCTCATCGGTTATCATAGGCAAATACCTTAATCATGCCTAATCCTTAATTTTTATTTGCATAAAATACTAATAATGGTGACCTGCTTCCAAAGTGTCTCCTCAGGAATCGATGAAGTGACTTAGGAGAAGGTCACAGTGTCCTGTCTAAAGTACACATTCAAACATTTTATTAACTTACTGTATCTTTTATGTCCTTTATTTCCCAATTCTCCTTTCACTGAAGCCTGCATTTATGCAAATAACTTTAATTGTTTAAGTGTTCCATTAGCCAGTCAGATGCTTAAAAGCTGTTGTAGTTCTCTATAGTGATTTTTTTTCCTCTAATGGATACACTTCTTGTTATATAACACGTGTTGCTCATATTGTCACCTTTTACAAAATTCATTGTTAAAATCACAATGCTTTAGCATTTTCTTCAATGACACTGAAGCATGAAAATGAGAATTATGACCGTTGAGTGGAAGTGCAAGCATATGAGCTAGGATAAGTTTTATATACAGCTCAAATGTGTTTTGGAATTTTCTTTAAATATTCTCTATTTATCCATGTGGGGTTAAAAAAATAACCAGTGCTTTAGTGCCTAGAGTACTAGTTAATGAATCAGAAGCATTTAAATATCCACAAAAGAATATTCTAGAACATTTTTACTAGCAAACCAGCTGCTAGGGCATCAAAGAGAAATGTAACAGAAATGATGACTTCTTAAAATGCTTTATGAGTTTTATGTTTCCCGTTCAGTTTCTTCAGTTTGTATCTAGAACATAGTTCAGTTTAGCAAAAGAGAAAAGCATATTTGCAAGAATTAGCATTTTTATTAGGGGGTTGGGTCAACTGTGGGAGGAAATTCCAGTGTGGAAAAGATGGGTCGCCGTATGGGGCAGAAGTGAACAAGGATAAATAAAACAGTTTATTTGTAAGTGGGACTGATCCCTCTTGCTCATGCATTAGTGCTTGGCTACAAGAGAGTGGTAATTTATTGATGCAGATGGCTATGTAAAGTGCATGCAATTTGTGAGGGGGCTTGACCCTTGACTGATGGGCCATATGTTGTAAAGCCCTAGGGGTGTCATTTGCCTCAGCTCTCTTCTTCTCTCTGCCTCTGCACCTATGGTCCTTGTTCAATCCCACATATTGAACTATAGACTTACTAACTCCCCTTATAAATCTCCAACTAATGGCTCACAAAGGCCATAACTTAACCCTTTCTACACAACAGAGCACATTATTTTGCATCATGATCACATTCACTAAAATAAAAGATAAATATTACATAACCTGCTAGAATAGGCAAGCAAATTGTTGTGAACCCCACTGGGTATTCAATGGATTTGGGTAGAGTGAGGTGGCTTTTAGCATGGTGAATTATAGTGTCACTATTGCTCCAGGTTAAAATGACAGTTTACTCTTATAACATACTTGTTAAACATCGTTAGTATACCATTCTGGACAAATATTTAATGCTTTTAAAATAGATTTTTTGTAGGGGTCTTTTTGTTTTACCCATACAATAGAAAGTACACACTCAATACAATTCATATATTTCTGCTTTATGTAGAAATTGTTTATAGACATATTAGGGCATTTATATAGAAGAATAGAGAATATATTATGTTTTAAATACATAGTGTGCCCTGATTTTCCAACACTGAATTGCACACAGAGACTGTGCATTAGGAGACAGAGGAGTCAAGGATACCACAAGAAAACTCAACTAGTTAGTTAGAATCAACTAACCTGGGGTTTTAGGAGCTCATAGAGACTAAACCAAGAACCAGGGAGGCTGCATGGGACTGACCTAGGAACTCTGCATATATACTAGAGTTGTATAGCTTGTTGCTCTTGTAGGAATACTAACAGTGGGAAAAGGGGCTCTTTCTAGCTCTTTTACTGGTTTATGGAACCCTACTCCTCATCCTGGGTCACCTTGCCCAGTCTTAATACGTAGGGAGGTGCTTAGTCTTACTGCAATTTGATATGTCATGTTTTGTTGATATTCATGGGAGACCTGCCCTTTCCTAAATAGAAACACAGGTAGAGTGGATTTGGGGGGTCGAGAAAAGAGGTTGTAGAGGGGAGGAATTGGGAGGAGAGGAGAGGGGGGAAACTGTGGCTTGGATAGAAATAAATAAAAAATTGATTTATAAATATATACTATATAGATATATATGTAATTCTCAACTGCAACACTGAGGTCTCCTTGTCAGATAGGCTGAGTGCCATAAGACACCTAAAAGAGCAGTTATGACACTGAGAGTAGAATTACTTGGATATTTCTAAAATAATAAATTATCTATAGAATAATACATGATATTGACATAAGTAGACTATGTGCTATGTTTAAATTAATGCAAACATGGTGTGTCCTCAAATATTTGTGTCTTCTTATTGTGAAACAATGCTTTCCTGTTACATTTTAAAACATACAGTGTTTTCATTTGACAGTTGGTCATATGTGTGGTTGTATACAAGAACTGTCTTGTTCTGTCCATCAATTGACCACTTTCTTCTCCCTTTCCTGTATCCATTTTTGAACTTTTAGAAGGTTTGTAAACAATCAAAGATGCATCAAATTGTATAGAAAATTTAAGAGTGACAGTCCCGAAGCTTGGTGTTTTTTTTTTTTTTTTTCAGGACATAACCCATAGGCACAAATAGAAGTAAAAGATGAGTATTTGTTTATACTTTGTGTTTGTGTAGTAGGATTTCCATAGCATCGCTCATCTTCTATATAGCATGCTTCTGTACTATTCCTTATGGACTAGGAATAACAATCAGTGATGGAATTCAACTATGAATCCATGCTATGTTCCATATTGTAGCCTAAATGATCATTTTTAGCATATTTTAAATACTTCATTCTATTCCACTTGTATAAAGTATATTTCCTTTTTTCTTCTAATTTATGATAATTTCCACCTATTACAATAGAGCCCCAGCTTTCAGGGGCAATTAAAAGGAACTGACCAAATGTTGGCTCCTTTTTGAACCACTAGTCTTATCAACAAGAACAACTAATGTAGAAAATATATTAAACTATGCAAAAAGAGAAATCATTTTCCACTTCTTAAACCCAATAAATTTAGCACATGCAATACAGCCAGTGTAAATCACCATAAACAAACCATGCATTCACAAATGAGTGTTAGTAATTTAAACATGAATCCTTTAGGCTCTGAAACATGGCATACCACATGGGCTTTTCTTTGGCATTTGTTACTCAAGCATTCATTGAGAATTCATCTTCAAGTCACAAGGAAAGAAAGTGCCCAGAAATCTCTAACATAATCCTTTGGGGTAACTCTTCTCTAATGAAGTCTAAAGGAATCTAATGAAAACCTTGGTGACAAAGGCTTTTCCAAGCGGTCAGTGTATGTGCCAATAAAAGAACCGTTTAAACAATGAAGTGCTAGTTTGACTGCTAATAGAAAGTACAAGAGACAACCTTGTATAATATGTTTATCTGGGGTAGACAGCAACCTGGGGTGAATTGATGATCTCTTGAGTCTGGTTGATCAAGAGAAAGACTTGATAATTTTCAGCCCACACATAAAAGGTTCTTTTCCCTACAAGGATATGTATGATGTTTGTTCCCTAAATTAAATGTCAGCTACCTGAATTGGTTCTGTTTAAAAATAAGTTACATCGAGAATATATTGTTGGTTTTCAAAAGTGCTCTATTTGCAATGTAAATTTAACAGTCATTGACAACTGAAACATTTCAACATAGGAAATAATACATCAGTCGTATTCACCAACTTGACCTGATAGAAATGAAGATTAAAAAAAACAAAACAAAACTGTTTTCTTCCTTTGATACAAGCTTTACACCATGTGACTTTAACTAGTTATTCAGTTAATGTTCATGCATCCCTTAGAAGCAATCAACACACTAATGTTTCATATAAGATCATGTTGTTCATATCAATACCATTTTATTAATGAAAACATTTGGCTCAAATTAAATAGACACATGTCAGTAGATGAATGTTATCTACTGTCTGATCTACAAACTACCAGCAAAGTAGTTGTCACCAGTGTTATATACTGAAACATCAGGCAGTTTTTGCCCATTCTTAGGTGGTACAGTTTGCCTCTTGCCATCGATGTTTACCTGGTTGTCCATTGAGTTATAGTATTCATCAAGTTAATTTTAAGTCTTCAATGTTAGATTCAAGATATCAAATAATATGGGATGCAAATAAGAAGATATAGTCATTGACTGACAAATGGAGATTGCTACTGATTTTTTAATAATAACTATAATACTAATTTTTATGAATATGTCAAAAATTCCGTACTATTTAGACTGCTATTTAAGATCAACATGGGTTCTTTTCTCTGTTTCTCTGAAGAGGCAGGTCTCTCTTTCTCTTTCTCTCTCTCTCTCTCTCTCTCTCTCTCTCTCTCTCTCTCTCTCTCATTTCCCACTCTCTTTTTCTTTCTCTCTTCTCTCTCCCCTTTCGTCTTTCCCTTACTCCCTTCCCTTCTACCAATAAAATTCATACAAAAAATATGCATGGAATGAAAAAGTGTTTCTGAACACAGTTTTTTGGTCATTGTTGAATTATGATGATGATCTTTTTTTTTGCTTACACACACACACACACACACACACACACACAGAGAGAGAGAGAGAGAGAGAGAGAGAGAGAGAGAGAGAGATAGCTTTTTTCAGAATTTTGCATTCTTTGAGCCAGTGATCTGTAATGTAGTAGCTATTTTGGTTGTCTTATTTGACACAATAACTGATAATGTATTTTCTGAACACCTTTGACATAAATGTTGTGGCAACAACAATGAGCAAATTCTTGAATAATTCTATGGTATATACACTGAAATATTTTACTGAACATCCTAAATATTTCCATACGGGTCCCCCTAAAAAAGCCATCATGGGAAATTTACTACAAATACAAAGAAACATATTGGGAAAAAGTAAACTAGATGGTATAAAATAACTGGGGACCACAAAAGGATCTTACTCCAATATCTGACTCCCTTTTTTTTTTAAATTGACAAACAATAATTAGAGAAGACTTCCTCTGGCACCCAATGTGGGGCAGGAGAGAGCTCCATCTGTAGAGACCATGCCTTGCAAGTACGAGAACCTGAATGATGAGAGAAGCAGGGGGGACAGCCACCAGTTGCCTCCAATCTCTTCCATTCCTTCTTGTAAAAGGACCAAGATCCTCTCTCTGTTCCACCTTACTAAATACTGTCTAGTGGTTATCTCTTTCCTCTGACTCCTAGCATGTTCTATTTGTTAGAGTACAATCAAAATATCACACAACATCTTCACAATGTACAAAAAGATTTTTCCATAACACAGCATGCCCTGAGAGAAGTGAGGTTTTCAGATATTATTATAAAGTATTAAAAGATACTGTTAAAGGATTAAAGAACCCTCAACACTGATGAATGTGATGGGAATAACAGACTGCACCTTCCACAGTGCATTTTCCTGTCTACTTACCCAATACAAAGCCACAGGTAGACTCCTTAGTGACACTGATACTTTTTCCTGTACAACAGACAACATAGGATACTAAACTGTAAGGAAAATACTCTGAACCTCACTGATGTGTACTCTTTTGTTCTTCTAGGGGAAGCCTAAGATTGCATATTACTGATAAGCCACTATAAGTAAAGTTAGATGTCTCCATGGGCCCTGACTTAACTTGTTGTTTCATAGTTTTAAGATGTTTTCTCTTATGGTTAACCAGCTGCCTTTTCATCTTCAGCCCAATTTCTTACAGCAAGTGGCTTTGGGTGTTATTTTTAGCATGCCTCTCTGAGTGGAGAATGACTGGGTATTTTTGCCTGCTGTCTGAATACACTTCCCTGCAGAGCATAAAAGGAAGCACTTACTCTTGGGCCTTTCATTTGCTTTAGGAACACTGCAAACATATCACAGGTGGCTACAATTTTACACTGTGTGAAGGAAAACACTATTTTCCTTCCCCCTTACCTTCTTATTTGGCTGTTTTTATCCTGTAAAACAGGGAGTTGGAACATGCCATGCTTAAATTAATCAATGGCTTTAAATTCTCTTAAAAATGATTATTAACCGTTTGTAATCAAAATGGAAAATTGTCGGTGAAGACAAGCAATTCCTAAACACAGGAGTCAAATTCACATAAAAGTGGCAACATTGTCTGTTATCATTTGTTGCAAGTGGATCTTTATCTTAGTCTGTCAATTTGATTACTAGAAGCAAATTTAAAACACCTTTTAGAAGGTGTTTCTAAAAGCAGGGCCTAGTTAAGGTTTATTCCTTGTCAATTTTAAGTCAGAGTGTGTTCTTGTAGAGTATTATTAGTGTATGTGTATATAATTTATGTAGTGGCAGGGGGGAGCACCATGTGGAGGACAGGAGACAATTTCATGGGATCCATTCTCTCCTTCTACCTTCATATCATTTGGGGGGATGGATTTCAAGTTATCAGGCTTGTATGGCAAACACTTTTCTCTGCTTACCCATGTCTCTAACCTTGAAGGCATTTGTAAGGCCTCCAGAGAATTCTCTATCTGCTCATTTTGAAATTAACTGATTGAAACTTGTATTTTCTGATTTCAAGTATTATAATGCTATAATAAACCTGTGAAGCAGTAACGTACTGATAGCCGTTAAGAAAAGGGGAGTAGAACTGAGAAATAAATGCGTACACGTGAATCAATTGATATTTTTGCATCTATTTAAAGTCAATCCAATGGAAGTAACATAGTATTTAAATAAATGTTGTTGCCAAGGCAAATGAATGAATATGAACTTTAATCAGGTGACATCACAATTATTATCAAACTAAATTGTATTTAAATACAAGAAGTTAACTTTATACTATTCAAAAAACAGAAATAATAGATCAAGTAAGCTATAATAGAGTCCTTATGAAATATTTAAAACAACATATAAATTACTCTTCATGTATTAAGATATTTTACTCTTCAATAATTTTTAAATTATGTCCAATAAAGGACCTTCAAGGAATATGCAAATGATTGCTATAACTCAATAAGAAAACCTGTCATTCAACCTTTAAACTTTTAAATTGAAATTAAATTCCACCAAAGAGATCCTGATCAAGTGGAAAGAGGTTCATTGTCTTTTTTTTTTTTGGCAAGACAAATATAACTAAATTTCAATGAGATATTTAGTAACTTGACTAGTATAAAATTAAAAGGATGATGATTTATATCATTGATGAAAGTTTGGAGCAAATGCATGTTGAATACTTTGTTAATGAAAAGGTATAATAGTATATTCAATTAAAGAAATTTGTAAATCTCATAAAAAGTCATACACATTCCATATGTTGCAACAATGTACTTTTAGATATCTGCCTATAGATTATAAGAAGTTAAGATATACATATACAAACATTTTAGTCATATTGTCATAAGAAACGTAATCACAGGGGAAAATAAGACTAATAATAATTTAAATATGCCTATAAATGTTAAAACATAAATAAATCAGGACATATATTTGCAATTGAAATAGCAGACAACAATAAATAGAACGTACCAGTGCAGAGTCATACCATGGAAGTGTTCAAAAATTATTTTACATAGAAACCGAATTTAAACACCTTCTATCATTTGATAACTTTCATATGTGTGTCCTGTATTAATATCATTCTCCCTCTTAAATCTTAATTTCCTCCCACATGTTCTCTAGTCCCTCTAAAGTGTATAGCCTCCTTTTAAAATTTATTATTATTTTATATGTATATTTGTGCATATGTGAACATAAAGTAATGTGTAACTATAACCTGCCGAGTCCACTTTGTGATGCCGGTATGTGTATGTGTTTAGGGGTGAACTCATTTTGCTCAGGGTTCTGTGAGATTTCCTCCAGTCACACTGTCATCGTTCCAGGTGTGTTTCACAATGGCAGTATTGAAATCATGAGTGTACCTTGCCTGTCACATCTAGAAGACACAACCTGTAAGCACCTATCCTGGTTCACTGTCTTGCCATATCCCTCTTCCACAAAGCTCCCTTAGCTTCAGGTGAGGGACTTGTGTTATAGACCTATCTACTGGGTATGGGCACCTAATCGACCAGATCTATTGAAGAGGTACAACTGACTTGGTGATTAATAAATGGTCAGTGGTTCCTGTGGGCTGAGGATGGCAGAGCTGACTAGCTGCCGAGGCCAGAGAGAACTAGCTGGTGCCACAGAAGTAGTCTCTCTCTGTGTCATGTGTGTGGTGGCTATTCCTACTTCCATATTTCAGAACTCACTTTGCTCTCTTTTAACTTATGAAGCTTATTGCATGATAGTTGCCCTCAAAAATTTATCTTTTGTTTCACTTTGATATGAAGCTTACCTAAATCTATGCTTTTCCTAATGTTTTTCCATCAGTTGAAGAAGAATATTAATGAATTTGTCAAGAGATCACTTATGGCACTAATATCTACTTCATTGGTGTTCACTTTATCTGCATTTGCTATGTAAACATCATGGCAGAATGAATTGAAGAGCAAAATTAAACCAAAACTAAAATCTTTTTTTCTCCAAGAATCATTCATCACACTAGTGCACATAAAATCCATGTGTCTCATGTGAAATTTGCATATAAAGTGCTGTGAGGAAATTAGAAAGCGTATGGTCTTTTCCCTTTTTTATTGTCAAAGAAATGCTAAATCCAAATAACCTGGCATGATTCTTCCAGTTTGACTCTTTTTTAGTGGCTTTTACTGTCAGGCAGATGGGAGCTTCTAGTCATTTATTAAAATTACACTGTATATGTTGTTAGAATGGTTTATATTTATTCATGAAAATAAAATTTTGAGAATTGGCATTTAAAATCAACAAAACCTATCTGTCACAGAGTTGAGTAACAACTGTACCCATCACTTCAAAATCACTTTGAATTATGTGGCAGCATGGATGTCTGCCTGCCTGGGGAATATTCTGATCCTCAAGGTTTTTAGGATGCTGATGTAAGTTCTGCCTTTTAGAAAGCAGAGACTCAACATTGGGACTCACTTACATGGAGAAAATAAAGTGAGGTTCAACTATCTCTTCCAAACTGGGTGAAATCAAAGTGGAAAAAACAAACATGTATCTATCACCAAATTAAAAGTATGTTCTTGTAAAAGCTGCTGAACTGGCTGCACAGCTAAGAGCAGTGGCTGCTCTTCCAGAGGATCTGTCTTGGATTCCCAGCACCCCTGTGTGTCTCTCAGCCATCTGCACCTCTCCTTTCGGGGGACCCTAGCCCCTTCTGTGATGGCCACTTGCACTTGATGCATAGACATGCTTGTGGGCAATCCACCTGTACACGTGAGACAATAAAAATGTGAGAAAAACTCCTTTGAAATCTGTACTTGGGATACTCTTCAAGCATCAGTTAGCGCATCAGTAAACTGAGTCAGATATATGCATCTAAAGGGCCATATTAGACACTTCCATATTGATTCCAAAACATACATGCAAAAATAATTGAAGAAAAGGAAGCCGTGGATTTGAAAAAGAGCATGAGAATGGACATATGGGAGGGCTTGAAGGGCGGAAAAGGAAAGGGGAAATGATGTCAAAATATTAAAATGTCAAAATAAATAAAACATATATATGTATTTATCCTTGAGAAGCTGATGTTAGGGACATAGAAAAATGAAGAATGGTAATATTTGCATCTTTTAAGTCATGTCAATGATACAAGCATACTTTTTTTCCATATCTGGCTTCCCGCTCCATCCCTTAGGTTTGTGTTTGCAGACAGGGCGGTGATTGTGATTCATTTTAGAGGAACATTTTGACACACTGAGTGTCTTATCTGAAATGTGAAAATGTATCACACCACTCAATGCATGAGTTTCAGTGAGTACAAACACAGAAATAAATCAGCATGTATGCATAATACACTCTGAAACCTTGCTTGAGATTGAAACTCAATATTTTAGTCAGTTTCAAAGATATGGGTTATAAAAATAAAGTTGAAATTGAACTTTTTGACATTCAAAACTATTACACATCAAAATATTTTGAAGGAAACTTGAGTTGTTATCGTTTTTTTGCTTGTCTTTTTTTTTCCCATTCATTTTGGGAGTTGAACCTAGGGTGTCCTGACATGTACTAGTTAGCACTATACCCCTATAGGTAAAACTTCAACAGAAGTCTAGCATCTCCCAAGAAACATAAATCTATGCAGATTGTTTGCAAACTATACTAAGCATGTTTCTGAAGCATCATTACTTTATGTGCAGCAAATATTTCTCCTATGTGCCTCCTGAATATGACAGGTCTGCACCCTGTCTCTCCATTTAGCTCTCTAATGTGTCTAATTGGCTATATATGCAGATGCCATAGACTTTTACTGTTTTCATGTTTCTCTTTTCCTATATTATTCCTGTTTTATTAAACATTAGCAATGCTCCCATAGTTACACACTGAAATGGTAGTTCTTAAATGGATATGAAAGGAATAGAAACAGTTTAATAGTGTGAAGTGCCAAAAAGAGTCAAAAGAAATTTTCAAAGCCCTTTGGGGGCCTTGAAATACCAAATATGTCCAAAAATTATTCTTATTAACTATTGATGAAGCAGTAGGAGAAACGGTGATCAGAACAGGTAAGATCATCTTCCTGCCATGGAACCTTTATCTTTATCTGCATGTCCTGTTAAAACACATTAAAACTCACAATTCCAAACTCCTGAAATAAAATTGCTTTCCCATTATATATTGAGTTATGGGAATAGTCTGTGAAATTTACAAGTGGAATTTTGACTGCTTATCCTTTGTTTAATTTGGATGCATTTCAAAATTCATGCCAATTGATGACATTTATAACACTGTTATATAACATTTGCATAGGCTCCCCTCTACTTGTGGACATTTTATTTTTATACCTCCTTTCTTGGTATGGTTTTTCACTTTAATAAGTAGATTGATTTTTAAAATTCTTCCTTGGTAAGTCATTTAGCATTCTTAATTATTTCTCATTACTCTTTCTGCATGTTTTTCCTCACTATTTTCTCTTCTCCTGATCTTTTCCCCACTTCCTTATTTTGATCTGTTTTCAATCCCCTTTTGTCTGATACCACTCCACTCCAATGAGAATGCCTGTTATGACTAAACATAATTCAAATATAGAGAGAGTTCCATTCACAGGGGCACCCCATTCTCTGTCTCCACTTTTTCTTTCTCTTTTTCTCTCCTGCTTCCTCTGACTCTCCCTCTCTTTTCTATCTCTTTTCTGTTGTATATTTCCCCTTTCAACCTTCATCTAAGAATTTCAACAAACCATTTTTACCACTCAGACAGGCCTGCCTTCTCTGGCCATTCCAGAAAGAGCATGGAGGGTGAGAATTGAGGAGAGGTTAGGATTTTCTCTTTTAGAGAGGGGATTTCTATTTTGGTTCTTATTATTGCCATACTTATAGATAACATTGGTTCCTTGCAAAAAAGGTCATGCATGTCTGTTATTAAAGTCCGAAGGCTTTCCCCCAAACTTTATCAACTCTCCTAGCTCCTGTGGATGTGCACTTAGTTAAAGACAACCTGGGTTTTCTACATTCATCCACTACTGTCCATAGCTTATTATCTTGATTTGATGGCTAGAATTATTGGATAATAAGGGTAATAAAAATACAGTAATTTTATGATGTAGGCAAATTTATGCATATAGGGGTGAATGAATGCCAAAAATAACAAGTGGTTATGTGTTTACTAAAATACATAGAGCTATGAACTTTGCATAGCTTTCTATTTTTACATGTGCCAATAGAGTGCAGATAGTTATTTATCCATATTCTAGAGATAAATAATTCCCAAACTGCATATTAAAGACTGGTTTTAAATAACAAGTTTTGAGGATGACTATATTCTTATAAAAGTTAGTATTGCCTCATTTGTGTTTTACTTTTTATTTCTTTTCTTTTTCTCTTGTGGAGGTAGGAGTAGTTAATACAAGAAAATAGCCACCAGGACTAGAGAAGACAAACAAGAAACATGACAAACTTGGAACACTCAAACTGGCTGTTTCAAGCCTACCAACTGTCATAATTGTAATTGCCATAACAGCTGGCATTAGTTAACTGCTTACTAAATCATCGTCACCTTCAGAGAGCCACTATTATTTCACTGGAGAGGAGACAAAGGGTCAGGATGCTAATCACATTTGCTAGACTCTAGACTCGGATGTTTTATTTGTGATGCTTTTGATTATTTGTTGGTGTGAGATGTGTGAAGGATAATTAAATTGTGTCCTATGAAAACTGGAGACCTTTTATTCATGTAAATAATTATCACAAGGTAAAGTGAGCATGCCATTTATTTTTTTAAATGCTTAATTGTTCAGGAGTTTATATATTTTCTAATATAACATTCTAAAGCAGTGAATTTAATTGTCATGAGTTTAGGAGAATTTACCTCTTTCTTTGAATATGTTTTAGGGACTTAATGATGGCACTGCCTATATGAGGAGCAATTTATGCAAATGATTCAAATGAAGCCTATGAGCTTCCTTAAGCTTGAGAAAAGTTTGTAATTAGCAAATTAGCATTTGAAAAAGATATTTTGAATATGCATAGTAGAAAATTCTGCTTAACTTGTGGGGAGTGTTCAAAATGATTATTTCAGAATTCAGGCATACACATCTATTAACATGTAAATATTTGAAGACTTAATGCTCTAGCCCATTTTCTCTCTCTCTTAATGAAACTCTATATATTTTTACTAAAACTATATATATATAGATATGTAATTTACCCTAAATATACATAGTAATATTGGAGTGGAGCCATCTTCACTCTTTGATGTGGTATCTTTCTAAGTATTCTTAATAACACAAAATTAAATATTTCTGTTTATCATTATGGACTTTTTAAAAGTATGGACTTTTAAAAAGACACAGAAAGAAATAATTAGGGCATCAGCATTTTTTCTCAGATGGAATATCTACTATGTGTCAGAATGTTAGAGTTGGTGTTTTATTAGCATTTATGTGAATGAAATTGCATTATAGAAGTACATAAGACACTAAACTATACAAAAGAAACCATCACTACTTTAAAAGGTTATGTATTTTGTTCAAAGTGAAGTAAAATTTCTTCACTGTTTCTTTATGTAGATCATATCCTTTCTTCCGCTAAGGGATTTAGAAAGTCTTGGTTAATTATCACATATGATGTCAAGTCTCCAATCGAGAACATTTCTCTCACTTGACATGAGTTCCAGTTCTATATTTAGCTGAATGATGATTAAATTTTTCTCAACCATCTTACAAATGTTCAGATGAACAATATATTAGCCATATGACCTTAAGTGATTCATTCAGGTCACATGTAATTTTCCATTGCTGAATTCATGCTTTATTTCTAGTTGGTTACATTCCCTAACAAACAGCTGTCCAAGGGTTCTAGCCAATTTAAATCCAAAGCAGATAAATCATTGAATCATTGTCTTTCTACCTAGGGAAGAGAAACCACATATTCTGTTGTTCAGAGTGCATGGCTTGACTTCATTTCTGGGAGCCCAGGCCCCATCATCACATAGATAAAAGGAATGCTAAACCTATAGCTGTAACACAATGGTAAATACTTTCCACACTAGTATGGTTATATTCATGTTGGATAGTCAGATAGTGAAGTAATACACTAAAGAACCTCACAAATCCTAAGATTTTACATTTGTAAGGTTCCCTCATTTTACCATCATTACAGTCAGATCTTAATTTAAAATTTCAGTATTGTTCATTTTTCCTTTTGTTGTCTTTTTGTCTTTTTGTCTGTCTGTCTAAATTTGTTGACACACTTTTGGTTCAAAACGCTTAAATACAATTTAACAATATTTCCCCCTGGAGCCCCTCTCATTCTCAAGTGTTTTTATTCCTGCTTTTCCTTAGGAAATCTATATTCACTTTGCTTGAAAATTAAAAAAAAGAAAGAGAAGAAAAGAAAAAAGAATGAAGAGTTGTTTCAGCAGTGAGGCCACTTAATGTTCCTATGAAGACTGAAATTTGGTTTCAAGCACCCATGGGTGACTTAACCTTCTGTAACTCCAGCTCCAGGGGAACTCATGTCCTATTCTAGACTCCTAGGGCACATGCACACAAGTCCACACATACACATACACAGAGACACACAGACACACACAACACAAACAAAAATAAATCATAGCAACAGTAAAATAAAAATTTAAAAGATTAATTGGATAAGCAAAGCATTCTCTCACCAAAGAGAGTCATGCCCAACAGCATATCCGAACACCACAGAAGTAACTGACGAACACTGTGGGCAGGATGGAATATAGTTGCTAAGACTGAGACAAGTGACACAAATATGCAAAAAAGAAAATTATTTAGGCTGGTGAGGAATTCAGGTGGAATGCTGAGATTATCGGCTGTCAGGAAGTCTGAGGGCTAGACTAGCAGATATCAGAGCAGTCCTTAATCCATGTTGACAGTTTCCAAAGAAAAAAGCAGTGAGTCCAGTGACTGCATATCCAACTCTCCTTGAAGATAATCACAAAAACTCATTTTCCTAAACAAATATTTTCAATATAAGTTGGTGATATAAGTAGCTTATATTATCAACATTCAATTTGTTTGTTGTTTAGGTTGGCTGTCTTAATACTTGTTCATCTTTCTTGATTTGCAATCTCAAATCTCTGCTGTGTCAGAAAATAGTTTCATATAAGAAATATTTTATCATATTTTATTTTAGTATAATTTTGTTCTGACTTGAATGAAGTAAACTAATACATTTTCTGAATCTCTATATTAATGTTTACTTTGCATTAAATATGAGTACAAAGGAAAAATACTACTCAAAATCATTTTAGAAGTACATCTATTTATAGGATGTTAAAGTCAACCATTCATTATTTCCAGTTATTTTCTTAAACTATTTTGCCTAAATTATTTTTAAGGAATTTAGTTAATCCTTGGTAATCTGATTTTCAATAACTTCTTGTGTTTTGTTGCAAAAGGGTTGTTGACTAATAAGTACTAATGGAGAGGAAATCTGTGTAACATGTTTAAGTGACAAAGATTATGCTATAACTCTTTTGCAGAGAATTTATTCTTTGATCTCTAGCTTTCTCCAGGCTTTCATAATTCTTATTATAGACAGAAATATATATCAAAAATAATAACAAGTTTCTTTCAATGGTTTAGGCTTATGAATTTAGAAATATTAGGCAAAGAAATGTGATGGTCAAACAACTATCCAAAAGAATCCATACTTCATAACAAATATCTTTAGTGCCAAATAAGTAAATCCATAACACACTTAGGAAAAGCAGCACATATCATTGCTGGCAAAGTCATAAACTTAAATTCAATACTTTATTATAGCATCATTTGATCTGAGTCATTCTTAACCTTAAAGTATGATGTGGTAATCAGAAATATTGGAAATCCAGAGAGCAATTAATTTATACATGTCATATGAAATGTCATTTATCTATTAAAAATTACTACTAGTGAACAAGTAAAAGCTTTGGAAAGTCTTAAATAAAACTAGATAATAAATATACAGTAAGTAAAGACTGTGTTATGTTGGAGACGTTTCTTTAAGGTGTTGCTTTAAACTTGAGATACTTTAGGTTATAATTAGGGCAGGTTGAAAAGATTTGTTATATAATTTTCAGTTTTAAAGTAGTATTCAAATAAAATCTACTATATACTAATTTATTGATCCAGGCTGAAAATCATTGATGAGTTTTGAGCTGAAAACATCTATAATATATGTATGTGACTATGAAATGAAAAATGTATGAAAATATCTAATTGTGTATACTGTTAAGCAAAAGAGTTGAAGATAATAACCCCCTTTTACCATTTAGCAGAGAATGAAAGAGCAAAAGAAATTCAAAACTTCATTAATTGCTCTCACACAACATCACATGCCACCTGCACTCCAGAGCATTTACATTGGAGCAGATGGATTGCTGAATGGGATATCAACGACTTTCAGAATGTTTGTTTTAAAAAATAAGCTCACTTCTAAGCAAAGGACAAGCAAAGTCTATTTATATGTTTATATTTATAGACACTAGCAAAACATATCTTTGTCTCTAAGATGAAAATATAAAAACTAACTAATCTATAAAATTATGTAACTTACATGTTACTCATGATCTTAATCTGCATATATTTTAAATTTTGCTACATTCATTTTTGTGGCTTTTGTACATAGCTGACTGATTCTAGTAAATGAATGAAATTTAGCCTTCACTTGTGTAAGAGATTTCTGAACTCTTATCTTCCAAGTCCTTGAGTATAGCTTGTTCCATATTCACAAGAAGTTTCAAATAAAAAATTTTGAGGCTATAAGTTTGTTCAGGAAATTTACTCTTGTCCTTCAATTCAGATTGAGTTCAGTATTTTCATTGAGATGTCCAAGTCACTACTATAGATTAGCTGGTTCTCATGCATGCAGTCCTCTAGATTCATAAATAGTTGTTTTATAGATATATATTCATATATATTACAAGATATATTCATTTTGTATGCTCTAGATGGTTCTACAATTTCATCACTAGTCTGGACAGATGTGAAAGACTTGTGGCATCACTGTTTTGCTGAGCATTTTGCATGCAGAATGAATATAAGACAAGAACTGTCTTAGTGAACTAGCTTTACTATCACTATGGGCCCTCAACCCTAACCACAGAACTGCATACAAGCAAGGGAGGAATGCTGAATGCAGGAGAGATAGTCTTCTCCAGGGAAAATATTACAAATTGGTTATCTAATACCAAGTGGTCAGCCCAGATATGCATGTGACACTATACAGACTAAGCATGCTGTATTTCTGTATTTAGAAGTGTACATATGCATATACCTATGTATAATGTATTTGTGTGTGTGTGTGTGTGTGTGTGTGTGTGTGTATGTGTGTGTGTGTGTGTGTGTGTGTGTAACAATAGTGTAACATTAGTTAAAGGAAGTGGTCATAAATTTGAAAGGAACTGCATGAGAAAGTTTAGAAAGAGAAAAGGGAAGGGGAAATGCCATTACATTTAAGTTTCAAAAATGTATTACATTTTAAATCTTAAATTTTCTTTTTTAGATCATATAGTACAAGATAAAAATGAATCAGATTTATAAATAGAAAATGAGACTTCCTTCAAACTCTAACTCCTAAGAAAACAAAACTTTCTCATACCATTTCTTGCTCTTTGGGGAAAATAGTTATTAAAAAGTGTGAATTATATGCTCATATATATAGCTTTGTTCTCTGTAAAATGGTGGCTAGTCATCAATATTGTCTTCTATTTCCTTTCACTCACCATACATCTTAAACATTTTCTGTGCTAAATAATAAAAAGGGCTAGAAATACTCAAGAAGTCACAGCCACAGAGAAAGGAGACAATGGAGCAGCCCCCTTTTCTAAATAGCTTTCCAAATGCTCTGAAGAATGTTGCCTCTATATCTTCAAGGTGAGCTGATTGTTAGTCATTTTTGTAACTTCAAGAGAGAATTTTTAAATCTCAATTTATGTTTTTGGCTATACTGAAAACTGTTTTCCAATTTGTCTGCTGTAGCTTTCTTTATCCTTCACATAATTGTACTGAATAAATATTTAGTCTGTTCTTCTTGAGTCTGCTTTAAAATATATGCAAAGTATTGCCATTTTTCCTATGTTTTTGGTACATTCTGGCCTGGGGGCTGGATATGTTGTGTTTGTTGTGTTTCGGAACTTATGCCTGGTGTTGGGTAACACACTGCTGAGATGTCCATACAAAAGACTCAACTCTTAATTCCTTTGCACATGTGAAAGGCAACATAAAATTCTGAAGAGATTATAAGTGGATGTTGCCATCCTCTTAGACCCCCTTCAAAAGAAAGGCTCTCCATGACAAATCCCTCTGCTCATTAGACAAAGGGCAAAAGCATTACATCTGGAGTTCATAAGCCATTGTTTTATGAAATTGATCCATCATACAAACCCTTCTACCGTTAAATAAGCCCATGAGAATTTGCTAAGTAGGATTACACATGTACACTAGTACATATGCTCTCTCTGTCTCTGTCTCTGTCTCTGTCTCTGTCTCTGTCTCTGTCTCTCTCTCTCTCTCTCTCTCTCTCTCTCTCACACACACACACACACACACACACACACACTAGAGACTAGTGCCCTTTCAATGGAATTGCAGCTAACTTTTACAATTAATGAAAGCATTGGTTATTTTAAGATTTGCTGTCTTTTGCAGAGTTCTGACTCAGCTGCTTATAGTCCCTCAAACTTATAACTACGTATATTTTTTTTAAAAAATTCAGAATGTTCTCATGATATGGCATTAATTTTGCATAAAATTGCAAAAACCACTTGAATAATGTCTGAAGCATAGCATGCCTATGAATAATAAGAATAAACACTTAAACTTATTTTCCTTCCACAAATGTCAGAGCATGTTATTTCCTTCACATCTCCAGACCATCACATTTCAAATTGTTCATGGTGTGAAAATAAATTGGGAAGAGCAATCTACCTAATGCTGTCTGGGTACCATAGTAATGGACTTGAGTAGATTTTAACTACTTGGAAGACTATCATAGAGTCCGATGCTCTCCACCTTTCTTAGGATGACATTCTACAGCCACTGCAGTTAAGATATGATCCGATGCCTTATTTATCTTTATTTTTAAATCATAAATCAGTTTTTAATGTTTATCATATAAAATTATTTTATTATTCAGATTCATTTATTTTATGTAGAATATTATCATTTAATAATATTAATATTAGTTACTATAATTAGTGGTCGTTGTTCTAAGAGAAATTCAAATTAAAAGAATATAAGCATGGATAAAGCTGAAAAAAGTAACCATATACATGCCTCCACTTAAGCTCAGCACAATATTATGTGTAGAACTGCTTTTTTGCCTATTAGATCCATACTGAATGACTCCCAGGTTGATTAAAAGTGGCTATTTCTGTGTGCAGTAATTCAAGTTCATGAAAAACTCTTTGCTGCAAGACATACTTCCTGCTTTATTTTGTTTGATTTAGAAGAGCCTACCTTTGTGCTGTGAGTAATGATGAATTTTGTTCTTTCTCATTTTTAGACTGAGATCAAATACAGACTGCAAAACTGACTGAGCATAAACTTGTTTTTAGAAGTTTAGTGCTCAAGTCTAGATTGCAAGAATCAGGGGAAAAGTTGCTAGTAAAAATGTACATGAAAAGGATAATGGTAATGGACAGGATTGAAGGCACTACAATATTGATAAAGAAAACTCACTAACAGGGCATCCCTATAAAGTATCTCTATATGTTCTTCCAGTGTGCTGAAAAGTGCACATTTGGAAGAAGAAATCTCTGATTTTTTTTCTGGGCATATACTTGGAAGACTGCTATAGGTTTTGTGTCTCCTGGTAACTGCCACTGCCAAGCAATTAGACTTCATTATGGCTGTGCTTATGCAATACTAATTAACATGTCTGTTGTACTGCCTTTCTCATGTGTTCATGTGACAGCCCACAGGTCTGACACCCTCTATGAACCAACAGCTGAGGAAATTTTCAACATGGCAGATTTTTTTTTTTTAACAATACACACCCAAACACAAATGTAATCACACTTCTCTGAACAACTGCAAGAACAGAATGTGTTATAGTTCTCTACAATTAGTGGTTTGCATTAATTTGTACTGGTTGAGAAAATAAAGGAGACAGGAGACTATGCAAGCATATGCATGCAAATGATTATACCTTGGGTCAAGGATTTAGAAGCACAATAGTAATCTCTTCCCATGGAGAAATATTATTTGCCAAGAAAATCAGATATAGAAGAATATTATCACTGGGCGTTCAAAACAAAGTCATCAATATATCTACATCATCACTATGAACCTGTATTGACTAATTATTTAACATGTAGATGTTGTACATTGAAGGAGCTGCTCATTGGTGATATTTTCACTTGCTTTGTTTTTCTTTGAATTGGATAGGAATAGTGTCCTTACAAAACCTGACATAATCATAGCCCATATGGATGATAGAATGTATTGTCAAATTGCTGAAGTTAGGGGAAGATAATACAGGCTCTGCAAATTGATACACAATTAACACTAGGATATAAAGAAAAGATAGCTGATGATATGAGGTTGTCAGTAGAGGTATGTTATGTGATTGTAATATAAATTAAAGAAAAGATTGTCTACACAATGAGAAAAAACAAACTGGAACCAGTGCTCTATAATAGAAACCAATAAATATGTTTTTACCTTTATACAATGTCAGAATTTATTGAATAACAACAAATTCATGAGGTTTAGTTGTTTTGATGGCAGCAATTTGTCATAAAACCCACCTACACTGATTGTATCACTTGGCCAAATGTGAATTATTTAACTTAGATCTTAGTTTCTAATATTAACTGTTAATATCTACATGCATATTAGATTACAGAGTGAATGCAAGTTACAAAAGCTGCAGCCGAGTTCAACACATTTCAGAAACAGACTGGATAGAGTCTGTGTTGATAAAATAACAAATTGGACCAGTGCTGGGAGAGAGCTGTGGTTAAAACAGGTTCTGAAGTTAGGCTTGAGAGAAAAGCAGCAGACTTTATCTACAAGGTCGAAGGGTTGATTTGAGTGAGGAGCATGGAATGAGTTAGAAGAAGGAAATAATGGGTCAGGTACAAGTCTAGATGGGTTAAGAGGTGAACAGACAAGAAGTTGAGTCATTTGCACCAAAAGAAAGAGAAAATGAGTCCCAGCTCATTACTGTGCACACTGTTACCTATTTTGCTATCAGAATCAACAACAGAGATTTATGTTGATTTCTTCTATAATTCCATGGTTTTAACACTAGAATTTGACTGCTAATGGCTCAGGCTTTATTTCAGCCTGAGAATTTCTAAATCCCTAGGTTGCTTTACTGCTCCAAGTGGAGAGAGAAATTCATAGTCTGGACAGATAGGAAAGACTTGTGGCGAGGTAAACCATGGCTTCCTGTTAAGGCTTAAGGTTAGTTGCTGCTCCCCTAGGGTAAAGAGAAGAGGCAGGTGGAATGAGGCCTGTGCAATAGGAGGCCCAGTATGGATTTGGCAATTTGTTGACTAATACCAGGGAGCTCTTAAATGCTTTACTGTACAGGATATCCCCACATGATCATTTTTCACAGGAAATATAAATACCATTGACTTTTCATTCATATTTCAATGTGATGACCTGGATGTACCCCAAAATGAATAAGACTCTTTTAAAATCAAGCTCCAAATCTTTCAAGAGCACCCTCCCACATATACACTGGAGTTATCACAATGTTGGCAGATGTGTAAGAGATTAAGATACATCTTTGAATGACACAAAAATAAATGACCAGTGGACCTTTGGGTCCCTCAGTCACTGAAGGCACCATGGGTTTTCACCTCAACTGTGCATGTGTGTTTTATGCCTAGTATTATCCAGGCTAAAAAAAAAGTAGTCAATTTAGAGACAAAACCTAAACATAATTTGTGGCTTGCATGTCCAGCCAGACTCAATAACCACATATCTACTAGGTAACCTTAGGAGGCAATTAAATTTGGAGGCTTTAATCCTAAGATCAAATTGCACTCTCTTAGATTTTGGAAATGAGGGGAAGTTAAATTGAGCAGTCTCAGTGTATAAACCTCACAGAGTAGAAGGAAGCATTTTCTAGGCACAACTTGTTGAAGAAAACTGCCTCCTGAAGGTAGGTCATGAAATTATAGAATGTCCTGCCTTTTTTGGAGGTGTGTCATAGACAGTGCCTCTTTTGTCATCTGGTGTTGCTGTCTAGGATCTGACTTTGGAACATTGTTCTTCTGTCTTTAGGATCTGTTGTTTTCATCCTTTGTGCCCAGTCCACACATTTTTCAACACTTCTTTTATTGTGTCAGTTAACATTCACTGTTGTACATTTAAGGGAAGAGAAAGGAATCGACAAACAAATGAAAGATGTAATAGAAGTTTGTACAAAATAAAAGGAGCAGGAAGCAGACTCTGATACTGATGAGAGAGAACACTTGACCATGTCCTGGAGAGCAGGTGCACACACAGGAAGAGGCTTGTTATAGAAGTTAGCAAGAATAACAAGAGTCACTGCCACAGAGCAGGACAAAATAGTAGGGGGTTAAAGTACAGGTGTGGCAAGCTAGAGAGCTTGGTCATG
The DNA here is from genome assembly GCF_003668045.3 of Cricetulus griseus. Classification (NCBI taxonomy): domain Eukaryota; kingdom Metazoa; phylum Chordata; class Mammalia; order Rodentia; family Cricetidae; genus Cricetulus; species Cricetulus griseus. The sequence continues at coordinate 20,785,930 of NC_048597.1, forward strand.
AAAACTGTCCTGTCAGGAGGGTTATTGATAGTGGGAATATGCAGTGTTGACCTGGGTGTCCCTTGGCAGTCTCTACTGACTATCATCAGCTGTCACCAGAAGAAGGGCGAACAGAACCATTTGTTGGGATTTCAGACTCATGTTCAAACCCCTTTACTGAAGAAAAATTCACTATTCATTTGTCTTTTTATGGACACCTTCCACAGAGGTTTCAATATGCTTAGTATTCTCTTTCAAATAATGGAGTAGACTGTTATCTTTAAAGTGCATATGATTGGTATAAAGATGAACATATGATTATAAGGAAACTTTGGTTTTTTTCCATGTTCTTATTTCCCACTTTTTAAAATTTAAATCAGAAACAATCTTGTTGTACATGTCAATCCCAGTTCCCTCTCCCTTCCCTCCTCTCCTGGCCCCCACTGACCCCCATCCCATCCCCTTTCTGCTCCCAAGGGAGGGTGAGGCCTTCCACAGGGGATCTTCAAAGTCTGTCACATGATTTGGAGCAGGGCCTAGACCCTCCCCTGTGTGTCTAGGCTGAGAGAATATCCCTCTATGTAGAATGGGCTCCCAAAGTCTAATCCTACACTAGGGATAAATACTGATCTATTTTCAGTGGCCCCATAGAATGCCCAGTCCTCCTAAGTGACACCCAAGTTCAGGGGGTCTGGGTCAGTCCTATGCTGGTTTCCCAGCTATTAGTCTGGGTTCCATGAGCAACTGCTTGTTCAGGTCAGCTGTTTCTGTGGGTTTCTCCAGTGTCTTGACCCCTTTGGTCATCACTCTTCCCTCTTTGCAACTGGATTCCAGGAGTTCTACAAAGTGCTTAGCTGTAAATCTCTGCTTCTACTTCCATCAACTACTAGATGAAGGCTTTAGGATGGCATATAAGGAAGTCATCAAACTTTGATTTTAAAAAAGTGTAATGAAATCTCTTACAAATAAGTATCACAGGATATCTATAGATGGAGATGTTCCCTTCATCTCTTGGGATGGTTGAATTGCTTGAATCAAGGGGTCTTTTCTGGAAAAAATGGCATATGTTCTATATGCTACATGATAAGTAGAATATATATATATATATATATATATATATATATATATATATATATGGAACAATATGAATAAAGTAACTAAGGAAGCAAGACAAGAGAGGCCCAAATAAATAGAATGAGTGTTGTTTGGATATAAAGCATGGTGCAAGGAAAACATAGAGGATACATTCTTCTTGTATCTTAAAACATCAAGTCTGAACTATGTGGCTTAGTGTGTTTAACATGACATACAAGTGAGAGCTGCAAACCAAAGGTCAGACTATCTGTGAATGGAGCTTAGAGAAAAGGCCATATTAGTAAAGATTATAATACTGATGGAAGTTATAGTAGACAAATGACTGGCAAGTTCTGCCAAAGAGATAAAGGCACAGAGTGGGAATGGAAACACCAATTTAAGTTTCAGGACTTCAGAACCTAGGCATGTAGAGAATAGCATCATAAAAATAAAAATACAGAATGTAACTATTGCCTAAACACTTGCCACAATCTTATATTTAGAAAGCAATACCTTCTTTCTTTTTCTTCTCTAAGTATACAAATTTGCAAAATACAAAACCCATTGGATATGTAAAACCTGGAAATGCATGCAAATGAGGCCCTTTTAGTTTCAGAGGTCCAGATGTTAAAGAAAAAATGACCAAAGTGAATAAACTTTATAGTTGATGTGTCAGCACAGATTAGTTCTGTTGTTCAAAATACAGCTTTTGCCTAGACTTGTATATATATATATATATATATATATATATATATATATATATATATATATATGTGTGTGTGTGTGTGTGTGTGTGTGTGTGTACATACATATATGTGTACATATGAGAGTTGATTTAGCCTTTAGAACCAATAGAATCACAAGCAATCAGTAGTAGCTTTCAATGTAGGTTCTCAGAGGACAGTTAAACAGTGACCTAGGAACACATTGTATTTTTTTCTAACTTGATTTAGTGCAATGGAGAGGACATAAATGTAGTAGCCCAACCCATCTGTTCTCTCTGCTAATTTTGAACAGTTTATTTTTGGATTTGTTTTTCACAAATCTTAGTTCTGTCTCTGCCATGGACCAGAACTAATGTCAGTAACAGGTTGAAAGAAAAAGACAATAATTTTGTTGATACAAGTATAGGAAAATATGATGTAATAGACCATGCAGAGTTCCTGCTTAAGAGGACTTCCATCTGCATGTAAAAATTAATTTTCATGACACGTCATTAGAAATAAATCATGTTATTTTTACTTACTTTGCTTTGTTTTATTTGTTAAAATCTTAATGACACAAAATAATAAAGTCCCTTTATAGTGTGGATTAAGTAGTAAAATATAGCAAAGATTGGATTACTGAGGGGAGATGTTTTAAAATTAAGTAGCAATAATACATGACATTTTTAGTACTGTATGTTTTGTTTATTTTAGAAAATACAATTTAATTACATTTCTCCCTCCCTTTCATCCCTCCAAATTTTTCCACATAAACTTCTCTGCTCTTTTTCAGATTTGTGGCATCTTTTTCCATTGTTAATGCAAGCATATATGTATATTGTATATACATGTATATATGTGTGTATGTTTAAATATACATGTATATTCCCAAATATAATGTTTGGTTTATAAAACTTACTGGTATGTATATTCCAGTGGCCTCCTCCCTGGGAAGGCCCCCCCTCTGCTATACCCAGTATCACTTAGGTTCCTGTAGTTCTTTGTGTAGGGTGGTAACCTCATGGGCTTTTGCTAGTTCAGATTAACATGTTTAAGCAGTCATATTGGTGAGACTTTAGGGGTGTAGCTTCTGATAGCAGACTCAACCTCACAGAAAACTCCATGATCCTGATGAAGGTTTTTTTTTTTTTTTAATATTGCCATTATATGGGAGTGATTTCAAAGAATAACAAAAATTTCTGAGAACATTTCTATCTGTCCTTTCCATAGGATTTCTGAAGAAGAAAATGTTTTACTATTATTACAGGTATTATTGTCAGCAAAGTCTTTTATAATGATGGAGGGATCTTGAAATATTATAGTTCTCTGTCTCTGGACACTTGGAACTGTGATTTGATACATGCCTAAAGACTTCAAAAGCCCAATTGTGTGGCGTAGTCCGCAGAGCTGTGCAAGTCACCTGACCTTCCTTCTTCATCGCTGACCTATCAATACAATTGTGATAATAGTTGTATATACCTAATACTGTAATTTTAGAAATGAACTGAATTAATAATGTTCGACATTACTTATAACAGTGTTTGGTTAGAAATGACCTTCTAATATTAGTTTAACTATTGTTCTTCTGACTAATACACTTCTTTTTGTTGAGTTTATATGATAAAATTTCGAATATAAGATTCAAAATTTTATTTCAGTATTCACCACTAAATAATTATGGCCCATCCTAGACAAACATATAATCAGTTCTATATATTCAATTTGTAGTTTAGACTAGAAATGTATAAAAGTTATGATTTTCCCATGGAAAGTTTAGGCACTAATATAAAATACTGAAATATCTTCTCTGTTACATTCCCATTTATTCTCTTATTGTGTGCAATTTTACAATCAGCCATAACTTCAGATAACTATTGGAAAGTAAGTTAACTGTCTTTTACATAATAAAAGGAAGAATAATACATTAATATATCTGAAATATGTGTTTGGAATGTAGCAGCAGCAGCTATCTATGACCTTTTTTTGAGACTGTGACCCAGAAAATGACCATGTATATTTCGTCATTTCCTTCCTTCCACTGATATTTGAAAGCATCTGCCATGCTGACTTATATAGTCTACAATTCTGGCCTTTTACAATGTTAATATGGGAAAAGAGAAGTAAGAAATTGGTTGAAATATAAGGTCAGACATCTTAGATATCTTATAATTAATAACTTATACCCTCTGGCCATTATTTTTAGGATGGGCAGCAGTGGTTGAGTTAATTAATTATATGGCATTAATTGTCACACATGTAACAAATCATCATAGTTTTTAGCTTGAAAATATCCACTCTTTATTTCAGTTAAATATTCCAAATGCATGTGTTCAGAGCAGAATATGGTAGCTATCCCTGCAATTCCACCACCCAGCAAGTTGAGGCAGAAGGATTATTGTGAGTTTTAGGCCAGTCTGGGCTAAATAGCAAACTGCAGGATAGATTGAGCTACAGGATGAGACACTGTCTCCATTTCTACCCTAGAAGTGTGTGTGTGTGTGTGTGTGTGTGTGTGTGTGTGTGTGTGTTTCTACACTGTATATATGTTTCTACACTGTATATATGTAAACACACACACACACACACAGAGAGAGAGAGAGAGAGAGAGAGAGAGAGAGAGAGAGAGAGAGAGAGAGAGATGCATTTTTTATACATTTCTCCAAAGTCAGTAACATGGCACTTCACTAAATGTCTAAAAACTCAATTTGACTGTCCTTATGAAACAAGTTTTTAATTTGGGGCTTTGATTCCAGGAAACTGAAAATGGACTTCATAGCATAATTCAACTATGACACCAAGAAGTCCATTTCTTTGGTGTCATCAAAGTTTTCCATCTATACATATTCTACCTCATTAAGCACAAAGGGCAGCCTCAGACATATGCCAGTAGTGTCCACTTTCCTTAGAGAGTGGGGTGATGAGAAGATAAGGGTCTGCTCACCAGATGGAGCCTGCCAGATTAGCAATTGGAGCCAGGCAAACATTGCTATCCTTTTGGTGTTCCGGAGCACAAAGAACCTGCTTTATACAATACACGTGCATATTTAACAGTGAGAACAATGCAGCTCAGCAGAAGGTTGGCTGGTGGTAGTACCTCTAGCCCAGTGGCCATTGCCTGAAGGCACATTTCTGATTTCCTCATAAAAGGAACATTAGCAACCAGTGACTTGGGAAAGGAAGAGCCAAATAAGTCTCTTGGGGTACTGCCAGCCCCATGGAGTGAGAGCAGTTGGACACAGCAGTGAGATTTGTGCTCCAGAAATCGTACACACACACACACACACACACACACACACACACACTTTACCACATATGCTTTACTGGGCTGCCATATCACTGTACTTACTAATGTCAAACATGATTGAAAATGGTATTATACTGTGGAGTGGAGAGGAGAATGATTTTTCCATCACTAAAATTTCTATTTCATTCTCTCGAATTCACCAAGTCCAATATTGCTAAATAACCTGCTTTCATCTTTAATAAGTGTTTTATGGACCTTAAATTGCAAGAACCATTTTCACTTCATTTGTACCAGAAAATCTGAAGCTTTCTTGCTTGATAACAGTGTGATAAATACAGTGTGTGTGTGTCTGTGTTTATGGTGATCAGCAGATTGTTGTTTGAGAGGAAGAAATTGGTTTCTAATGTGTTGTGCACATAGAGGATAGGCAGGTAAACTGTGCTGTAGGTTAAATGCATTTGATAAATGGCAGTATTCCACACTCCACTGATTACATGTACTTCTATATATTACATTATTCGCTTGTTTAGTTATGGCAGTCCCTGCTGTTTAAGGGTCTACCTTCTCAGCTGTCTGGCCCCTTCAGTAAGGTTATTGGTAGTCTATCTCCAGCAATGAGTTGTAAAGATGGTCCATAAGATGACTAGGCTCTTGGTTTATTTCATTTTAGTGTAATTTTGAACCACATATTTCAGTATTTGTAAAACATAAATAATCTTCAAATTTTCTGTAAAAATGCATTTTTACATCACTACACTGCTAATATGGATTTTTTCAAGATACTGTCATTAGATTCATTAAAAAGGATGAAGGAAGAGATTTATATTTGGATACCATTCTTCACTATCAAGCTATAGGTCGTCTACACACCAGGTCCCAGAATGTGTAATCCACAGCCATACTTCAGCACTGTGAGCTGAAAGCACCTGAGATGGTGTTCTAAGTGGGGTGTAAACAGGGTAGGAAGTGAAATCCATGGGCTTGGGGTGTTGTCTGCCTCCCCCTTTAACCCTAAATCTGAGATTCTGCCCATGGTAGGATAGGTAATGTCAAACTTAGATTAAAGCTGATAGAAGATAACCATTCTCAACTCAAAGAATAATGCCTCTGCTCCAAGTTTAGCCGCCCTTGTATCTTTTGCCAAAAGTTCAAGAAGTGAATAAAAAGAAGAGGTAAAAAAGAACAGAAGTATAAAAAAATTCTACTTTGGGGTTTTAAGGATCACTATAGTTCTTTTATGTTAAAACCGCCTTCAAATATTAAAATTTTGCAAGATTTGTCACCTGAAATATGATGTTAGTTTGCTAACATTTGAGTAAGAAGAACCCAAATATCTGTACTCAGATCTGTGAGTTCAAGGCCAGCCTGGTCTACAGAGCGAGTTACAGGACAGGCTCCAAAACAATAGAGAGAAACTCTGTCTTGAAATGCCCTCCCCCCACCCAAATTGCAACCATCAATGTGCCTAATCTAGCTGTCTAAAAAACATGCATTCCTCTCATGTATGATCACTAAACTTCATTGCATGAGTAAGATTCCCCCAGATTACTGAGTCCAGTCCATTCAATGGAAAGGTGCTGTGAAGAGGAGGTGGGGTGATGCCAAGCAGATGACTTCTTTTCCTCTGAGGAAAGTTAATTATGTTTATTATTAGAAGAGTGTAGCTCAACTCTTTTTTTTTAACAATACATTTTTTTATTAGTTCCTATTAGGAACAAGCTTGATTCACATGTCAATCAGTAGCCCAACTCTTAATAGTGCTCTTTTTTTTTTTTTTTTTTTTTTTTTGGTTTTTCGAGACAGGGTTTCTCTGTGTAGCTTTGGAGCCTATCCTGGCACTCACTCTGGAGACCAGGCTAGCCTCGAACTTACAGAGATCCGCCTGCCTCTGCCTCCCAAGTGCTGGGGTTAAAGGCATGAGCCACCAACGCCTGGTGGGTGGATACATTTTTAACTTGATGAAAAGAAAGTTTTTCAGTGTTTAATTAAATTACACTTTATTAAGTTTAGATATATTCATTGTACAGATTAAGAATGTTAAATATTAATTTGGAAAATGTAATGCTTTATTTCATGATACATGTTAAAATATCAAAACCAATTCTTTTTCTCTGTAGTTATGAAATTTTAAAATCCTCAGTTCCCTTTCAATTCTGATTCACACTGTCATCTTCATTCTTCTTGTAAAACAGGAACTCAAATACAGTGAAACCTAAACACCAGGACATAGTCCAGAGTTCAGGGAGATTGAAATTTTCTTTGGGTGGGAAAATGAACCTTAAAAGGCTCTATGTATCTCAACTAGTTCTATCAACACTGAAAATATCAAATTGGCCAGTCTCTGAGGACCTGGGGGAGACAAAGCCAAATGTCTACATACTACATACTAGATATAACTATTAAAGAATAGGAAACAGGATTTACACTCATTCTTTAATATCCTTTGTAGCTTCATTATAGGATTTTACGAAAACATGTTTACAGATTCCTAAGTCTCTTGTATAAAAAAATCGAATCTTTTGGTGGGTAACTTACATGTATTTACCCACTACCTTGTCCATATTTATTAGGTCAGTTGCCAATTAGTAAATATGTGGAAAGCTGCCTAAAGATGTCTAATCTAAAAAATAAAATCCATGTAGTATTTAGAACAAAACACATCTTGTTTTGATCTTTGTAACTCTCTGAAGGATTTTATTTTCAAAATGTTTTAGGCTATTGTTAGTTGTGTCATAGATGTTGAATGTGAAGATACAGAGGACTAACAATAGTAATATTTGTGTGAGTGTGTCTATGTCTGTACATACGTGTGGGTGGTTTGTAACCATATGCGGCTTTGAGAAACTCATAATGACTATTGCTCTTTGTCCATTTCTGAAGTTGTTAGGACCATGAACTTCTAAACTTGTGTTAAATAACTATGTTAACAAATTAATGCACAGTTTCACTTCTCGCTGTTGAAAACTTGTGTATAAATTTGGAATTTTATATTTCTCAGATCTCAGGATGTTTAAATACTGACCCTGTAGCTGTTTTTGCAGTGTATTATATCTATAATTTTTTCACTGTATTCTGCAGGCTTTGGGTTTGATATGTTTTTGATGTGTTTTCCCATCATAAATCATGAGGCTAAAGTGTAAGTCCTAATCTTTTTTTTTTCCACTGTGAATATAGATACCTACAGTATAATTCTATAGTTTACCATCCATTGCTTATGTTAATGCTGCTTGTTTGGGTTTTAGGTTTTTCTAAGAAACTCCAATTTGTTGCTATAACTGGTAACGGATGGATTTGAGTATGAAAAGCCAAAATTTAATTGTCTTTCATATGACTTTCATATATGCCTTAATGAAGGCTTAGTGGTATTAACCCTCAAATTTACATATTCATTATTCACATGAATGCAGTTTCTGTACTTATTTATCCATCCTCAAAACAAATTTATGGAATCCAGAGGAAAGGCAAAATGTGGTGCTGATTAGAAGAAAATGTGGGAGGGAAGTTTGTTTTTTTATTGTGTTTTCCCCATAGATAATTGTGTTTTAATCTAGAGTTCAGAAAAGAACTTCTACAGCTGGTCGTGTGGCTTCATGCTTATTGCAACACTTTTTTTTTTTTTTATGTGCAGTCAGCAGAGGCCAGTGAATAGTGAGGGAAGGTCAGCACAATTGATTCCAACAGGAAGAAACCTTAGTATTAGAGACTAGCAGAAAGCCATCCTGCTAAACTCCTTGTTCTCAACTGAGTTCAGAACCAGTGCTTTAGCCTTGTCCCTCCAAGGACATACGGTGACCACACTCTCTGCAAATATAAGATACCAGTTTTCTCATCTCTACACACTTTGGCTTCAATTCAGTAGCCATCAAACAGCTATTTAAGCAATGAGCATGTTTGTGTCCATAATTCCACTGAAGTTTCTACAGGAAAATGAGTGATTTCTGAAGCTGCACTGAAACTTAGAGGAAGTTAGTGACAAAAACAAGTTCCTTCATTATTTAATAAAAAATGTTCTTCTGTTTGTTTCAAATATAGGAAAATGAAGGAAAAGTTATATTTCAGCACTAGATCTTAAGATTTACTGTTTGTTTTCTAGGTACCAGTTAGTAAGTACTGTTCTAATACTAGTATTAGTCTGAGTATTAAGTACTAATCTAAGTATTAGCAAGTATTAGTAAGTACTTGTCTAAGTAATAGCCATCTAGATATTCTTCATCTAGGGGAGGTGGCTTTTCCTGTGATCCAAGTAATGGAGAGAAGAAAGTGTTTATTTATTTTAAATTGTTTCAATGTATCACAGAAAAGAAAATAAACACAAGATTTAAAGCAGATTCTTGCCGTGTAGTAACATGAAAAACTAAGAACATTATTTTTGATATTGTTTTTAGGAGAAATAAACCTATTTTCTGTTTTGAGAACCAAAGCAGATAGAAATAGAAATAAATTCATTCTATTTAGAATATGAAATTTCTAGAGTGAAGAATATAGGAGAAGATATTTCTAATCAGGCTCTATAGAAAAGTAAAATTGTGAATTAAATAAAATCACTAAAATATTAATTTCCAAAGGAATTAATAGCATCTTTCTGAACAATTATGCATTTCTTCTCAATTCATATGTCTTAAATTCAATGTTATATAAATGTATATACTATCTTGTTTCATGAAAGATGCAAACTCTACATTTCAGAATAGATACCCAATTACTTTGGATAAGAAAATAATTTATGAGCAATATTTACCAATTCAATATCCCATTTAAATAAGAGATTCCATGTAGTTAGACATGGTGAGCTCCAGTGAAAGGGGAAAAATAGAAAGTCCCACCCATAATGGATTAGATGTGGTATAGTCTTTCTCATGAGTGAGACGCTAATGTAATAGAAGCACTCATGAGTAATCAGATGTCTTCTGATGAGTGAATTGAAATGTCATAGCAAAAGCAATTCACTATACATTTTATTATGAAATTTTGGGGGGGGTAGACTTAGATTCATTTTCTGACTCATCTACTTTATTTAATCAAAACAAAATTTAAGCTGCATTAAAAAATCAATTGGGATTATGAAAATCTACCCCAATATATGTACTCATTTGAATTTTCTTTCCTTCTTCATTGGTTTACTGGCCTATGATTGATAGAATTATTCATTGGAAGTTTGTCTTTTGGGTGTGGCAAAGGTAACACAAGTATGGTGTTCTAGCACTTCCACAAGTAACAGTGGTGTTACTGTTAGGTATTCACTCTGATCATTACTTTCGAATGACTCGTTCATTCACAACTGATAGCTTTTCTGCAACTGAATTTTATAGGAATCAAAGAGAAATGTATGTGGCTGAGAAAATGGAATTCTATTGTTTGCTGTTAACATTCTATGCTATCTGCTAAGATGGTAATGATGAGGTGTGTTGCTTAACAACGATAATCCCAGTACATGGGAGACTGAAATTGGAAGATGGTTGTCAGTTCCAGTCAAATAGAGCTGTACAAGACATTGAGATCCACCTAGCTGTGTCATCATCATTCCCCTAGGGAAAAATTAGGTTTTGGTAAACTTATCATTACTACAATTTGAAGGCATTCGGTCAGTTATCATTAACAAACGATTCTGGTATTTAATAAAAACCACAAACCAGCAAACCTCATGGCCATTTATTATTACCTATACTAATGGGAACTTCTTGCAGTTTACTTCAACAAAACCTTTTAACTTCTCAGCTCCTTGCAGCTCATGTTCTATGTTAGATAATAAGATAGACTTTATTTAGAAAACAGACTATTTTGCTTGTACAATTATTTTCTACGAACAACTATCTCTGACCTCCATAGTCACCTCTTTTTGAAAATGTATTCTTCTCTCATACATTATGTCCCAACTACAGTTTCCCCTACCTTCACCCCTTCCAGTCCCTCCCCCTAATTTCTCTCTACCCCAGAGCAACTCCTCCTCTGTTTCCCTTCAAAAGAAAAGAATGGGGAGTGGGAGCAGGCCTCCTAGGGATATCTGCCAAATATGGCCTAACAAGATACAATAAGACAGACACAAACCACATCAAGGCTGTATGTGACAAGCCAGTAGGAGGAAAAATAAATTCCCAAACCAGGTAAAATGTCACACCCAACTCCCATTATTAGCAGTCTCTCAGAACAATGTACTAAACAACCATAAGGTATATCCAGAGGACCTAGCTCAGACTCATATAGGGTCCATGTCTGTCCTTTCAGTTTCTGTGCACTCCCATGAGCTCTTCTTAGTTGATTCTGTGGGCTTTGTTCTCCTGGTCTCCTTATGCCCTTCTAGCTCCTCAAATCCTTCCTTCCCCTTTTCTGTGGAATGTTCCTTGGCTCCACCAAGTGTTTGGATGTATTTCTCTTATCTGTTCCCATCCCGTACTTGATGACAACTCTCTTATCACAATTGGGCTGGATCCATGAATATAGCAGAATATCATTAGGGATCATTTTATGGCATTCATTCATTCATTCATTCATTCAATCTATTTATTTTGCCAGTCATGTTTGATTCTATCCTGGGTCCCTGGGCTGACCTGCCTCTGGGTCTTGGTACTCCACACAGTGTCAAAAGGGAACCATGGGTTCCCTTTCATGGTATAGGTTTCAAGTTGGACCAGTCATAGGTTGGCCACTTGCACAAGTTCTGCATCAGCATTGCCAGAGCACAACTTGCAGGTGGGAAATATTTTAGGTGGAGATTTGGGGGCTGGGTTAATGGCCCAGTTCTGCTGTTAGAAGTCTTGCATGGAAAAAAGCCAGTTTGGGCTCTGTATCCCCAGTTACTAGGAGATTTCACTAGGGTCATTCTTGTAGATTCTAGGGTGTTTCCACTGCACTAGATTTCTAAAACACCTCTATATCATCTCCCCCACAAATGCTCCCCAATTCCAGTCATCGCTCATAATCACCTCTTATGATGAGAAAACTTTAGTGTTTGTAAATGTCTACTCCTTGTTGGGCAGTTATTCATGTAAAGGAAGGGCTGATATACTTCATTTCTTTTTGATACTGTATACAATATTTGCCACTTAACAAAAAGAAAACCAAGAAATTGAATGTTGTATTATTGAATTTTTGATATTTCATAGGCACATGATTTTTTTAAACAACTGATTAATCATTGGGTTTAGTAAGGTTTTGATCACCATTGTGTATTCTCTATTGGGTATGTGTACTTTGCAAGTAGTGAATTTCACCTACATTGTCTTGAAAAGTTCTATCAATACAGTTCTAGAGATGCCTTTTGCAGTGGGGAGAAATTCTAATCCTTGCCTCTAGCCCAAGAGGTATTTTGATATTGGTATTTTGTTTGTTTGTTTGTTTTTTGCTTCACTAATACAGTTACTAATATATTACAGAGTGTGGTAGAAATTTATCTAAGATATTTGAGTGAGTATGATGTAAGTAGTCAAATGATTTATCATTTTGTTTAGTTCTGTGGTCATAAAAGAGCACAGATTTCTTGTACAAGCTGAGAACGTAAGTGTTTGCTTGGAACCTTCAGTCTTTAGTGGTAAAGAAATACAAATGTTTGCATAGTTGGTGAACAAAAAAAAAATCTACCTTGAGAAAACAGAAATATCCCTTCCTCTAGCATGAGGCTTCAATACCAAAATGCACACCGGAATCAAATGTGAAGTTATTCATTTAACTTGGCCAACACCCACACTTTTAAAATTCAGAAATCTTAATTATCATGGAATCTATAAATCTCTGACATTTATCCACCTTGCCCAGTGGCTTTCAGAGTCATGCTTAATTTCACAGCTGACAGTACAGGCTCATCTCCATCTTAGAAAGAAATGTTTCTAATTGAGACCAACAGCTGTTATTTAAAAGGGAGAGGGGCTCTTCTGGGAAAAGGATGCATCCTACTCCACCCTCCATCTCATGAAGATTAAAGAAGCACAGAAAGACAGGAGTACATGGCCCATATGTATTACTTCAAGAACACCTTTTTATTGCATCAACTATGATGGTTCTGCATTGGGTGTCAAATGACCCTTTCACAGGGGTCACATACCAGATATCCTGCATTTCAGATATTTAAATAACAGTATGAAAAATACAGTTATAAAGTAGCAAGGAAGGTAAATTTTATGACTGGAAGTCAACACAACATGGGGGACTGTCCCAGAGAATCATAGCATTGAGAAGACTGTGGACCACTGCTTTATAGACTCTGCAAACTATCTCAGAATTTTCAAGGTTTTCAAATTTAAAAGTAAAGGAAAATGATGATCTGTTCATGAACTACAGACCCACTGCATTGTTCTGAGGATAGTAACACAGAGAAGGGAGAGGTAAAGGTTGCCACATCAACATAAATCTTTAAACCTGTTATAGCAGAAGACACATTACCTTTCTTAGGGATATGTAAAGAAAACATCTATTTACCTAGATGAGCATGGATAGATCAGAGAAATGACATCATTAAAGTCCATCTTGATGAACCAGTAAGTTTGTTGGAGTTAGGGTCATATCTCTCAAAGGTAGTTCCCCAGCATGGGTGATGACTCAGGAGAGTTGCATCTCTGCAGTACCCTCCCCCCAAGTCAACCCTTTCACCTCCTATCTACTCTAGTACCCCAAGATTAGAAGCACCTGATTATGGGAGGGATTAGTGTAAGGAATCCGAAATGGCTGATGGAGATCATTCTTCACCCCTTCTAGAAGGGAGAGTTAACATCTCCAGTACCATCCCTGTAGGCCTCCCTTGCTTTTCTTCTTATCATGACTGTGGTCCTGAGCTACCATTTAATCTCTGCTCCATGACAGGTCATACCTATGCCTAACCAGAAGGAAATACCTTCACTGAAACAGACATTATTTCATGGCACACAGGCTGCCAAGAATAAATCACCTTGTCACTGAAAAATCCCAAAGCAAAGTAGGACCTAGCAGTGCTTCAGGAAGGAGGGGGAACCACAGACATTCAACAATGATGGTGAAAATACAGAGGACAACTACAAATCAAGACCAAAGTGTAGAGACCTTTTTCTCTCACCTTGCTTCTTGGCTGTGCTGATTTTGGTCCCATAATTTTTATATTGACACTTTTAAATATGGCTCCTATCATCACATCCTCCCATTTCCTTTAAATAGAGTTCAGTTGTATATGGCATTGGATGTGTTTTTGTCTTAAGATGTTTTGCCTTGGGTCAAAACATACAATGTTGACTATGCAATTCATAGCCTAGCTTAATAATTATGACACTGATTCAACAACACAAGTAATATTTACACACAAGACCCTGACATGAAGGAGTTCAGGGACATTTTCTGATGATTCTTGATGATGTACAGATGCTCCATTATGCCTGTAGACAGGGGTTAGAATGGGTAGACAATGAAATCATAGAGTTGATAGGAAATTGTTTTTAAAAGATAATTTTCAGATTAGAAGAAAATTGGTCTCAAAGCATCATACATGAAGCTACTGAGGGTAAAAGAGAGACACAGAAAAGGCTTTCTCAGAGCTGTTTTCCACACTTTGGAGAGTAAGGCTATCACATAACACTGCTCTAAGGATGTGGCTGGATTTGTTTATTAATGATAAGGCAGTCTAGGGGTCTTCTTTGATTAGGTTTCAGTAGTACATTTTCTCTCTTACAACATTTTTTAATTGAATCATTGTGGAAACTTTATGTTTATCTGGTTGGACAATTCAATGTGTTTGCATTTTTCTGGTTAATCTGAATGTGGGTAAGACAATGTAAAGTAGGAGAAGAGTTCCAGGGTGCATTAGTGTGATTCCCAAAGTTCAACCACTGTCACATTCTGTGGGATAGAGTGAACAAAATCAACCTTTCCTATGCTGATGGAATGAACTTGGAGCACACAAAGGTCTCTTTACACACCGCAGTTAACATAGCTGCATGAAGGGAAGTGTGATGGGTATGGCTGTTTTTAAACCACCACATGATTTTCAATGGAAATTAAACTGTACTTCTGACTCCATTGGTTTATCTGATCAGGCTGCTTAGGTATAGGAATTACAGCGTCTTGTGGGGAATGGCATTCTGGGGTGGAGTCCAACAACCTTGGGCTTTACTTAATCAAATTTTCCAGTGCTGGACCAAACAGTAAAAGTTTGTGAAGTTGATTTGTACTTTTTGTATTATCTTTGAGAGGCTTAATTAAATAAAATAATAAAATGTAGAGCTAGAAATGAATTTTGAACTTACATCTTCAAGTCCCCTCCTATAGATTTAATAAAACAGGATTGGATTCTGTTCACCTCTAGCTAATGTCATATACAAATTATGGATTTATGCATCCAAAGATTTTTTTGATAATCCCCTTGGCCTTCCTCTTGTAATTGCCATCATGGTTTCCAGGAAAGTTTAGCCAGTATCTTATTCATAAAATAATAAGAATGATAAAAGAAAAATATGAAGCTGGAAAGATGGCTTGGTGGATAAAAACTCTGGCATGGAAAGCATGAGACTCTTATTAGTTTAGATCCCTGGCACTCAGTGAAAAGCTACATGCATACTTGCATGCTTGTAACGCTGCTGCTGGGACAGTGGAGCACTGGCACAGGGCTGCTGGGGCTTGCTGGACACAGCTGAACCGAGCAACAGTGAGAAACCCTGTTATGCAGTAGGTCAGCTGATATCTTCCCCCAGCCTTTGTACCCAGGCATGTAGGTGCAGCATACACTCAAATACACATGTTTAAACATTCAATTATACACACATATACAATGGAGAGAGAGAGAGAGAGAGAGAGAGAGAGAGAGAGAGAGAGAGAGGGAGAGAGGGAGGGAGGGGGAGAGGGAGAGGGAGAGAGAGAGGGAGAGGAAGAGAGGGAGAGGGGGGAAGTAGAGGGAGAGTGAATGAGAAATGGCCCCTAGTTGGTCCCCTCTTAAACAGAAAACAGTATTTCTAGTTTGTAACCTCTTGCCTGGTATTTTATCACAGGGCTCCAAGTTTCATGAAAGGTTGTACAATGTATTTTGTGGCTTACTATATTATACATCCCTAATCTAGACTTTTATTGATAAAAGGGGGAAAAGGGAGGGGGTAGAAATATTACAACAGTCAATGCTACCTTAAATGCCAAGCTCAACATTAGTTGTAACTTTATGGATGAAAAATTGTTTAATATTTTTTTATTATCAGCAAGCCAGAATTATAGCCATTAGACCAGTAAGCTAATATATATATATATATATATATATATATAATATATATATATATATTCTAATGTATAACTGAGTGCTGAGTGTGGAGGATTATGCCTGTGTCTCTTGTTCTCAGGAGCCTGAGGCAGGAGAATTACCATTGGTTTGTGTTCACCCTGGGATACATAATAAATCCCAATAGCGTGTGTACTCCAAAATGTGATCTTACTTTTAAAGTAAACCAAGAAAAGTTAATTAATGGATGTAAAACTAGATTCAAAACAGGACCCTTTCATTTGAGGAAAGCAGTCAATAGACTTAAACCTGACTATTCTCAACCTTAATAGTGGCATCAATTACTAAGTAAGATAATATAGGAAAAATAAACTGCTAAAACACAATACCTAAGATAAGCACTAATTGTCCCATGGTCATAAATTCTAAGTCCTATGGTCTAGCTCTGGCAAATAATTTTATTCAAAACCGATAGTCTAATAATTCTTACAAGTATGGCTATGCATTTTAATTCAAAATACCAGTTAATACACCTCAGTACGTTCATGACACTTTCTATAAAACATGTCCACAGACGTATTTCCAGTTCCATTCCCTTTATTCTGTGTCTTCAATCTTGCCATAAGCTTTTTCTGAAGGTTCTTTCTCTCTTGATCTCTAGAGCAGTTACCAGACCAAATTGTCAAGTTTTAATATTTCAGTATGATTCAGAACTCTTACCATCTTTCAAGTTCTAAGTGGCTTTCTCCTGTCTCAGTTTTAAACATGGCCTTCGGGGAATGACAGCAATGGTGACAGATGGTAAAGGGATAAAACAGCACTTTGGTGCATGGCTTCTGTCTCTGCCTCTTGATCTCTGTTCTCAAGGCAATTTATAGATTTTCTTTTTCCTCTAGAGGGATACAAATTACAGCTGCCAGTTACTAGGGGAAGTCTTTGTAGCTCTTAAGGAAAAATGAGGGATCTTCTTTAATTAAATATTGTCATTATGTTTATTGTTCAAGAAGGAGCTTGACTAGTGTGTTGACCAAATGCCTATGTGGACAAGGGCTATGATTTGAATCACAAAACTAAAGTTTTCTTGTTGAGTTTGAAAGTAACTTCCAACTAGTGGTTAAAAATGGTATTTCACTTATAGATTTGAAACCCTTATTTTAGCCATCTATGTCGTGTGTGTGTGTGTGTGTGTGTGTGTGTGTGTGTGTGTGTGTGTGTGTGTGTGTCAATGTCAAAAGCTGGAAATGGCTCAGCAGCCAAAAGCACTTATCACTTTTATAGAACACTGGGGTTCTGTTCCTAGAGCCCAAATAGTAACTCACCAATATGTAATTCCAGTTCTATGGGTATGACACCCTTTTTTCCCCCATGGGTACCAGGCATACACATAACATATTCAATACAAGCAAAACTCTTACACGGTTAATTAAAAAATTATTATGTTTAAAATTATGAAATAATTAAGTTACTTGAATGATATTTTACTATATAAGAAATATTTTTACTTTCATCTTCATGTTCAAATAGTGGTTGTATAGTTTATGGGATATGATGCGTTCAAGGATTATAAAATGATCAAATCAAAGTTTTTTGTACCTATTCTAACTTTGTGGTGAGACAGTTGAAAATATTTTAGATATTTTATATCATATACTACAATGTTATTAACTACAGTAGTCTATGTGATAGAACATTAGAATTTTTCATTTGTGTAACTAAATATCTTACCCATAACCAAAGGTCTGTTTTCCCTTCTCCATTTCCATCCCACTGATCCTGGCAATTACCGTGAAGGGAACTATTTTAGATTCCATATATAAGCAGTATGATTCAGCATGTATGTCTCTGCAGGTTGGCTTTATTAAATACATATTTTAGATATCTTGAAATTTAAATAATATAGAACCTCAAATATATTTATTATGAGTGAGGTCTAGTCATAAATGTAAAGGTTAACATTTGTTTGATACATAAAATATGCTTTACACATATATGTTTTTGATAGAAAACATGTATTTATGGTTATAGTTACACAAGTATAACTACTTGTATTAAATGGTATAATGCCTGTTTATCTAGCATTTGCCTTGGGGCTTTTTACATCTTTCCTTTTTTTTTCAATTTTTTTTATTTGAATTAGAAACAGGATTGTTTTACATGACAATCCCAGTTCCCTTCTCCCACCCATCCTCCCCTAAACCCCCACAACTAAAACCCTATCTATCACATATCCTTTCTGCTCCCCCTGGATGGTGAGGCCTTTCATAGAGTCTATAGTATCCTTTGGGAAAGGGCCTAGGCCCACCCCCATGTATCTTGGCTCAGGGAATATTCCTCTATGTGGAATGGGCTCCCAAAGTCCACACCTATGCTAGGGATAAGTACTGAACTTCTACAGGAGGTCCCGTAGATTTCCGAGGTCTCCTCACAGAAACCCATGTTCCTGGAGACTCAATCAGTCCCATGCTGGTATTCCATCTATCAGTCTGGGGAGCAAGAATTCCCAATGTTCAGGTCAGCTGTTTCTGTGGGTTTCACCAGCCTGGTCTGGACCCCTGTGCTCTTCACTTGTCCTTCTCTGCATCTAGGTTCCAGTTCAGTTTGGTGATTAGTTGTGGGTGTCTGCTTCTGCTTCCACCAGCTGCTGGATGAAGGCTATAGGTTGGCATATACGTTACAAAGATGACACCAGCTAACAATCTAAGCAACAGAGGAGAGTCTACCTTAAATGCCCTCCCCTGATAATGAGATTGATGACTAATCTCTTTCCTTCTGTATGTCAAACTTTCACTGCTTCTCCTGGCTGGCTGACTGGTGGGCTGCCTGGCTTCTTGCCCCCACTGTGTCCCTCTCTTACTCCCTCGTTCTCTTCTCCTCCTATGTTTCTTGTTCCTCTCTGGAGCCTAGATTTCTCCTCCTACTTATTTCCTCTGCCTGCCAGCCCTGCCTATACTTTCTCCTTCCTAGGGATTGCCATTCAGCTCTATATTAGACCTTAGGCAGGCAAGGTGAAACAAATGCAACACACCTTTACATAATTAAACTAATGCAGCATGAACAAAAGTAACACACCTTTACACAGTTCAAATAATAGCTCACAATATTCTCTACCTACTCTACTACTTCCTCCCACAGTCATATGCTCCAGAGTCTCTGACTGTTCAAGACTATAAACACAAGGAGAGGGATGCCATCTGTTCAACATGCTTTCCTAAGTGGACACTGACTCTGTCTTAGCCATGGCTTTCTCAAGTACCCTAGGCCAAGTATATACTATGAGGAAATAATCCACATTGTTACAGTGTCACTTTCTCATTGTATCTTTGCCTTCTTCAAAAATAAAATTGATTAGAAGAGATAAATTTCTCAGAGGAAGGGATAAATTGCTCAGAGAAATGATGCCATCTGATTAAAAGCATATCTATTAAGTAATGTTGGACTTACTTAATGCAGTGAACTAACTGCCTTGAAGTTCTACTTGTTTACAGAGCTAAAAGAATAACTAATAAATGTTTGTAATGCTGATACAGTTTTTAGACAATGGAACAGCATCATTTTTAAAATATTTTGGTGGGAATTTTTTTGAAATTGATTAGAGGTTTATAGTTTCATTATGCACATACCCCCTCAGACACATGCACACACAGGCTTTCATGCTTAGAAAAGCTCATGTGTCAGACAACGCATTGAGAGTAGGCTTGGCAATCACTTGGTATTTCTTGAGCTTTGCCAAACAGCTTGAGATACTTTAAAATATTTTTATTCGATCAAATCCCAAACATGTTTTTCCAAGTCCTTTTTTTAGGTCAACTTTTATAGCCATGTGTAATTTTCAGGAAATTTAACCCATATGTTCATTTCTGTGACTCTGTATTCATATTGATTTATAGCACAGATGTAACTTTTCCTTGGAGACTGGTGTGTGAACAGGGTGTGAGAGAGTCACAATTTGCTCTGAAGTGAGACACGAGATTAATGAGACATCATAGACCACACCCCAGCTCTAATCCCAATACTGGCTTCATGAGAAACTTACAGGGGTTGTCTATCAGTGTTGGTGAAGGAAACATTTGAGTGCTACAAGGTGATGAAGGAAGTATGTTCCTGGCATCAGTTCAAAAGGTGGAACTTTCAATGGTGGTTGCAAAACACTATGGATTGAAGCCCTTAAATGCTGTTAGAGATATTTGATAACTGTGGTGAAATCTTGAAACTAATAGCAGTGATACTGCCAACATATGACTGACAACATATTTGTGTGTGTGTGTGTGTGTGTGTGTGTGTGTGTGTGTGTGTGTGTGTGTGTGTGTGTGTGATTGAGGGCACAGAAGGAGGAGAGCTATTCAGAAAGTTGAACATAAGTTCAATTACCACACTTTACAAGAAGAAGACAAAATGAACCTTTTAAATCAGCATATATGTCACCTGGAAACTACTGTTCAAATCAAATACAAATACAAAATCTCTATGAACACTGTCTTCATTTTGTGTCTTTGACTGAAAAACAAAAGCATGACCAAAGGCAACTTAAAGTTATCCATCTTGGAGGGAAGTCAAAGTAAGAACTCGTGGGAGGAAACCAGAAACAGGAACTGAAGTAGAAACCATAGAGGGATACTACTTACTACTTACTGGCCTTCTCCTCAATAGATTGTTCACTTTGGTTTCTTTCTTTTTTTTTTCTCCTTTTTTTGTTGTTTTTTCTTGGTTTTTCGAGACAGGGTTCTTTGTATTGCTTTGGAGACTGTCCTGGAACTTGCTCTGGAGACCAGGCTGACCTCAAACTCACAGAGATCCGCCTGCCTCTGCCTCCCAAGTGCTGGGATTAAAGGCGTGTGCCACCAACGCCCGGCCCCACTTTGGTTTCTTATACACTCTAGAACCACATTCTCAGGAACCAGATGTTCCACCAACAGTAAGTTGGGCCCTAGGACATAATCAGTCATCAATCATTAAAGAAGAAAATGGCCCCACAGACTTTCTGCAGGCCAATCCATTGGAGGAATGTTTTAAGTTGAGATTGCCCCTTCCCAAATTACGCTAGTTTGTTTTGGTTGAAGAAAAACAAAAACAAAACCAGCAAACAAAATGTTAAAAGCAAGAGATATATGGCACTGTGAAGTTGTCATGTGTAAGGATGGGAATAAAACCATCAGAGTACTTGTTGAAAAGGGAATTTAAGTTGAGTTGTGATATAAATGGTTAGCTGTACTGTATAAACAATGCTGTTTACAGTGAGGTATGTGTTCATATACAAATCCTTGTAAATGTAAAGTCAGTTATTATGTTGGATGATGTCTGTCCCTATAGAAATACGTAGAGCATTCTCAGTGAACATTCTCTGTTCCTGAACTGTGCCCAGACACAAAGCCAAGACAATGAATCTGTCTAGTAGAGGCTGAAATCTCTGTGACAGAAGAAGTCAAACAACTTCTTGAACTCTGAGTGCTACCTTTGTTGTTCTGCTTGAGGGTTGGGGCAAAAGCACACCATCTTTATGGATGCTACCTTATAGCATGTTAGTTACATGGGGCAGAGGCAACAGGGGACTTGACAACCCTGCCACACTTTGACTGGACTGACATTTGCTTAGTAGTAACAAGCTGCTGCTGTCTGGTGCAATGGGAGCCCTTGGGCATGATTTAGGAGTGCTGACAGTGACTGCTTGTTATTTCTTATCTCGGAGCTGTCAGGAGGCCACTGATGTCAGCATAAAAATATTTGATAGGTCCACATCTTGGGCAAAATGTGAATCTATTGATGTCTATAACATAACAACCAAAAGGCTCAGCATTGGGCTTGGAGATAATTCAACATAAAAATCCACTCTGTTACTTTTTGGCCTTTGTTTAGAATTGATACACATATGTATGAGTCATCAACCTTTACAGAATGCAGATTGGCAATGCTCATTAGGCAGCACTGTCATCAAATCCTAGCAACAGTTTTAAGATAAATAGTATCTGTTTGATCCTTATTTGATAAAGCAGACTGTATTCCTGGAAGATGGTTGAACTGGGACTCAAGGGGAAACAATCTACTTCCAAGGTCCATAGTACTCTTTGAGTTTCTTTTTCCTCCCTTTCATGGAAGATTCTAGATTGATGGAATTCTTTCACCATGACCCTAGTGAGCCTTATTAATTTAATTTAAAAAATGGTGCAAGAAGACAGCAATTAAGAACTTGTAGGACCCACCGAACACTGTGTGAATGATTCTTTATCATCCTAGTAACTTTTTTGAGTATGAATGGCAATGAAGGGAGGAGAGTAGTACAAATAAATTGGTTACATGATTCTTGTTATGATATTTAAATGAACATGTTTTTAGAGAACTCATTGAAAATTTGTAAGTTAGTGAATAAAGGTAGAATACTGTGAGGAATAATTAAAAATAAAGATTAGTAAAGAACCCGAGAAGCTTGCAAAGGAAGAAATAATTATCCGACCTTTGGGATGATGCGTTTAAGGATACTGCTTTGTCATGTGTTAGCTGTATTCTAATGAGTGTATTTTCCTGATTCTGGGAATCACACGCACTCTCTAAAGAATAGTCACTTTAGTGTTTCATATATGCATTGATCCCAGGAGGTGGAAATGAAGAAGCAATCCTTTTACATTTCCTGATTAACACAAACAACGGCAGGTAAAAATACAATTTCTTGAAGGCATTTTTAAGTATGTGTCTTTTTTTTTTTTTTTTTCCCCAACCAAATCACAAAGATCTGGGGGAACTCTGACTTTCTAATTCTTTTGCAGTATATACCAACTGAAAGCATTTAGTTGTGATTAAAACAGATTGAAGGAGATAATCCCTCTGAGAAAGCAGCTTCAAAAAGCTTAGTTACTTAGCAGAGCTTCTTTGAGGATAAGAGCTAACACAACACAAGCTAATTCCTGCAGTCTCCCTGGCCATACTGAGGACACACCCCTCACCTACTTTCCCTGCTCATTAGATAACTCTCAAATTCTTCCTCAATGTCAATTCTACTTTCAAAGACATTTCATGCTCATTTTTGCCCCAAGACCCAACATTTAAACTTTGTTTTGACTAATTCCATAAAGTAAAGGTTAGCTCTAAAGGAAGAGAATCCAGCTATTCAAAATTTGCAATTGAATGCTACTCTAGATACCTATGGGTAAGACAGTCATAAAAGATATTCTCTCACAAAAGCACTGTTTCACAGGAACTTGAAGGAAGTCTGTTGTGCTGGAAACTTAACAAAAGCTGAGATTCCCTCCTGAGTCCTCCAAGGCCAGTTTGATAAATAACACTGCCGAATGTCATATAAGTAGGACTTTAAAAAAGCCATCCTTCTTCTTGTCATGGCAGAGCTTTGAGACTACTCTCTGTCCTAACTAGCGTTTGCAAACAAGCATTTCTTTCCTTGATAACACCCACAGTTGCATTTCATTCAGTCTGGGATTCCTCGAATGAGGCAGACAGGGACATTTGTACCCTCTGGGGGGGGGGGGGTCTAATGTTTGACACAGAGGAGAGAGATGTAGATATGCAAAGTGATAGGGGTTGATATTTCCCCATGTAGTCCTCGTGACCACAAAGTTGTGGTACAGGTTAAAAGCTTGTCCTTCAGAGCAGGGCCGTGGATGAAGAGAGGGAAGAGTAAGTGCCCACCATGTGTCAAGGCAAAGGGGGTACCGGAAAGACACACCTGAAATAGTACACAAAAAAGAAAACTCCCAGCGACACAAGATTGTGCAGAATCCAGTTTCAGAAGCCTACAGAGCTGTGCAGGATCCCTAAATAGCTTCCCCTAGCCATTGTGCCAAAATGTAAAAGCTGGAAAGTATTCCTGTCTCATCCACCCCACTATCTTCCTTCCCCACTGCTTCCAAACATCCCTGACTCCCACATTTCGCTATCCCTGCCAAAACTGCAGCAAATAATTTCCTCTCTGATATGCCTCTAATACTGCATGGCAGGGCTCATGCTAAGCTACTGTAGGTACTTACTTAGTTGAAGAATTAACCAAACGTACCATTAAGTTGACTAATAATATTCAGGCTACAATCTGAAGGGGATTCATATTTTAATACACAGAATAGTTTTTATGTAAATTTTAGAAGCTCGAACGATGGTACACAGGCGCATATTCTGTAACACACTCCTAGCAAGCCAGAATTTATTGACTGCCAGACTCTGTCCAAACCTAAAGTTTTAATCCGGTGCTTTTATGTGGATCACCTGCCAGCATTTCATCATTTTTCTATATCCTTTTGCTGCACTATTATGTGGCGATTGATCTGCTATTTAATTTATAGTAATGGTTATGGGCTGGCATTCATAATAATGGCATATGCTAAAAATGTAACCGGGTACCTCACGGTAATAAAGGAGATAGATATATAGTTTAAAACCTTTTAACATTGCATTGTCCCTGTTAATATTTCACCACACTTTAAGTTCTGGAGGGGGGAAAAACTAGAAAGTGGCATAAAAATAACTTGTGAAGTGTTATTCCCACGTGCTGTGCTTAGTCTTGGCATGCCTGTTTGCTCCACGTTTTCCAAAAATGACAAGAATGCATCCCATCTGATCCATCCCGTGAAAAATTTAAGCACATATTTGAAAACACAAAATACTGTTTTCATAAACTGCTGAAATCTTCGAGAGTCTGGCAGTAATTGCAGGAACAATGGCGGGATTGGACTTTTTAGCTTTTCCTTTTCTCTTTCTTGTCAAGCCTGCTGGAACCATACAGCTGCATGGTCTTATTACATGTTGGCCCACTACTCCCTGAGATAGACATGCTTGTGCCTAAACAGATATTAGCAGTGGCATTTGCCCCATTCCTTAATGACCTGAGGTTGATAGCCTTGTAGTGTCTTTATTTTAAGGAAAAAAATAATCTAAACCAATCCTATAAATTCTGTTGAAGTGGGAGCAGATAAAAGTTTTGGAATGTATTCTGCTACTTCTGTTTTCCTTAAGAGCTTAAGATCGACTCTTTACTGCATAGCAAATCATAACCTATTGTCTTAGTCATGGTTTTATTGCTGTGAAGAGACACCATGACCACAGCAACTCTTATTAAAGAGAGTATTTGTTGGGGCTTGCTTACAGTTTCAGAAGGTTAATCCATAATCATCCTCGTGGGGAGCATGGCTGCACACAGGCACACGTGGTACTGAGAGGTAGCTACCAATTCTACAACCAGATCTGCTGCCAGCAGGAAGAGAAAAGAACACTGGGTCTGGCTTGGGCTTTTGAAACCTCAAAGCCCCAAAGCAGAGACACATCTCCAACAAGGCCACACCTCCTAATCCTTCTCAAAAAGCACCCCTCCCTGATGAATAAGCATTCAAACAAGTGAGTCTATGGGGACCATTGTTTTTCTAGTGACCACACCCATGCTCCTGTTCTCATTACTATACCAGTGGAGTGGAGTAATATAATCAAGCTTCTGTTTTTTTTTTTTTTTTTTTTTTTCTCTCGAGACAGGGTTTCTCTGTGGCTTTGGAGGCTGTCCTGGAACTAGCTCTTGTAGACCAGGCTGGTCTCAAACTCACATAGATCTGCCTGCCTCTGCCTCCTGAGTGCTGGGATTAAATGTGTGAGCCACCACTGCCCGACAATAATCAAGCTTCTTGATCAGGATGCCTTTACACGAGGGATTCTGTAACATGGGCAAATCATTAGCATGCTCCTGACTACCTTTGAGAACAATTATGGTGAAGAGCAATTGAAAAAGAAAGTTCAGTGAAATCAAGGTGGTCTAAATTTTGAGCCAGTTCTGCTAGGGTCCTGGCTTTGGGATGCTCTGAATCCCTGCGCGGTTCATAGCATGGGATCTTTCTGAAAGCCTTAGAGACAAACTTCCACGTGAGTTGTGCAGTCTATTTGGGTACTCAAGAGAAACAGAGTTTCATGCAGTTCCGGGATGGTGTCAACCTGATCAGAACGTGTCCATACATGTAGAGTCTTTCCAGGGACTTGCAATAACAGAAGCAATAACAGCTTGTATATGATGTGGGCCTTTCCTGCATTACATACAAAATATTTTCTTATTCAGTATCCATAGTTGTCAATTTAAGATCATAATCCTAATTCATAGAGATGATAGACACTCAGGAGGCCAAAAAATATGAACTTAGCATTACACAATTGCAAACTTAGCAATTTGGCTATGTTTGCTGACTTCTTAAACCACCCAATGTAAATTAAATTATTGGTTTTTCCTCTTTAATTCAAAGGCCAATTGTAAAGCACAGCACTAGCACTAAGCACTGTTGATATATATATATATATATGAGAGAGAATGAGTTGGAACACTGTGTGAATTTAACCAATAATCACAGCACAGCATGCTATTTACAATCATATTTATACTTGAATTGTCATTATGAATATGTAGTTGAAAAGTCTATCTAGATAGTGAACAAGCATGGGTGTTTCTGGGACATGTTTAGGTTTTTCCAAAGATCAGTTAGAGGAGAAATTTTTAGAGGAGAGTTTTAGAGTATACTTACTAGGCTGGAGAGTAAAGAAAGTCACAGAATGTGTTGAAATGTAATCCATAAAACCACAAATTTAACATTTTATTTTACTTTTTTAAAAAAAATGTGTGTCTATCTCTTTTCTTTACATGGCAAATTGTCATACAAATATAAAGGCCCATAAAAAGTAAACATCTCAGTGAATATGTGTCTCAACATTAGATTAAGGTGATTCATCCATTTTTTTAAAAATTAGTTTTTTAGAATTTAAAATATACTGGCATCATTTACTCCCTTCTCCTTCCTCTCTCTAACCTCTTCTGTGCTCCCTTCTTTTCCCTTTGAAATTCATGGTCTCTTTTCCTTTAATTGTTTTATACAAATACAGATGTATACACATACAGATATATGAGCACATACATCTGTCCTCTTAGTGTTACTTGTATCTAGATGGTTTGGGAGAGTACAAGTAATTCACAGAGTAACTTGTATGATGTTAACTGGGACATTCAATGTCAAGATGTTTTCTTTGTATTCCATGATTTCATAGTTCATTGTTGAATCTGACAAAAGAGCTCCAGGTATCCAAAATACACATTTTCTCATCTAGATTTGAAAATGTGGACCAGACACTTAGAGTACAACAGGAAAAAATTAAGTCCATTAATATGGAAATTACCTAGGCTGTTTCTTTGCCTCCACTGCCTGTACTGATTATAACATAAACAGGACTCAAACTATAAACTTTCATGTTTAGTGAAAACTCTGTCTATGTCTGAATTTGTAATAGTTGATTTAGAAAGCAGGCAATTTCTGCTTGCACCCTAATGCCTTAGGGAGGCTGTTTAACGAAGAGATATGAAGCCTTCTATAGTTTATTGTTGATGACATTTTGAGGACACTTGCAGTTGGGTAGACTGAAACTCAATACAGCTGGGTGTTTCCTGGAAGGTGGTTATATGTTTGGCAGTGTGTATATCAAATTTTATATGTTATCAGTTTCTACTTATAATAAGGAAAATTTTAAACAATGATAAGCAAAATTGTAACAAATGAATTCATTTACCTATTTGAAATATAATTTGCATGTCTTATATCTGAATCTTTTTTAGGATCAAGGACTATTTTACTGTTTATGAGAACTGAGGTTCAGCTGAAGGTTATTAACACTCATTTACTTTTCTGATAAGACATCAAATTGATGTGACTGTGTATAGTGCTTGTTAACTGTATTTAGAACTTGTAGAAAGCTTGGACTTGGCAGTGCTGTTCCCTTATAGACTTATTTGTGGCATATTGTATTCACAGACAAAATGAATTTTACCTCATACTTTAAAATAAAATAAACATGAAAATATATTCTCCCTTGTGGGTGCTTCCACTTGAAAGTTTTTGTGAGCTACTTGTAGTCACAGAAATTATGAACAGGTGGCCAGAGAGGTGACAGGAGGTAAAGCAACTTTGTGGAACTAGTGTTATTATGACTTCTAGGTCTGGACTAACACTGCATTATGGGAGCACATCTTCATGATATTCTGTAATAGAGTAGATGTTTATATGTGGTGATATCTTGCTTGAACAAATAAAGCCTGTCTGTGGGTCAGAGAATGGAGCTTGCCACTAGCTACCCATAGAGGTCTGTCTGTACAGACAGGAAGTGAAATAGCTGGGCAGTAACAGTACATAAGCAGGGAGAAACAAGAAGTCACTCTCTTCTTTGCTGAAACGCTTAGGAGGTAATGTATGCTGTGGCTTGCTCCTTCTCTCTGATCTCTCATCATTTCCCTCTATATCTGACTCCGGCCTTTATTATCTGGACCAATTAAGAACTCTATTTACACTTATTATTTCTAGCATGGGTAACGATAGCAGTGAATGCATTCTCATGAATCTTATTGTAGTCAAAGGTGTATTTATATACCGGGTCTTAGCTGTAAACTAAATCCTATTGAGTTCTCTCTCTCTCTCTTTCTCTGTCTCTCTCTCTGTCTGTCTCTCTCCCTCTTTCCTGTGTGTGTGTTTGTGTGTGTGTGTGTGTGTGTGCGTGTGTGTGTGTGTCTGTGTGTGTGTGTATGTTCAGTGTAAAAGTATGCATGCAAATAACTGCATGTGTGTGTGTGGTCAAGGGGTATCTCCCTCAATTGCACTCTACCTAGGATTTTTCTATTTTCTCTTTCTTTTGGACAGAATCTCGGTGACCTTGGAGCTCATTTTGTAGCTTTGACTACAGGGAATGGCAACCAAGCCCTGCACCATGTCTACTTCCTTAGTTCAGAGATTATAAGCATATACCACCACAACCAGCTTTTGACCTGGGTGTTGGGAATTGAACTCAGATCCTCAGGCTTGTATGGCATGCATTTTGCCTACTGAGTCCGTCAGCTCCCAAGCTTTCTCTCCATTTGTACTTTTTTGAGTTTTTATGATGATGGACAAATATAACTTGCAATTCTCCTCGATTCCATTAAGGACAAAAGATTAATGACTGTTACCAGCTGCCTGTACGGATGTTAGCCTTAATAGCACTCCATTACCTGAAAGTGCTTATTGAAAACTGTCGAAAACCAGAGACATCTGTTGAAGAATCTTAGTACATACTCCTGCAGACAAGGGGGAACTTGCACACCTTTCCCCACTTTAATTAGAGAATGTGTTTCTAATGATTGGCTCCTCCCTGTTTGAGCTTGACACTGAGAGAAATCTACTAAATCCTGCTCTCTGGCTCTTCTCCCCAGCTGGTTCAGGCACCTTTCTTCTCCTAGAAAGAAAAAAAAAAGTATTTGATAGGGTCCATTGCCTGTGATTCTGTGATTCTAGCTTAAGCCGGTTTATTATCATGGATTCCACTGAGGCTTGATTATATTCCAGCTTCAGCCATTTTATTAACAGTGGCTCTAGATTTGTTGATTCAATCACACATTAGTAAGACAGTATCCCTGGGACCTTAATTAAACCTGGCTCTTCCTAAATTTCTACAGGCCTTCCCCCCACCCCCAGTTCTTATAATTTTACACTGAGAAGGATCACTCTCTGCTCTAGTGTAATTGAAATGGTAAAAGCCCTAGGCTTTAGTTTTATTAGAATGATCACCATGAAGAGAATGGAAGTTGTAGAATGGCCATTATCAAAAAGATAGGTGTGAATTAAAACCCACCCCTGTTTGTTATAAGTGATTGAACTTGAACCATGTTTTATTAGTGAAGTGCAGTTTAACTTAATCAACAAGAAGCCATTGCTCACACAACCTGGGAACAAAGCTGAGAGTGAGTTGTGTCTCAATCAATCACATAGATGCCTTGATTTTTAGAAAATGTGTCCACTGTGTTATTAAAACCATATGTAATCAAATATGCTATGTACAACAAAGACTAATTTGTATAATTATTTACTTGCTTACATAATGAAAAGCACCACATTGTGTTTTGTAGAGTAATTACCTATGGCTTAGACAGGATAGGCATGATTATTTTCCGGAATGTTGATGGAAATGGAATTAAACCTGCACAGGCTAGTGGGCCAAGAAGCTTTTCTGATGAGAATATAGTTCCCAAGTGCTATACTGTTATTTTCATCTGGATTTTGTAACTGCCTGAAACAAGGACAAAAGCAAAATGTCCATTCCCTTATGTGTACCAAGCATTCGGATAAATGATTTTAATTCAAATCAAGACTTTTGTTTGTAATGCCTAGAACTCAGATATCTTCGAGGAGTGGGAGTTTTGACTGGTAACGGGAAGTGGTGATTTCAGAACCTCTGTGTGTACTGAGATTCTATGAGTAGCAAAGGAGAAAGCAGATGTGTGGAAGTCTTGAGATGACAGAGGACCACAGCAAGTCAGAGAAGGTGGAAACATGACACATGGACTATGTCATGATGTCTGGGTCTCTGAACATATATATGAAATTGACCATCATCTTCAGGGGAAATTCTGGTGTTTTGTTTAGTTTTAATGCTTAGCCTTGGGAAATAATATTTTTCTCTATATGATCTAATCCATTAAATGTCTACAAAAGTTTTCTAGGACCGAAGGAGATTTTCTTTTGGCTCAGGCACAGGGCAAGGCTATCTTTGGCTGTTCTTATTCATTCTCTCTGATTGTGCTCCTCCTCCACCTCGCTGCCTCTTTCCCTAGTTGCAGAGGTCCTTCCACAGCTCTATAGAGTACTGCTTACTTTACAAGAGTCTCTCGAGCAGAGGACATGTCAATAGATCTTTCCAAGTGCCCAGAGGAGACAGACATGAGTTTGTGCCTGAAACAAGAAAAAAAAAAAAAAAAGGGGGTCAAGCAATCTTTCAGAAATTGGTTTTTGATGGTGTGTGGGCTGGTGAGACACAAACCCGAAGCTAAAGTGGCAATTATTAGGTCCTATAACTCAGCTTAACTCACAGTCCTGAAATCTATTCAGCCCGTAAGGGAATTCCCTGTGGACAAGAGAGGCAAGAGCACATCTGTTTTGTGAGGTTGTCTCCCTCCGTACATTTGACACTGTCAACTTGATGGCACAAGGTGAGAAAGTAGACCTTCATCAAAGGTGCCAGTCACAGATTAAAAGGGAGCTCAAATTTGAAGAGACTGTTTAGAGACTTCTGCAAAAGAGGTGTGTGTGTGGGGGGGAGGTAGTGGTGGTGGGAGGATCCACATTCACACCTTGAAGAGCAGAGCCAGTTTCCTTGCTTATACCCAGTGAGTGGCACTCATTCCAGGACGAAGGAATCAAACTGTGAAACACTGTTTGAAAAACAGTACCAGTAAATGAAAGCCTGCTTTCTTCTTCCAATTCTGAATCACTTCCTGATGTTTCTTTTTAACAAGGTCAAAAAACAAAGGGTGTGGGGAACAATCCTGAAGGGAAAAAAATCCAACCATTTTGCCTTTTGCTAATTTGATGAGTCACCAAATGAGGTTATGTCTGCACCAAATAAATATTTAGAGATTCTCATTCTAGAATTAGAGAGAACATTTCCAAGAGCTGTTTCATCACCATATGGTGAGAAATACATTGTGTGTCAGGAAGGAATTAATGATTTCCTTTTTGAATAAACAACAACAATCCAGAGCTATTAGAAAGTCACCTAGCATAATTAGAAACTTGTCATGGAGATCACTTTGGAAATTTCAAAATGTTTTGTTGCTTTTGCTGCAAACTTAAGCCCATTGGCTTTTCCACCCATTGGCCCAGGGAGATTGGCAATGGACTTATGGCTTTCTTCACTGGAAGGTAAAATTTACTCTAAAAGCATAACGTCCATTTCCAACACTAGACTTCAAAATAGTAAGCCTGTAGGAGACAGCTAGTTCTGCTCATGGTCGTGACCCACAAGGAAAATAGGGATTTGCTTGCTTTAAAGGTTACTTGAGTTCAAAATGGTTGAATCCCCCAAAATTCAGGTTTATATTGAACATGCTACCTGAACTTGAGTTCCACATTTTCTAAAACAGTAGTACAACAACAAAATATTTATTCTGATGTGGAATTATACAAATTTCCCATATTGCTGCTGGTTTACCTGGATTTCAGAGTTAATAAGTTCTTTCTTTATTCACACATAAAACAATAAGATTAGCTTCTGTGATCCTATGAGTATTCATTAATCTTAGAATTTTATGTGCTTTTAGTAATGTCTTTAAGAAATTAAGGAACAGGTGTTTTTTATTACTTTCCCTATGAAGTCTAATAGTCTTTTAATGTATGCATAATTAGTGAAAAGGGTTTATCACAAATAATAAGTAAAATTTTGGTTCCATTGCCAGAAATTGTGCAACCTTGGCTCTATGGTGCAATCAAATCCAATTTTCGTTAAACCACATAGTGAACTCATCAATATGATTTTACTTCAATCACACTATCCCTGGAATTTTGTATTGAACTTTAATACTTCCAGCAAACAATTATGGTTAGTAACATTACACTTACTTCCAGAGGGGGAAAAATAAGTCCTTCTGTTCTTGGTTTTTATTTGGTGGTGACATGCTGTGAATTGAACCAAGAGTATTGGGTATGCCAGTCCAATCTACCCCAGAGATTACACATGGCCACTTTCACTTCAAAAACTGAGGTATAGAAAACAAGCATCAGAGAAGGGTACCACAGACATTCTCACAGACATCCAGGATGAGCTGGAGCTTGCATTTTGCTTGTGGTGGGTTTTTTTGAGATTATTTTTTAGCGTCTCCTGAGTGAGTTTCCTTTATTCTTTATTAATTTGCATATTGTTACAGAACATACTTTTGTAATTTTTTTATGATATCATCTGCCCCACCTTAGTTTTCTTCATCTCACACTCTCAAAAGCATGCTCCTGCACTGTTCATGAGATCTCAGACAGGACAGTGTGGTCTCACCAGAGAGTGGTGGGGTACATAAGTACTAGGATCAGTGGTTTTGTGACAAATTACTCTACAAAATAATATGTAGACAACAGGCCCTATGAACATGGTGAATGACCAACCAGGTGATAGTGGGCTGTTAAGCTTTGTTTTGAGTAAACTGTTTAAGAATTTGGTGATTCCACGTTAGATGTGTGAGGCCAAGTAAGTGCCAGTTGTACTCAGGATGGGTTGGTTTTGGAATTGCATACCTAATGATGCAGATGGCTCTTGAAGTGAGGTCCTGATAGCATCCACAGATGCTTGATTAATTTTCCGTTAGGAGAGTGTCCTGGTTGAATGAATAACAAACACCTTTGTGCAAAAGGCACTTTATTCAAATTGCTTCTTATTTGATTACTTCATTTCTTCTGTGATGCTTTATTACTTTTTACTTTTTGAGATCATAGGAATATTGAATCATACACATGCCTACCACCAAACCTTTGCATATATCTTTCCTTGTTCTTTTTCAAATTAAGTTCCTCTTTTCCATTGTTGTTGATTTTCTGGAGGGAATGAGGACATGGAAACAAGTTTCCTTTCTTTTATTATTTGGCAAATAACAGAAAGACAAATAAAAACCATTCAATGTTTTAAAAATTAAACAGATTTTAAGACTGGGGAGGGACTCCATTGCTAATCTAGTGGTAGTCTGGGTCAAATTATAAATCGGTATTATCTGCTGTCAGCCTGGGAAATATTGAGGGTGATAGGAGGAGTCTGAGCATGTGTCTTTTTTTTTTTTTTTTTTTGGTTTTTTGAGACAGGGTTTCTCTGGCTTTGGATGCTGTCCTGGAACTAGCTCTTGTAGACCAGGCTGGTGGAACTCACACAGACCTGCCTGCCTTTTCCTCCCGAATGCTGGGATTAAAGGCTGTGGAAACATGTTTTAAGTAATTGAACCTCATACTGCTCAAAATAATACTTGGGAAGATAACTGATGTCCTAAAAAGAATAGTCACTAAAGCTTCAATCTGTGGGCCACATCAATGTGCCTCTTATCCTGGGAGGTATCTGGTCCAGTAGATCATTAGAGTAGCCAATCAAGATGAAGAAAAACAAACAATAACAACAACAACAACAACAACAAAAAAAAACAACCAAACAAAAACTCTCCTTATCTTCCCTGGATCTCAGCTTTTTTAAGTGTATGCCAGTTTTTGGTTTTGAATGTTTTTATTTTTTTTTTTTTTGGATGCCTTTATTACAATGGCTTTTTCTTAGAACTAAAACATATATTTATGGAAAATGCTGACATTTTCCTGAATTACTGGCATGAGCATCATAATATATACGAAAGAAGGGGTTGAAGGGGCAGGACAACTACACGAAAACATTTTTATAGAGATTTTTCCCTTTCTACTTCAATGCATTTATTTGGAAAAGGTTTATTTGCCTGAATGTGCCCTGCCAGCCAAATTTTATACATGACAGCTAGTTTTTATTGTTGGTACACATCCTGAATAGCAACTTTATTTGATGGCAAATTAGATGCCCCAAGTTGCAAGCTTTTATAAACATATCTGAATTGTTCAATTCGGTTCTCATTGTATAGTTTCCACCCTGGCCCCTTGCCTGCTGATATTCAGATAAAGACTTCATTCAAATCATTTTCCAAACTGCCCTGTGTTGCTGACTATCCTAAGTGGTCAGATTGTTCAGTGTGTATTAGCTATCGCATGCATGCCTCACAGATTTTCATTTCTTTGTAATGAGCGGAAAGGGGAATAACAAAGGCATGCTTCCAGTGGGATTTCCAAACCTGGCAGATTATTAGCAATAGAATTAGCCTTATGATTGTATAGATCCACCTCTCTGAATGTATGAGTGAATCATTTTGTTTCTGTTTTCTTCTCTGCTCTTTTTCATGCCTCCTCACATGGGTTTGGAAATGATGATTGCTGTTTGATTCCTAATGACTTGGCCCTTGGTTTCTCCTTCAGGTAAGTGTTTCTGATTCTTCCGTATTCTTAAGTATCCATGGTTGTAGCTTACAATCATTTCTTGGTGTTAATTTGTATTCTTGAATAGTCTTGCAAAATGAGGTAAATATTAAGCACAGGAAGACAGATTCATGCCTGAGGACCTTTTCAGTAATGGGTACTGGGCATGGATTCACATGCATACGCAGTGGTATTGCTGTTTATAGGATCCACGTGTTCAAAATTCAAGTGAAACTTGCTTTGTTACCTAGTCTTATAAAATACTAGCTCCCTTAGATCTCTTCCAGAAACTAATTACTAATCATAATCTTGCTTATTTAGATATAAAAATGTAGACTTTCTAACAGATGGTAACAGTATGGCCACCGGGCCATAGCTAACAATTTTGGCAATCCCAAAGGCATATATGTTAAAACAGAATTCCAATTTTAGATTCAAGGGTGTTGTTCAGTATAGAGGTAAAATTAGAAAACTGCAGTTGGGAGGCCAAATCTGGCCAGATGTGAACTATAGACTGCTTTTTACATGGCTTAGTGCTTGACAAATGGAAAGAGAATTATGTTTTGCAATGGAACCACATTCAAACTTTAAATGTGAATGTCTAGACTTCAGATTTTGTTGTAACAGCATCAATGCTTGGGTCCCTGTAAATTGTTTGTGGCTACTTTCATGCAGTAACCATTAGGCCCCTAAATCTTCTGGTGTTTTTATTCTGACTGAAATGGGAGTAAGTTTGCTGAGACTACTTTGAGTTCTAGCATGTGAGAGGGTAATTGTTAAAATCTGATCACTTTGTATCTACTGATAAGAACAGCAGTGAGATCATCATACACCTGGCCTCTTCTGCAAGGTCACGTGGTACACTCCCATATCAAAACTGACCATATTAAGCCCAGTGGTAGGTCAAGCCTTGACTGCAGATTCAAATGTTCCTGGAACATTCTTTTACAGTGCTGTGTTTCTCATATCACTTTATCACTTAGTATTCAACCCAGTGAATCTAATTAATTTTATCCTGGCCTGTCTCTGAGTTTGTCTATGCACATTCAGAATCAAGTGGTTTATGGGAACTGGGGAAGTGGCATTTTGTGGCTGGTGGAATTGCAATACATCATGTAATGAAAAGCAGTTTTCTCAAATATTATAAAACTCTTCAGGTTCTGCATAACTTAAGAAAATAGGAAAATCCTGTGGACACTGGCTATTCTGAATGGCATACAAATCTACATATAAAAGTTTGATGCTTGGAACTGGGATTGATATATAAAATAATATTGTTTCTAGTTTAAATAAATAAAAAGTTTGATGCCGAGTATTACTATCTAGTTTAGTAACTCTGATGCCCCAAGTAAGCATGGTTATGCTTTATAGAATTGATTTTACAGAATTTTTCAGGAGCCAATGTGGAATTGGGGTGATTCCACATGCTTTAATTAAAATTATCAAACTTAACTACACTTGCTCTTGTATTTTTTCATCTTTGCATTTTCCAGAATGGATGCATTCTTATGTTCAGTTATAAGAGAGAGAGAGAGAGAGAGAGAGAGAGAGAGAGAGAGAGAGAGAGAGAGAGAACAAAGAAAGCATATTCTTGGAATATTGCAGGAGACAGCGATGTAGAAATGACTGGTTATTAAGAATATGCATTATCCTCTAGGTTTAGACCACTGGGAAATAAAGCTTCCTCGCCTGCATTTGATATATGATGACAGGCACAAAGAAAAAGGCAAACATACCACGGATCTTCTAGCCTAGTACATTTATACTGTATGTTTTCTAAGCACTTTCATGAAAATTTGACATTACTGCACCTCAGACAGAAAGAGCAGGAGTCACTAGGGAAGGAACAGCTGGATATTTTATTAGGTTTTATGTTGTACATACGGAGCCCATGTTTGCCATTGTCAGTGTGTAAAAGGATATGAAGGCTCTGAACATCATTCTAGTCTCGGAAGCAGAGGAGGTGTCAGTGCTGTTCCCCCAACACCTGGATGTAAAGCTCACTGTGAGGGCACTGAGAACAGCATGCCCACTCTGATTAGTATTGTAACAGTTTAAATTCAAAATAAAATAGCCCATGATTGTTATAGGAAGGGTGATTCTTTGTAACTAGACAGTTACATGGCTAGACATAGACATATGTCTGTGAGAATATGTGTTCTATAATTTGCAAGTGTCTATCTTTTCTCCTTTGTGTTAGGTGACACTAAGAAGGTACCTACTTGCCGTAGATCGCGAAAGCTATCCATTTCCTGGCTCTTTTTATTTTTAGTTTTTATTTTTACATGTCTTGGTATTTTGCCTGCATGTATGTCTATGTGAAGATGCCAGGTCCTCTAGAACTGGAGTTAGAGTCAATTGTGAACTTTCATGTAGGTGCGGAGAATTGAACCTGGCTCCTTTGGAGTCGGTTAAGAGCCAGTGCTCTTAACCACTGGGCCACATCTCCAGACCTCATTTCCTGGCTCTTCTGGTGTCATACTTCTCTAAAAGTTGTACTTACACATTTGTTTTGTGTGTAGGTGAGTGTGAACTGCAGGGGAAATTGGCTACACGTTTTGGTTTAGAAGTCAGAGGACAGCTTGCTGGAGGTGGTTCTCCATTTCCACCAGACGGATCCTCAGGATTGAACTCTGGTCGTTAGGCTTGAGACCCCTTGAGTTCATTCACTGTCCCTAATGTTCCATTCAGAAGACATATCAAGGGTATCCGTTTCCCTCTTTGGTTAGCCATTTTTACTTAATACATACATTTCAAATTGGTATCCTCCTTGTATTTTTCTTTGCAGTCCATTCTACTGTAGATCTTTATGTACAAGACCAAATCCCTTCACTGTCTCTCCAGTGGTATTGCCTTAAAAAACGTCTTATTGGTTTCCAGTGACTTCCTTAAAAGTGGCTAGATTGTGGAAGCAATATAAATTAATATTCTCACTGTTCTAGATGACAGATGTCTGACTTATCATATTATATTTTCACAATTTGGCTTTTTCCCCCTGTTGTTGTTGATTGATTTGCTATGTAACAATGGCTATCCTTCAGAATCAAGACCCACTGTCTCTGTCTACAAAATTCTGCAATTATAGGTTTGTACTATAACCCTCTATTCTTGGTTCTTTTAAAATTCTTTTCTTTTCTTTCTTTTTTTATTTAGAAACAATCATTTTACATATCAATACCCCCTTCCCTCTCCCTCCCATCCTCCCCTACCAACTCCCCCAATGTACCCCCACCTGGTCCCCAAGGTCAGTGAGGCCTTCCATGGGGAATCATCAAAGTCTGCCCAGGACCTCCTCAGTGTATCTGGACTGAAATAGTATTCCTCCATAGGGAATGGGCTCCCGAAGTCCATTTCTTAACTAAGGATAAATACTGGTTCCACTGTTAAAGGTCCAGGCCTCCTAACTGGCACCCACATTCAGAAGGTTTGGTTCAATCCAATGCTGGTTCCCCAGCTTTATGACTGGGTTCCTTGTGCTCTCACTAGGTCAGGTCAGCTGGTTCTGTAGGTTTCTCCAGCATGGTCTTGACTCCTTTGCTCATTTCTCCCCCCTCTCTGCAGCTGGATTCCAGGAGTAGGGCTCAGTGGGTGCCTGCTTCTGCTTCCATCAGCTACTGGATGAAGGCTCTAGTATGGCAATTAAGGTAGTCATCAATCTCATTATAGGGGAAGGGCATCAAAGATGACCCTTCTCCACTACTGCCTATATTCTTATTTGGGGTCATCTTTGTGAATCTCTGACCATTTTCCTGCTTTTTAAAATATTACAACAGAACACATATGGATTACTCTGTTTTCTGCTACTAGAATTGAATTCCTGACTCCTGACTTTATAAAGAAAGAGTTTCAGCATACTAATAGTTTTGGAGACTTAGGGGAATGTTAGCAGTTTTGTGGGGCTGTTGTGTGGGCCATATAGCAGTTGACACCCTAATAACCATGGAAGGAATGTGTGAAAAGAAGGGAAAACCATATCACTGGAGTGTAAGTATTGGGGATGGATGGGCCATGTTTTCCTTCTTTATAAAACTCCCATGAAAACTAGCTCATGTTCCCATGGAGACTATCTTTGTCCTTTGTTGGCAGAAACCCTAGTAACATACTGCCAGTCTCTACCTTGTTAAGGTTGACCTCTATGTTACCGTGCTGAGCACCAAGTTCCTAGCACTAGACCTTTCATTGACACTTTAAAATCATATTCAAGCCATAGAAATCTATAGCTGAATAGCTGATGTAAATGAAAAGTTGATGCTTCTCATGGTGCTAGTTGATCCATTCTGGGGTCTGTCCTTGGAACTACTTGTATATTCTCAAAATTAGCCTCAGGATTCTTCAAATATAGAGGAAAGTGTAAACAACAAGATGGTTGTTTTTCCTATATTATTGTTGTTCTGGTTTCAGGGTTCATACCTATTGAATATGAGAAAGTGTATCACACATGAATACCAGGAGGTAAAACTAATTTATAGACACTGGGTTACTACAGGAAAAAGTGATTTATTTAGTACTTAAACCAATAGTCACATTATTTTTATCTGCTGTATTAATGTTTTAAAATCTATATTAATTTTCAATTAGCTGTTGACATTATTGTTTTTGAACCTTAATATCTATATTTATTTCCCAAAGTATACATTTATATAATGGTATCTTCTGGTATTGCTTTTAAATTACCTTTATTTAATGGAATAATGATGTTAAAGAATTTTGTATATGAAAAGGTGAAAATATATTCTCAGAACAAATTATCAAGACTCTGTCCAGCATAATTGATGGTGATTATTTTCCAGTATACTGTCCAATTTATTACAGTAATAATCTTTTTATCCAATTAACAATCAATTTGTTTAGTCATGGTAAGATGTTAGCTCTATTATTTGCCTGTTGATGAGGGTTAAATGTTAATTACACCATTCTAACAGTGGCTGAGAGTTGGTACACTGAAATTGTGAAAATTGTTGGTTGTTTCTTTGGCCAGTGCATATTAATGTACTTTGCTGGTATTTCAATCATTTTATTACTAACTTTATCATATTCTGATTCACTGAAACCAAACCATCCATCCTATACTGCCTTCAGCCATACTTTGGCATTAAGTAATTAAGTGCTTAAGGTATATGTCTACTTTTTCATCTACTAAATTGGACAATAACAATTAACCATAGCATCATGTCTCTTTCCTCAATACTCCCTTACTCACCCTTTGACACAGGTCACTGGACCCTGACCCTTCTTCTACTGTCTTCACTAGACTTTCCAGATGCCAAACTGCCTTCTTCCCTGGCTGCTCCCTAATGCAGTTGCCAGTTCCAACTTCTTCCCCAACTCCTTTGCTACTTACCCACATGTCCCATGAGTCAAACCAAGATACAACTCTTGCCTTGCCTCAGACAGGAGAAGAGTTGGCTCTGGAGCCAGTAATGGATACTGATCACTTAGGAACCCAGAATTGGTTATACCAAATTTTATACTGCAATGTTTTAATAATTTGATGAAGGTTTTTGTAGTAACAGAACAAAGTCATAAATCAAGT
This sequence comes from Cricetulus griseus, assembly GCF_003668045.3. Lineage (NCBI taxonomy): Eukaryota > Metazoa > Chordata > Mammalia > Rodentia > Cricetidae > Cricetulus > Cricetulus griseus. Next base: position 20,826,386 of record NC_048597.1, read on the forward strand.
CACATTTTAAGTATTTACATGGAAGCATTATGCAGGTGGATGGATTAAACCAAAATTGAGAAGCCTCTATTTTAGGCCTGCAATGTTATTTGATGAAAAGTTGTTAGTCTTTATTATAGGTTGGTGGGAGCTATGTGTTTGTCTGCTGTACATTCCAAAGGATTAAACTAATAGTCACAAAGATGTTAGATATACAGAGTCATGGCAGTTAAGAAGCCAATGCCTAAAGATAGCCTAAGATAACATGGTTTCTTTCATCTTTTTCCTTCTCAAAGGTTTTTCTCAGAGACTCTCCTGTTCACATCTATTTAAACTGCAATCCCCCTGACTCTACTCTAATGTGTTGTCTCCCATTTTTGCCCTCTCCCATTTTATCTTTCTTCTCACCTAGATTCTACAGTCTGTATGAGTAGATACTTTCTCTTGCATTCCCCCATATCGATTTCACAGTCTGCAAGACAATAAGTAGTCAGTAAGTATTTAGTGATAAGTAAATGTAGGAGGAAAACAAGGAAATACATTGATACATTTCCGAGATAAATGAAACTCTTTGGTATAAACAGCACAGGTGATATTTTCTTTATTTTCAAATGAAGGCAATTAGAGGTCTCACCCAAGGTCACAAAACTAGTTAAGTGTCAGATATTAAACCCAAACTCAACTCTCTTGATTCCTAACCTGGTTTTTATCCCACTACAATAGGTGCTAAAAATATAATGTTGTCTGTTCTTGGGAGCCTCAGTGCCGAGTCCCCCAAGAACCTGTAGATAAAGAAATAAGACGCCCTTCTGAGAATTCCACTATGAAATCGGCAGATAATGAATTAGGCCCTGTAAAGAACTGGAATCACTTTTAAACCAAAGGGACCATTACTGATTAAATAGCTGAAGATTTCCAAAGAAAGAGAATGTTAATAAGAAAAGGGAGACTTAGAAGAACTTCAGACCAAATCAAAGTTAGACAAATGTTTCCAGTGGTCAAGGAAGCCCTAGAACCCAGAATGTTGTCTAATACATCAGCCTTGCACAGCCTCTGCCAATAAACTATTGATTCATTTCATCTCACCAACTCATTTTTTCTCATTCCATGGTAAACAAACCTGTTTATGGTTAATAATTGATTTCATTGCAGGTCCAGACCGTGTGTGCTCTAACAATCTGATGAGTCATTTCTTATTGATATTAGCCCTTTTAATTGAAAATGAACACATTGGTGATTATGACTTGCCCTTTATAGAGCCCACAGTGGATAAGCAAAAATACTGATTTCACTGAGAGGCATATTCCAGTCTTTTGATTATTTGATTCTGAAGATTATTTTTTAAAATCCACTGACCTCTCATTTCTGTCTGATTCCCCCTGAGTAAACTAGGTGTGCATATATTCCACACTTCACTCCATCTACAGGGAATCCAGAGGGAAAAGGAGCTGAAGCTTCTACAAGGTCAATCTCTATTCAAAAACTTGGGTGAGGGAAGGCTTGGGGAAGAGTTCAAACATGGGGCAATTTTGTGGGGTAATAACAGGGGCTCTGATGGTAGGTTGCCTGTAATGAAGAGCAGTGTTTTGGCTCATCAGACTTATGATACTTAATTAGCAGAGCAGCAGCATCTAGCAAGGACGTGAATTCCATGGCTGAGAAAGCAAAGCATTGCAAGAACAGAGGAAATAGGTCAAACACACCTACAGTAGACTCACTTTATTAAAACCCCCTCTTGTATTGGCTAATACACACACACACACATTTAATTTTTAAAACATAATATATTTAATATCTAATTTTAATATATACTTTTATAAATATAATGTTAAAATTATATATCTTTATCCCATCTGGCAAGGTAGGCATTAGTCTGTTCTTACACTGATATCCCATTGCCTAATCATGTTCAACAATCCTTACTTTTAAGGGGTCCATGCTTCCAGCACATAAACATATGGGGACAAACCCCACTCAATACACAACCAGAACAGACCTTATTTCTGAGCATGTCTCTAGAAGGAACTGTGAGCTGATTTTAGCAGTGTCGTCAACACTCCATCATGAATGACTCTTGTTTTCAAAAAAGGACTTTGTTTCTATGTTTTGTAGTCAGTTAGACTAGGAGGTAGACATACATTTGCTCACTTTCTGATTTACCAAGCCACTGTTGCATAGAAAGATAGAGATAGGACTAGGGCTAGGGCTAGTGCTAGGGCTAGGACTAGGGATAGGGCTAGGGCTAGGGCTAGGGATAGGGATAGGGATAGGGATAGGGATAGGGATAGGGATAGGGATAGGGATAGGGATAGGGATAGGGATAGGGGACAGGTTTTCTCTGTGTAGTACTGGCTGTTCTAGAACTAACTCTGTACACCAGGCTGGCCTCAAACTCACAGAGCTCTGTCTTCCCAGTTCTAGAATTAAAGGCATGGGATATCACTCACTGCTGGCATGAAACATTAATGCCTGTGCTTACAAATGATTTATGCTTTGGTAAATGACATTCTAGTGGTTTCTTCTTCTTAAATAACTGAGTAATAAGGAATAAATCATTGAGGGCAAGTACTCTTCCAAGAATTTTTCTGCTCTTATGACTTTTAAATTTATATCACTTTATAAGGTAAATGACTATTATGATAAGTTCAAATTTCTAATGTGACCTAGCTAGGTAACAATTATAAGGAAAAGGAAGGTCCCCAGGCCTAGGAATAGGAGACTAGCATGAACTAGGGAACAAATTGAGATAAAAGGCACAGTAGTTAAAAATATTAAGGTGGAAGCTGTAGAGATGGTACAGTTGTTAAGAGCACTGAATGCTCTTCTAGAAGCCCTGAGTTCAATTTGTAGCACTCAAATGGCAACTCACAACTGTCTAGAACTCCAAGGTCCAAACTCACACACATACGTGCATGCAGGCAAAACACCAATCCACATAACCACACACACACACACACACACACACACACACACACACACACACACACACACAAAAAAAAAAAATATATTGAAGTGGTTCCCTATTGTCACTGTGGATATTCAAAATAACATGATAACAGAAGTTGAAACTTGGAGCCAGTCATTGCCTTATATATCAGAAGCTCATACAAGTACCATGTAGAAACAAGCCAGTAATTTTCCATAGTTTGTCATCTGCTTAAAGTTTCTAGAAGTGAACCAGAAAGGACATAGACTGTTAAAGTGGTAAGGGAAGAGAATACAGCATAGTCTGTCAACTTGAACATCAGGGGAGGCAGGCAACAGCATTTAAACTTACATTCCAAACTCAGTGCAAATGACTTCAAAGCTATTTAATGGAAATATAGTGTCTTTATTTCCCGTAAAAGACATGGAAAACTGTGGTATTTGAACCCACAGGACTAACTAAAGAATGCTACCCTCTTTGTGCCTCCCAGGGTAATATTAGTGGCTTCAAGAATCTTCCATATTCATTATTGCTATTTTCAAGCTAGATGTTTGTCATGCTGAGCCAGTGTGTATCAATGCCTCCACCATGAGATAGATCAATGATAAAAAAGTGCCATGTTTCTCAGGACTACATCAATTAGTGACATTCTGATTGTACTACATTCTGATTGTACTAACTACAAGGCCATTAAGTTGCTTTCTTTGTGCTTTGGATAAGCTATGAAAAACTAGGTTATGTTATCCATTCATTTTTCATGCATATCTGTGGTATATACGCATGTCCCCATGCATATGTATCCACATGTATGTGTAGCTGTACGTGTACATATGGCTCTGTATGATGATGGGGGCCAGAAATTAATGTTAGTCATCTTCCTCAAACACTCTCGTCCTTAGACTTTGATACAGGGTCTCTGAATTGAATCCAGAGCTTGCATATCAGCTTGTACACTAGCTACCCAGCTTCCTGAGGAGCCCACACCTCTGATTGCTGAAATATTTACATGGCTGCTGGCATCATGACTCTAGCCATCATCCTTGTAAGACATATGCTCTATCTACTGAAATCATCTCCTCAGTCCTCATGGTAATTTTTACGGGGAAACAAAAGTGCGGTAAAGGCTGAGTGATACCAGAAATGTTAAAAACTCTCTCACTTCTGCTTTTTAATAGGTGAATCATTGATTTTTGCCTTTATTCCACTGATTTGAGAGTTTCTCTTTAGTGGCATTGTAGCCATCAGCCATCAAGTCTCCATCAGGCATGAATCTTTTTGGTAGTCTATGTGGGAAATGTTCTTTCTATGTCAAGGTGGCTATACAGCTAGATCAGTAAAATGCCTAGGATGATTTTTCTTGCTTAAATTGATTTTGCATATCTTTTCTCACAAAATCCAAGTTGTTTATATTTATCTCAAGAGACCTATTAGTCTGGATCATTGCTTCTGTTTCATTAAGTCTCATAGTAGACTTCTTTTCAGAATAGCCTGTTTAAATACTCTAATGAAGGAACAAATTGTAACTGGCTCAGCCTTGTCACAGGGCATTGTCAATATTCAATTTTGTTGCTGCTAGAAAAAATAACAACATTTATGACCTCTGCACTGCGGTCATACCTGAAATTTGCAGGTCCTGTCTCTAAGAATGTCCTGCTGCCATCATGTAAATAGACAACTGTGTTTTATGTTAAAGGTGGCACATTCTAGAGAAGGTATGATCTAAGGAATTAATGGTTCTAAAGATGGGTGAAGACCAGACAGAACATTGCTACTATGGCAGAAATGGAGGGCTCTAAAGCCCTATTTGTTAGTGGCTTAGTCCCTGGTTTAGTAATTTGGGGAGCTGGTGGAAAATTAAGACAGAGGGTCCCATAGGGGATCTTTCAATCACTGAGGCAAGTGATTGAAACAGGATATAGGCAGGGAGGATTGAGGAATCCCAGACTTTGGTTTCTTCTGTTTTTCCCACCCACAAGCTGATAAGTTTTTTCCATTGAATGTAGTCACCATGATATACTTCTTTACCATAGACCCAAGAACAATGGGATGGCCAATTTGGTCAATAACTTCCCAGATGGGAAGCAAGCCTTTTATCTTTACAAGTTGATTATCTGGCTATTTATTTTAGTGGTGGAAATATGGCTAGCATAACAGTGTATTTATTTTATACACATTTATTTTATCTGAATAAATAGTGTTTCTGAAACAAAAATATGAACAGATAGAGTTTGATGTTGAATTTTATGGTGTCCTTTTAAAATATTCCTTATTCAAAGAATCTTTAAAAGAATTCTACTCAGAAGATAGGGTATGTTTCTCTAAATACTGTAAAATTTCTTCATGGATTAAGCTTGAAATGTGTAAATGAATACCATTAATTGCTGCCTGTCCCTCCCACCACTTCACATGTAACTGCGTGCCCTGAGTTGTTTTTTACGGAACTCTACTTGAGAAGCACACCCTTGGGTCACATTGAGGATCATTAGGAGAAACAGCCCAAAGAAACTCATTACTTTATTTACTGTTAGAATTTTGTTTAGGATGTTGTTGTCTGCATGGCCCTGTGGGAACACTCCCGGGAGAAAGATTTCTCATGGGGCAATGCTAGGAATAGTCTTCTGTTTCCAGAACAAGTGCTTGTTGGTCCTGTGGACATACACAAGGACAGAGGCCTGTTTTTCCCTGACTACCTGGATTAGCATATACTAGGAACTGAAGACATCTTTCCTAGGTTGAAATATTACAGTCTCTGATTTTTTCTGTTGTCATTGCTTCATAGTCCATTTGATCTTTTCTATATTAATTCCCTATCTTGCTTGAATCCATTGACTTAATTTTATTTGATCTATAGTATGGAAATTCTACCTGGAAAGTCTTTAAGAAAAGGCAGAGGATGAAAAGAGAAAGAACCTTAATTATCTGAGACCAAGATACCAAGATACCAAGTGGTATCTTGGTCTCAGATAATTAGATAAAGAAGATAAAGGTCTAGCCATAAATAATGTTGAAGATTGTCATTAAGATTGCCTGGTAGAGCCATGAAGTCCCCAGGGATGAAAAGGTTTGTTGACTGAATTCAGACACCCAAGATAATACACCTAGCATGTACTTTGTAGAAGCAGGTAATTGTAACATGTATGGCCAAAGACTAGATAGCACTGCTGGCAGAGCAGCATGTGAGTGTCAATGCTTTGGAAGAGATTGGGCTCAGCACAGTCTTCTGAGGGCAATTATCGAAGCATGACCACCTGATAATGAAATAAAAGAAAGGGATATGTATAAGCACTTCCTAAGTAATGACAAGATTTTGCATCCCCCCCCCAAAAAAGCTACAGTCAGAGGGTCAACAGACCTGTTAAGTAAGGTTTGGTAAAATTAGCAAAGAATAAAAACCCCCTTTAGTGACTGTTTCATGTGTGTGACACTTGGAGTGGTGGAATTATCTCTGTAAAAGGAGTTCTTAATTGGTCTAGATAATAAAAGGCAACAGTCAGAGATAGAGGGAAATACTGAGATCAGAGAGAAGGAGCAAGCCAAAGCACACCTGCCTCCTGAGCATCTCAGCAGAGAAGAGAGTGATTTCCTGTTTCTCCCTGCCTATATCCTGTTTCTGACCAGCCACCTCACTTCCTGTCAGATCTCTATTGTTAGCTAGTGGCAAGCTCTATTCTCTGTCCCCCAGATAGGCTTTACTTGTGCAAGAAAGATATCACCAAATATCTCTATACTCACACATTAAATATTTCAGTCAGTCCTTGAAGGTCCCTCAACTTACCCTCCTACATCTGTTCCCTGCACTCCTGCTTCCCCTGGCTGTGACTGGGTTCTCTGTCCATATGCTGTTGCCTTTTCTAAAATGAAAGTAAGAAGCCTGACAACCTTTGAGTTAAACTTCTACCACTGAGCAAAAATATGTTGGCTGTTCATTCAGGCTGTGTGGGTAAGTCAAAAGCTTTGGGTGGAATGATATTTTCATGATGAGAATTATATCATGTTTGGGTTGACATGAGTACAGCATGCAGAGGCCTAGGGGGCTGCTGGTGACTCTCACAGGACAGTAGGAGAATTATGAGTTTGGGTGATAGAGGAAACCTGTGAAACTGAGCAGAGAAGGGAGTTTAGACATGAATATTAATGAGGGGTATCCACTTATGAAAAGATTATTTCAAGTAAGTTGAAAAGTTAAATATTAAAGGCAATGAAAATGTTAAATCAGTTCTTAGGAGTCTTTAATATAAGTTTAAAAGCAAGGATAACTTTAAAAAAAATCGGGCATAGTAAATCTTTAGAATTTGCTAAAGGGAAAAAAGTAAAAGTAGAGTGTCACCAGACTCAAAGTTCTGTAACTAATTATAGCATGGGTAACCATTTGTATCATATATAATTGAGTATGGATGCAGACACTGTGTAATGAGTATTTGTAAATCTCTGTGGCAAGCAGCCTGAAAGAAAAATAGATAAAGCAAAAGAGACAACTTTGCTAAAGAAATACAAATGTCCAATATACATATAAAAAGAGTCTCATCGAATTGAATTGGTATATCATTCAGCAATTCTACATCTGGGAATCTATTCTATAGGGAGGAATTTATGGATGTGGGCATGGATTGTTTTGCATCAATGGGGAAATAAATATGTAAATTTTACTTCATTGGCTTGATCAAATATTATGCAGCCATTAAAAATAATGACCTAGATATGTAATAAAGAATGAGCTAGATCTCATTAACAGTGAATGAGCCTAGATCATGTAAAGTTCTATGTTAAATGACAAAATTGCAGAGCAGTTTGCTCAGCAGGATTCTACTGATGGTTAATTTGACAGAAGAAGTTTGCAGCAATGTATGGAGGCGAGAGAACAATAGAGGAAAGGAGCAGAAACAAACAAGAAGCCAAGAAACATAGAAGATGAAGAAAACAGTGAGACGTGGAGACAAGGGAAAACTGTGGAAGAGATGGGGAGATATGGAGAAGAGGGAGAAGAAATGTGAATGAATTGGGCTGCATACCAAGCAGAAAACAAAAAGGATGAATAGCCGCTCACACCCATAGGACATGATGCATGTAGCAGAAATACTCACCCCACCCCTCCCCCACGCAATGCTACTTTATAAGTCAAAAACATTTAGACAATGAGAATAGAAAGATAAAAACCATACCACTTAGTTAATCTGAATTTATACAGCATGAGTACTTCTGAAAATAAACCCTCCCAGCAGGGAAAGCTCTGTGCCTTTGTGCTTAGGAATGATGAAGGGGCAGCCATAGGGACTTGGACTGCTAAGAAAAAGTGTGAGCCAATGGGAGACAGGAGCCAAGCGGCTTGCCCCTTCTCTACTAAGCTCCTGCTCCTGTAGAGACAAAACACAGTAGTTTTTATTTAGAGTGTGTGTGTTCTGGGGACACCCACTGTGTGGATGTCTTAGGACCTTTTGCCACAGAGGTCAGAAAGTCAGCATCACAGCAATATGAGCTCAATCAGAGGAGAAGGGCCAAAGGAAGGACATTCTGTCCCTATCATTTTCTCAAATTCCTCGAGCTAAAAAATACCCAGGAGTAGCCCGCTTAGAACCATCATCAGGTATGAGTTTAAAGAAAGTCTTCCACGTTTTCCCCCATATATACTTTATAAAATGGCTACTTTTAAAATTTAAAATAATTTTCTCACACATCTTGCTGTAATTATTGGTGGTGTTGTTATTCTCATGGTCTTAGGACAATAGATATCATTTCGTTCAGGAATCTATCTGTTTATCTGTTATGCTTTGAATGCTTCTTCACTCTAAAAGTAAGGTAGAATGCGTGTGTGTATTGTGTGTGTGTGTGTGTGTGTGTGTGTGTGTGTGTGTATGTATGTATCTATACACATGCATGTATGGGTAATGTATATATGTGTGCTTGTAGGTGTAGGTCAGAGGTCAATATCTGGATTTATGGGTTATTCTGAGTTATAGGGGATCACTTGTCCCCTATTTTGACTGAGACATGTTATCTCACCGATCCTGGAACCCAGCAATGATAGACTAGACTTGCCTCCAAGGATCCGGCATAATCCCATCCTCACCTGCCCAGTGGTGGGATCACAGGCAAGTACCACCATGGCCAGCCTTGTACCTGAGTGCTAGGAATGTGAACTCAGGACCATATGCTGACAGAGCAATCAGTTCTCCAATTGAATCTTCTCATTGACCACCCCATTAGAAATGTAACTGTTATTGTAGGTACATTAATAAGTGAACTATTGGGGGTAGAGGGGTAACTCGAGTTTAAGGGCACATGCTGTTCTGGCAGAGGACCTTAGTTCCCAGCACCCATGTTGGGGAACTCAGAATAACCCATAAATCCAGATCTAGGAGACCCAAGGTCTCTGGACTTGTCATACATCCATTATTACATGTACATACTACAACACAGGTGTGAATGTAAAAAAAATGAGGACTGGGAGGAGGATGGTGGGAGGAGCAGAGGACTCTAAATCATGAAGGGAGGACCCTTTCTAAGGCTACTAGATTATGAGAGCTCTAACTCCAGTGGAAGTATTGAATACTGAAGTCAGGGTTGCTGCAGGGCCACATCCCTCTGATACGGGGTAAATTGCTTTCCTATCTCACTTTGCTTGGGATAAGTCTCTGTCAATCCCAGAATTCCTTGGAGTCTAGCTGCCTTAGCATCAACATGTTCTACTATGTTCTTTCCTTAGGTCTCAGGATATGCTTCTATAATGACATTGGTCTTCAGATAGTGACCTCTCCACTTGAGTACATCATCCTCCTACCTAGAGTAACTCTTTCAGATAAATCACAATGTCACCTCCCAAGGGGAAGACTTTGTGTAACTCTGTTTGGGACATAGTTTGACCCAGAATACCAGAGAAACAATGTGATTCTGTCATTATGAATTTTAGATTGCATTGTTAGATTGATAAAAATTGAATATTTTTAAGTCAAATATATAAATAGCTGTGTATATGTATCTACACATGTCAATTGTTTATTTCTAAATAGTCCACAGAATTTGTGATTGGTACTTATTTTATGTGTTCAGATTTGATATGCTGATTATAATGTCTTTGAAAGATAGAGTTTTCAATATCACTTCAATGTAGAAACCATCTCCACATAAAACGGCATTCCTGTCTCTGAATAACTTAAAGAATATTTCAGAATAACTTTATAGTATTGGAGTCAAACAAGTTGGTGTTCAAATGTCTTATTTTAAAAAAAGGTAAACTATGCATTAGCTGTACAAGAAGTAAAACCATTGTAGGAAAATCTGAAGCCTAAGCTTGCTGTTTTATATTCCTCTTTTAAACCAACAGCAACAAAAACAAACAAAAAATATGGTTCTGTTTGTTTGGCTTTCCTTCTGGCTACAGGTTTAAAGAGAAGTAAGATTGCTTGTATTGTCTCTCAGCCTAATGTTGTGCCTCTTTCTTGAGTAGAAAGCAATGCAGGAATATCTAAATAGGAATCAACTGTTCTTAGAAAAGGGTGCAGAGGAAACAAGAAAACAAACGGATCTCATTGGCTTCCCAGGGCCACAGTCAATGAACTGCAAAAGCCGCAGCGCCTGGGAAAATCTGCCTGGGCAAGCAGGCATGTGAGGAGTAATGGAAATGCATGTCTGTGTCAGCTTAGGGAGCTGGGCCTATTATACAAAGTGGTTGGAGTGTGATCAAGGGAAATTCTAAAGAGGAAGATTATTTCAGGACCATAGAGCAGAAAAAGAAAACGTAGAAACGCAGGTGAACCTGTGTCTGTCCTGTTGGGCAAAAGGTATCTATTTTCAGAAAGAAAATTGCCCTGTGCTGACTTAGGGGCATCAGGATGTGGCTTGTCTTTGTACTCAGAAGTTTTACAGTGTAGCAAATTTTTCAGTCAAAGCCCAGTAAAGAACACTATTAGCAGTGTGAGTGAGTAATGAGTCTCATTGCCCACGCACTAGATTGAAGAAAGGCACCTACATCCTATTTCAGAAAAACAGTCTCCCCATCAGAAAAATGGGAAACTACAAGGGTATTCAGCATGTTCCCTAAGTCCTGACTCTCAGATGCCCCCACACTGCCAGGGACACCACCCTTGGATCTTTTACGTGAGAGCTGATGCTCATGATTGCTAGGATCCGGCAGCCTGAGACACTCACTCTCCATTCGTTGTCGTATGCTGGGAGCAGAGCACTGAGCTGCTTGGGTATAGACACTATTTACAAGGGTTTCTAATAAGATATGGTGACAGATGCCCCAGCACAGTTAATTTTCCTCATAAATATCAATAGAGTTTGTAACAGCAACAAGTTATTTGTGTACATACTTGCACACCCCCACACACACACACCCACACGCATGTACATTACACATGCTCCACATGTAAAGTAAGGGACTCTGCATTGGAAGAAGGGAGCAGCAAGAGGTGCAGAGGAAGAGAAATGCAGAGCAGTTACAGGGGTAAAGGTGTAGCACATACATCAATATGGAGGAAGTGTATATTAATATATGAACATGTCAGAATCAGATCACTGTTTTCTGTCTTAAGTAAATACATTAATAATAAACCAGACATGGTGGCACAGGCCTTTAGTGCCTTCACTCGAGGGGCAGAGGAGTCTGGTTCTCTGAGAGTTGGTGAGCCTGGTCCATACAGTTCCAGGCCAGACTGTGCCTTAAAAGAGAAAACTAAAAGAGACAAAAAAAAAAAAAAAGAAAGAAAGAAATTTAAAAAAGTTAATATTAAAAATGAAAATGATTCTGTGTGAAATATTTATTATAAGTGTTATGTGTGCGATACAGAGGATACAGAGAATAGAGAAAGAAGGAGGAAATTCAGAGTGAATCCATAGTTGCGATTTAAAATTGGTAAAACTTGTCAAAAATCCCTCATCATTCTTTGCTACCTACCAGCTGTGGAACTCAGTCAGTGAAGCACTTGCTGGCCTTGCCATCAGTTCCCAGAGCTCATGTTAACAGGCCAGAACCAAGGTTCATTCCTTTTCCCAGAGAGGGTGGTGGTAAGGGAGGCAGATCCCTGGCTACCTACCGGCTTGCTTATGAAATCTCAGGACAATGACTCTGTCTTTACTAGAAGTGGAAGATGGCTGGCTAGGGACAGCTAACTTTGTCCTCTGACATCACCAGGAACACATATGTATACACTTGCATTTGCACACACTTGTACACACCCACACCCACACACGCACACACACACACACACACACACACACACACACCCCACACACACACACACATACACACACACACACTGACTTATCCAGGCAATGTCACCTGCCTATGTGTCATCAAGAAATTCCTCTGTGGTAATGTAATAGTTTACATAAGCCTTATAACAGTATTGAAGATTCTGGAAGATTTGGTTTGTCACTGACAGGCCTCTTTTTTAACATGACAGACAAAACTCTAGTACCTGATCTTCTCTCAGCTTTAACCAAAACCTCTGTACATATTCTAAGAAACAGAGTGACTCTTGTGTGCTGATTCAGTAGCCTCCCTTCTGCCCCTCTTCCTTCTTCCAAGCAAATGGTTGTGCCTAGGCCCCACCCTAGCTATCAGATGAATGCCTTGCTCTTTTAGCACATTGTATGGTTTGGGGAAGAGCCAAATGTTTCCTTAGGGATTCTGTGCTCCTGCTGTATCCCTGGGGGAAAAAAGATGCAAAGGAAAGAAGGAAACAAGTTTCTCCACTTCTCCAGTGAAGTTTACTGGATGCAAAAGCTGAAATGTATGGTAAACAAAGCCCTCTCTCTCCAAGTTTGTAGTTATCTCATCAGTCCATCTCCGTGTCCTCCCCTGCTCACCCTCCTTCCCTCCAAGCTTTAGGTAAGTATGTTGATTAAAGGAGGATTTTAAAATTCAGATGTGTGTTGTGTCTTAATTCTAAGAATATGACTTCTGTATTATTCCATTAAAAGAAAAGCAACATCGGTTTTTAATGCTGTATCAGGAACCAGTAAGATGGCTCAGTGGGTAAAAGATGGGCCTGAGTTAGATCCCAGAACCATGTAAAGCTAGGAGGAGAGAACTGGGTTCTACTTGTGGTTCTAGGGCTTCCCGCAAGCACATATGTGACATATCCTCACCCCCACCCCAACCACACAGACATGCACCCACAACTTAAAATATATCATTCTTCCATTTCTCTCAGCCATCTTCTTTGACAACTGTAGAAAAGTTAATGCTAATTACTAAGGAGACCTCTCAAACTGAATCAAATGTATTTTTATTGGAAATCCCTTTATGCTAGGCCTTCAGATTAAAAGCAGGTTATAGGACAGCCAATTAAATTTGGACTTCAGATGAACAAAAATGTTTTCTTTAGTGTTGGGACATAATTCTTTGCATAGAATATGCCTGTATTGGAAAGTATTTCTCTTCATCTGAAATCTATTTACTCGCTACAGCACCACAAAAAGAAGCAAATATGTGGCAAGTTATTAGATAGATGGAAGTTGCAGATGAAAATATCTATTGTATTTCAGTTGAGCTGAAAAAAAAACCCAACATATCTCAAAATGCATAATTTACAGTCAAAATAGAAGCTTGGCCGACAGTACCAACACAGTAGCAGATTTGGTGTCTACCTAGTATCATCTGTCACAAAGGTGTAGTGACTTCCACCCTTTTTCACATGGCCCAGGAAGGAAGAACACGCTCCCAGGGACCTCTTTTATAAAGTATGGCTATGATGTTATTGCAGGGAAATAGGAATTCCCTTTGGGATTTTTGTCACATTAATAAATGAATTTAGAAATGGACTCTGAAGGAAGTCCCAGGACTATTTTATTCAAATTTGAATTGAAACTACTGAAGAGACATGCTGTAGATCTCAGCTGTAGGCTACCCAGAGAAAGAGCGTGGAGAAAAGGAAGCGAAAAAGTCATGCCTTTGAAAGTTAGGATTTGAGACTCCCGTTGTGTTCCACAGTAGAGATTGGCAAGCGTCCATATGGCTGATGGGGAAGGAGCCTCTAGACTGAGCAAACTCAGACTTCAGGGAAAGCATGCCAAGGCTTTTGGTTAGTATCTGAACTGAACTGAGATTAAAAAGAGGGGAAAAAAGAAAAACATTTTTGGGTTAGAAATTAAAGTTTAAAATTTAAAGTTTTGTACTATAGGAAATCTGTAAGTGAGCACATTGTGGAGGGCCTTCTAGGAAGAGTAAATACATTTCTCACTAAGGGGATAAGTATTTGTCCTGTTTTCTTAGCACTTTACCAGGTATCTTTGCCTTTCTGGCCAGATGATTGGCAGGCCAGATAGGTTAACTCTTAAGGGAGGAGCCACTAGCATGTAAAGTTATGATTTTTGGAGCAGATTAGAATGTCCTGTCTCCATCTACAGCCAGGAAGAAGTGCTTTCCTTAAAAATGATATTCTTTATTGGTAAGTATGTGTGTTGGGGCAGGGCTCAGACTCATGCTTTGAAGGGCATGTGGTGGTCAGAGTACAGCTTTCAGGAGTCACTTCTCTCCTATCAGCATCTGTGTCCCAGCAATGAAGCCTAAAGTAATAGCACTAGAGACACACAATAGTAGGAATTGGGTTTACTCAGACACCCTGTGTTAGGAAATTGAGATGTACTTTTAAATCTGCAACTTCAGGGAGTCAAGGGATGAGAAAAAAGAGGGTATAGTGTGATAATGGGCAGAGACACTGAGTGGGGTTTTCCTTATCTTTGTGCTTGTAGTCATTTGTTTCACTCTGTAGACTATAGCAATGGATCTCCACCACCCAGGGCCAGGGCCAGGGCCTACATTTTCTTTTTAGACCCACTGATGGTGTCTCTATAAGGTAATAAGCATGTTCCATTTGCCTTGGGACTAGCTAGGTAGGGTTTTTCCTCTGCTAAGAGGATAGGAGTGAGTGTCAAGGTGAAGAAGGGGAGAGAAAGACAATTTTCAGAGGAGCTCATTAGAAGATTACTCTTTAATGTTTCTTGGGAGGGGAAATATAAATTTAAGATCTTAGTAATGACTCAGTTTATTTCACAAATATTTGCTGAATGCCTAAAACGTTAGTCCTTAATGCATGAACAAAAGGAACACAATCCCCACCTTAATGGAATTTCTAACTTTAAAAGAGAACATTAGTCAAATAATCTCACAAATGTATGGTGCCCTGTAATTAGAAAACTAGAAAAGTACACTGTTACACACAACGGTGGGGCAACATTATGTTAAGGCAAGAGATTCAGTTCAAGTTGCCTGAAGGGACTGCAACTTGAACTATTAAACAACAAAAATCACACAGGGAAGTCCTTTAAAGTTGGGTGAGGGAGACTTTTCATAGGACAGCCACTGTAGGAAGAGATCGTGACAGTGCAGGGATAGATTGAAATCAACTCTCTAAGCAAGGTGTGGGCAAGTTGGAATTTGCAACCAAGGAACAAAGCAAGATAGGTAGATGGCAGATTGCACTGAGGAAAACATGGGTTGCTAATTCTAGTTAAGCAAACCTGACAGGATTTCTGTTGAAAACAGCCTCCAGTGATTAGACACTGTCTAGGGGGTATGGTGGACAATGGGGTCCCTGATAAGATACTCAGGGTAATAGGCACCAAGAGCAGAGACTCCAGTGAAGGCATAGGTCCAGGAAAAGGAATCCAACTCAAGTTTGGTAAAGCAGAGACTCTATGGATTCAACCCAAATCCTGAAGTTGACAAACTTAGACAAAGAGCTTGGGGAGGATTTGCATAAAGATGAGCTTTTGGGGGCAAAAAGAACCGAAAGTTGACCCCAGCTAGGGCTAAACGTCCTCCATAAAGAAAGTTTGCAACAGAAAGCTGGACCCATGGGGCATGTTGATGTGATTAACAAATAATAATAATAGGAAGAGTTCAGAGAGTGACAAGATTTGCATTTGAAAAGATGATCTGGAAACTAAGAAGAACATGGATTAATGCTCAGAGAGGTGACGGGCCCTTTTCTGGGTGGTCTGTACATTGCTGTAGCTTAGCTTCATGTGTATCTGTGTAAATCCAGAGTTGGCAAATGTGTGCAAGGTTATATAGTCAAGGTCTGAGGCTTTGGGAGCCTTGGATTCCTTGCATAGCTCTTCCTTGTAACACAAAAGCACCTCCATAGCCTGAATGTAAATGACTGAGCATGGTTGTAATCCAATGCAGTTTTCTTACTACCAAAACATTTACTGTATTATCATGTCATATGACAGAGGAGTCTTTTTAAAAAAAAATATATATTTAAAATGGAAAAAGGTTATTTAATCAGGGGATTTTTTTTTTTCTCATGTTGTCCATGCATGTTGTAATGGCTGGCTGAGTTTGGAGTATTGAGTATCTGTGAGGCCTTTTAATTCTTCAGTTTTCACTGTTTTATGTTGGATATTGTGGGAAAAAAAAAAACCTAGGTTTTACTTGATACTAGAGGAGTTCTTAATCTAAGGGAAAACTGGGGATCCTTTTTGAGTTCTTACTCTCATTAAGAAAATATATTTTGCTAGGCAGTGGTGGCCCATACCTTTAATCCCAGTACTTGGGAGGCAGGACAGGCTAATCTCTATGAGTTAAGGGCCAGCATGGTCTACAGAGGGAGTTTCAGGATAGGCTCCAAAGAAATGAGAAACCCTGTCTCAAAAAAAACCATTCTGGATATATATATCCAGAATGAAACTTAAGGATACTCTTATTTGTTTTAGAGAGAAACATGGTGGGTAACTTAAAAGTCTCAACAGTGGGTAGGAGGAGGTGGAGAAGACGATAAAGAAAAGCCGTGGTTTTGCAATGGAGCTCAGGGTACAGACTCCTGGTGGAAGGAGAGGAAAAGGGGGACTCTCCTCTAAGAAAGGGTAGGAGAGTCTAGGACATCAGGAATTTAATAGCCAGGGTTTGGCCAGTATCCAAAAGAGAAAGGGTCAGGTTCCGGAAAAGAAAAGGTTCATTTTTTGTTTTAACATATGGATTTAGAAAACCAGTTTGTGAGGTTACGTCCCAGTGATCAGAGAGAACTGAGATTGCAGGTAACCCTCAAGTGGAGGACCAGCTTTGATCATTGGTAAAATCTGTGACATCAGTTTTCTGAACAGATCCTCCCCTCCTGGGCTTGCAGAGCTTGATTCTACTTGAAGTAAGCATCAGTGCTGTTTGGGGATTTAATTTGCCTACACCAACTTTTGTAGAGGGGGCTATGACATACTTACTACGGTGTGTTCTATGCAGAGGAACTCTGTGGAGGGCAAGAGGTCCAGTTACCATCTGAGATTGTTGGGGTTCAAGAGTTGGCTCAAGGATTATGAACATTGGCTGCTCTCCTAGAGGTCCTAGGTTTGATTCCCACCACCCACATTGGTGGCTCACAACTGTCTCTAACTCCATTGTTAGATGATTGGATACACTTTACTGGCCTCTGTCAGCATTGGACCTACACACACACGCCAAAGAGGCATGCATGCATATAAAATGGACTTCACACAAAATGCCTGCTTTCCCTTGTTTCTGCCTTCTCAGCCCCAGGATACAAATAATCACTATTGTGAGCTTTTTCATATGGATGTTGGGCATCAAACTAAGGACCACATGCTTGTGTGGCAGGAACTTTATTAAGTGGGCCATCTCTCTAGTCAAATTGTTGTTGATTAAAAACACCCAGGATATAGTACTTTGTTATGGAAGAGTAAAAAGATGCAGAACCCTGCCTTGAAGCCTTGCTTATAGAATCCTACTACTCACTATTGCACACACTACATTTTGGAAGGCCCATATGATTCTATCTATCTGTGAGAATATACAATATCAATGAGAACAAGAAATCCCCATATAAATCCTGCTGAAATGACCATTAAAGTGAAACGTTGCTCAAGCACAAATAGGCATGTAGGAAGGAGATAATTGTGTTGGTATCCTATATTTAAATAACCTTGGTGTGAAGCCTTTCTGCTCTGTCTCTTTCACATATTTAATGATTGTGTTCTAGAACTTACTGAGAAACATTTATACTTCAGAAATATTTCTGACACAATAAGGTTGATATTCAAGCCCTGGATAGTTTTTTTTTTTTTCTTGTAGAAATGCCATAAAGAAAGAAATCGGCATGAAAATTTAATGGTGTTATGAGGATGACAGGAGATATAGTCACTTAAACATAGAGATATCAGAGACAGATGAAGTATCTCAATCCTCAGGAAGCAACAATAGTAATTTACTCTGGGTCTGTGGGATGTACCCTGTGTAGCAATGAAACTCCATGTAATGAACTTGTGGTTGAAATATTACCTCCAGCTTCCAGACCTTCATTCTGTTCATTCATTCAGCCTCTCCCAGGGATTGTATTCTCATGAAGTCTTAGAAAGCTGAACCTGCATCGTGTCTGACACATCCAATTAGCTTTTATGTCAATAATTAACTAATGAGTTTAAATCTTATAGCTTAATTTACAGAAAGTAGCCTTTCTTATACCGAAGAACAATAACCAATGTGATTATAGAGGAACAGTACATTTTAAATATAGCTTGGTATGTTCTGTCTTGTCATAATTTTCTGATTCTTTAAATATTTCTTTCAGGGTTAACTGTATGTGTATCAAGTGCTTTTCTATTGTGTATATGCTGTTTGTGAGTTTTTAGAGGCTTAAAATTCTCAAGCATCTATATGTCCTATGTTTGTTTTCTATATGAAATTTCAACTATACTCTCATTTCTTATCTAAGTCCCTGCAGAAGAGAAAACAAAGCACGCATTGTGGTCCCATATTAAAGAGGACAATTTATATTCTCTTGGAAAATAGATAATCTTGTACCTAAAATATAACTATTACTAGTGAATTTATAAAACTTGTTTATTCACACAAAGGAAGATATACTGTTCTTTCATAAAACATATGAACTTGATTTTTTATGCATAAAATAGTAGTGCAGAATGGAAATATCTTTCTGGGTGCTGGCAGTTTAGGTAAAAATTCTTATCATTGGATTTGTTTAACTGAATGTTCTCCTTATGGCCTTATGATTGGCAGGGATTAAGGTCGTATTACTAAAGGGGTTTTAAGCTAAGCTTCTCTTTCTCATGAATAATGCCTGCTCTCTTATTTATTAATGGTGTTTTTGACAGGTGTCAGCTCAAAATGTATATGTACCTTTGTAAGAACTATTAAAACTCTGTGTTTAGTGGAAGTGGAGATAGCACGTATGTGTTCAACCTACAAAACTATGACAAAACCATGGCTTATATATGAGTTTAATGTAACAAACTTATAATTGAAGCAAAGCCTTTCAGTTTTAGATGTCTTTTCCTAAAATATGCATTGTAGGAAAAATTGTAGGAAAAATTGCAGAGGTTACCAAGGTCCATTTAATTATATCTCTCCTTGTATATTAGCCCATCTGAAGGATCTCTCTCTATCTATACATAATATATATATATGTATATATGTATATATGTATATATTATGATGAAGCAAGCAGATAGAAATGAGACTGATTCTGAGTTAATTTTAGCCTCTATTGAACTGAAATAGTTCTGTGCAACCACATGTATGTATAACTCTACCTAGCTAGTATTTATCTTAGTTTTACCTATATGAAAAAGGCTTAGCCCCCCACCCCGCCCCAGGAATTAATATCATGTTTTCATTTTGTTTTTCCCATATGAAGTAATTAAAATTCTTAAAAATAAGTGGTAATATCAGCATCAGCATATTTCATGAGAAGTACATCACTTTTCTCTGCTAGAGCTGTCTGCTGATTTGAAAGAGAACTGAAGGAAACACACATTGTGATTAAGTGGGTAAGAGAAGCTGTGGCTGACACCAGTCCTCTCTACAAAGGGGAAGTCCCCAGTTCAGGTTTATCCAAAGACAGAAGACATGCTTGTGTACCCGCCTTGTTCTTTTCCATGCTTGTGTACCCGCCTTGTTCTTTTCCATGCTTGTGTACCCGCCTTGTTCTTTTCCCCACCCCTTTACCAGAATTGATCCTACAGCCTCCTGACACCAAGGAACTGGGAATGTTAGGGGCTATTTAGAGAACTGTTTTATTTTATTTTATTTTTTGATGTCTTCTAGTTCTCAAGGTTTTAAGAAACACAGAGTTTAGAAATGTGGGTTTGAATGAAGGATTAACTAGGGAGTTGAAAAGGCTAAAACAGTTTTAGTGGAGGAAGGAATGGGCTTTCCTTAGGAAATTTATTGTTCTTAAGAAGAACACTGTACTTAAAATGCAATTGATTGCAACCTAAGCAACTTACTTATTTTTAATTAAGGTGTTGCTCTTTGGGGTCTTAGAGTATTGTGTACAATGGAAACATTTGCTCCTTTTACCTTTCCCTGGGTTTACTTAGTTAAGATCTTTAGTTTTCCATAATACTCAATTTTTTCTTTATTATTGATTACTTTTAAGTGTTTGACATAATAGTTTAGTATATACCTTACTCAAAATTGAATATATTATTGATTTACCATATTAATTACTACTAGTATCTTTGAATTTTTTTCCTGAAAAGTGTGATTGCTTCTAAGCTAAGACTAACTGAGCAGCAATATTTTTGTTTCCTACAGCACTGCTTATGCTTCCTCAACTCTCATAACATGTATGACTGGCTATATGGAGCTGGTAGTGGTGGTACATGCCTCTAATGCCAGTATTTCGTAAGCAGAGGTAGGAAGCTCTCTCTAAAGTTGAGAGCAGCCCGGTCATTAGTGAGACAGACCAACCTGTCACAAACCAAGCAATAGCAGCAGCAGCAGCAGCAGCACCAACAAAAAGCAGTGGCACTATAGAGGTGCTCTATCAACTCAGACTTCGTATTAGGAGAGGCACAAAGTCTTCAAATGCCAGCTGCAATTGTGACCGCTCTGAGGAATAAGGCTCCTTAGCATCCTTTGAAGGGGGTAGGCAAATACAGGAATTCTTCCAGAAACTTTACCTCCCAGCCACTGACAGCAGATTGTGTTTTCTATGCTCTTGTATTAGACAAACATTATAAATAAACATAATTTAACTTCTGTCTTGTAACAGTTATGTACACTTGACAAATTCCTCATGATTTGCATCAGAGTTAAGACGGTAAGTCTTTATTAAAGTGGCCCTCCTGCTTAGGCCCTTAAAACCTTTGAATGGTCACTTCCCAGTAGAATCTTTCCCTATGGCTGACTTCATGTCCCTCCTATATGTACATGGAAAAGCCAGAAGCTTGTTTTATCTTACTTAAGTTAAGATAATCTATTTATTTATACCTTTTTCATTGCACCACTGACCACAGGATAGTAAATTTCTTGAGGGATACTCAACAGTAATCTACCTTGATTTCTGTGGACATTGCTTGCTTTTGGATATCAAAACTGCCAACAACTTTTCAGATAACAATGAGCCACTTCTGTCATCCAATCAATACAATTCCACTTGGCTGATGTATTTTTAACTTAAATGCCATCTTATCCTGAAATGAATTATACTATATTTAGGCAAAAAGGTCACCCAAAATTATTTCCTCATTGTTATTAAGAACTAAAACTAAGTACAATTCTTTTTTACATCTAAGATAATCTATATGTAACTGATAAAGTTTTATTTACTAAAGTTATTCCCTATGTTATTTCAGAAGATAACATCTTTATTTTTATTGTTAAAGAAGTAAACAGTGACTCAAAATATGAATACATAAAAAGAATAATACTTTTTTTTAACCTCTGGACATATTTTTGTTATGGCTCTATTTTCCATAGACAAGTTACAGAATAAAAAATGTCTGCCAACAGCATATGGATAGAGAAAATAAATGTGGCACATACACAGAGTAGGGTCTATTCATCCTTTAAAGAAGGGCAAGATGAGGTTATTTGAGGCAAGGAAGTATTATAATGTTGGAGAAAACAAGCCAGACTCATTTGATCTTCGTTCATATGTGGGGTCCAGATTTTAAACATGTGATGACAACACAGGCATGGTGGTATATGTCTATAATACCACCACTCAGGGACAGTGACACAGGAGGCTCTAAGGTTCTGAGGCAGCCTGGGCTACATAGCAAGTCTCTGAAAACAAAGCAGCATGACAGCAAAAACAAACTAAACAAAAACAAAAGTAAGGGAAAGAAAAGCAGAAGAAGAAACAAATTGAGAATTAAGGTGGTACAAACTGGAGAAAGTGGACCACCATGGAAGGAGTCACATCTCCCCTGGGAAAGGAGTGATTCTCAGTGATTCTTTTTACTTAGTTAACACAGCAACTGTCACCAGTATATATTAGAATTACTCTTTTTAAACTAACATGATTACATTTTGGGTCAGTTTTTTGGGACCTTTCCAATTGATATGTTATGGTGATGCATCTCTATTCTCAGCAGAGAGCATCCTCATTCAGTTTTATGGACAGATAAGTATTCAATTACATATTGTATACAACCTGAGTATTGTTTGCTACATTTCACTACTGGAATACAATTCCAACAGACATTTATACACAAGTCAATAATGTTCCCAAGACCATATGAAAGCTGTCAGGCCATGATCTATGTTAGGCCTGTCTGGCCATCATGCCATGTTGTTTAAGTGACTAAAGGTTATTAACTTACTGTAATGGGAGTCCCATATCTGATTCAGTTGGTCATATCCATTTCAAACCAAAGCCTGAGAGTTTGGGAGTTTAATCCTTTGTGTATCTTACCACTACTACTTTCCATTAGTTTGGACATAGCAACATATAATACCAGTGACTAATGGAAATAATTCTCCATTGTTGCAGCAAAATAAGGAAATTCAGAACTAATCAGAAAGATACAATCAAGGGTATGCTATAGGTGAGGGAGAATTATTTTCTCTGGTGTGGCTGCCTGGAGTTTTCTTCATGCAGTAACTTAGGTCATATCTACATTAAAATGATTTATCTGTTGCATTCTTTACATGGTAGCACCAGGAATATCCAGTGCTTAAAAATAGATTACTGGAAAAATGAAAGTAAATTCTATTCTTATTTTCTATGATAGCATAGGGAAGACTTATTCTTTATTCTAAGTTAGAAGGGAGGTAAGATTTTTGAAAATCACAAATCTCTTTTCACAAAGCCTTGACTGGTATAAGTCTCACTGGTTTGCAAGCATTAGTACTGAGTGAGAATTTTCTTTTCACCAGCTACTCATTTAACAAATCTATGAATGCTATTTCTTTGAGTACTTATGAGGTAGATTCCTTAATTGCTCATAGTCTACAGAAAAAAAGAAATTGAGAACTTAAGACAACAGCTCAGATAAGCAATGACAGTAGGACACAGAGAAGCCAAAATTGAGAAAAGAAGAACAGAAAGGCAAAAGAAATTTGTCCCCAGTGGCATTAATTTCTTCTACTGAACTTATATAGCTCCAGAGAGATAAAACTCTTGTTAAAATATTTTAATCCAAGAATATGCTACATAGAAGTACAGAATTTGGACACTAATCTACATTGATATACAGTTATTTATCAGAAAGTTGATATATAAATGTAGACACATGATAGGTAGGTTATGTGTAAAAAGGCAGAAATGCAGTTGGAAACACACACCCAAATATATATAAATGTTTTGAAATTTGTTGTATTTTATTGAGAGAAGTGATATTAGGTTCATTGAACTGTGTATGTTTCCATGTCCTGATGAACACTGTAGTGTGGTGATATTTATGTTTTAGTAGTGCTTGCCTGAGGATTCACAAAGCAAAGTCTTTAGAAACTAGGCACACACCTATAATCCTACTATTAAGAGGTAGAGAGATCTCTATGAGCTCAAGGCTGCCCAGGGGATACATGAGATTGAATCAGTCTAAAAGAGTAACAGATCACACACATTTAATCCCAGCACTAGAGGGTTATAATAGAAGCTGGGTCTTCAGCATTCAGTAGGAGACATTGATTCTCCAGCCATTTGAAGACAGGAAGGCTCAAGGAGGATAGCAAAACATTCAGTCCCATGATTCTCTGGCCATGCTAAAGAGAGAGAGAGAGAGGCAACAGGATCAGCCCATTCATCCTGAGGTAGTGATAAGAGTTAGTGGCCTGCTACTTTGCTTTTCTGACCTTCATCATGAAGTTTGAACCCCAATATCAGTCTCTGGCTCTTTTATTAATTCATGTTACACTGTAGTAGCTAGTACATAGATATTTGAAAAAAAGTCTGTATTTAAGATTTGTTTAATTTTTGTGTGTTCATTGATGCATTCTCAAGTCATACCTTCCCACTTAGAAGATGGCAGAAATCAAGCTAACAATTGTTTCTTAAAACCGCCTTTGTTGTTAGCACATAACCTGTTACACACATTTGCTTATAGCTCTGAGCCATTACTCTCCTCACATAGAAAAATGCCCCCATTTTAGCAGGTTCTCAATGTTCTATTGAGCAGCCCTTTTCCAGTGCCAGTGCTCTCAACTAATCTCTTAACTGACAGCCAACTCTATTGGCCTTTCTAGTCCCCGGAGAGCATCCCATCCCTGCGTCAACTCAGTTGTTAGCATTCACCCTCTACCTCTCAGCTCACTGAAGAATGGCAGATCATCTGTCTTTTTATCCCCTAAGGAGGAGTAAAGATATTTGGGTTGCCCTAAAACACTCAGGAAGGACTTAACGGATAGTCAGGTCTCAAATACTGTCTCTATTCTAACACACTTTCCCTTTATACCTCTACAGGAGAAAAGTGAGTCTGCTAATACTCTGTATATGAAACAAGGGATGTATCAAAATTAAAATAATAAATGATCTATTTGAATTTCCTTCATTTTTCGAACCAACTCCATTTCTAAAAGATATACATATGGGAGAAATAAAAATGATACCTTTTTTTTTTTTCTGTTTGGGAGATCAAACACACTAGCAAAATGTGCTGTTAAACACCTTGGTGATTCTGTGTCCTGCTGGAAATATCAGCATTGGCCTACTTGCACTGGCTTTGGAGAATACAGGCTCATTATTTCTGCTGGTGATGGCAGGGAATATGGACAATGGAAAGACTTCAGGAAAGATGAAAAAGACAACCAAAGTGAATCGTCATATTCAAGCATTGTTTCAAAGTAGGTGAGAAAGAATAAATGTAATGGTAAAAATGGTAGCTGGCAGATCTTTTTAGAATTCACAAGTGAATAATAGAATTAATATTTTGAAGCTCCATCACTCCGATCCTGCCCTCCTGCCATCTTCCGCTGTTTCTCATCTCCCTTCTCTCCTTCCCCCCTCCCTCCTTCCCTTTGTCTCATTTTTATCACAGTAGTTTTCCCGAGACAATTTCAGTGGTGAATCTTTGTAGCTGTGGGTTCCTTTAATTTTCTCCATTGACTAGTACAGTGTCAAATGACCAGTTTAAAACCCTAATCTTTGATGTCCTTCCTGCTCCCCACCCTAGAGCAGATAAAAGGGGGTGTGACCACAGTGTTCCTTTCCGTTTTCCCCCTTGAAGAGACTAAGGCTTCCCCATGTGTTTCCCTAATGCTCACAATTATAATCATCAGGACAATGTTTATACTTTTTCTGTTTCCATGGGATCCACAGATATCTAAAGTACCCAAGATACCCTGTTAGCCCGTGAAACCATTATCAGATTCCAGGTCTCTGGAGCCTAGCTTAGATCTTCAGAGATGCAATGCAGGGCCATTTTCAACAGAAGAACTCTGCATGAGGGGCCTTTTAAATCTTGCAGCTTCTAAACTTTCAGTATCCCTTTGATGATTTCACACTCTGACTATTTTTCTATCTTCCTGACATTTGAATTTCCCTTGAGGCATATATTACAGTACACACACTACCCATGCTTGGATAATCACAAGTTTAGGTATTTGGGAAGTCATGCGCTCAGGAGAAGAAAAATGACTATAGGCAAGGGTGCTTGTCAACACAGCATAAACAATCCCAGCAAAGCCCAAACATAGCTGCATGTGGAACCACTTGCTTTTTGCTCCCATGCCTTTCTGTGAATGTTAATTTGTTTTGTTTGGGATGTTCCTCTGCAGGCCTTCATTTCAGAATTCACAGGGGTTCCTTGTAAAGATTTTCTGTTGTGATGAGGGGTGAGGACAGGTGACACTTGATTATATTGAACACTGAATCAAAGTTGAACATAAAATTTGATGTTTCTAAAGAGGAATGTGAGGAGTCTAGGAGAGTGAATTTTTAAGTTCACCCCCCACCAGTTCACTAATCCACAAACATACATGAAACAGACCTTGTGTCGTTTATTTTTGAGTCTGTAATTAAATTACAGTTCTCTCTCTTGCCTTCCTCCCTCCAATCTCTCCCATATATACCTTCCCACTCTCCTTCAAATCCATGGCTTCGTTAACTCATCAAAAGTTATTGCATATGTATATGTGTTGGTGTATACACATATATTCCTAGATAGAACCTGTTGAGTCCATATAATGCTACTCGTTTGGATGTTTTCAGGATTTATCATTAGACAATAGACAGTCAATTGGTGTCTAGTGGGGAAGACCACTTTCTGACTCCCAGCTTTTATCAGTTGCCTATACTTTTTTGTAGATTGGACACCTCATGGGCTTCTGTCAGTCCAGTTTGGGAAATTCATTGTTGGTGTCATGCTTGTTCAGCTCACATTAAGGAAGTCGTGTTGGTGGGAACTTATGGGTGTAGCTTGTGATATTACTATGACACACAACCTTACAGAAAATCCCTGCTCTTAGTTTTTGTGCCCCTTTCATTGAAATGTTCCCTGGGCCTTGAAAAAAAAAAAGTAGAAAAGAACTGAATCCCTTGTCCCCAGAAGTCATCGACTGCCCTTAGTGCCTCAGGTGGAGGGTCAGGGGTTAAGGTATTCTTCCCACTCTGAGCTGCAGTGTTGACTGGCTTTATCTTGTCCAGACTTTGTTCAAGCTGGCATGACTACTGGGAGAGCAATGAGAGCAACGGCCCCATCATGTCTGTAATATACTTTTTATCTCTGGTCCTCCCTGGCCTCTGGCTGTTAGACTCCCTGTGACATTCTCTTCCTTCATGGTACCTCATCCCATTTCATAGGTATCCTGCCCCTTTAGTTTCAGTAAACTTACAAGGATAGCTTTACATAGATCACTCAATAGAGAGATTTACTTGTATAAAAAGAAAGGCACTATATTGATAATATGCAGAGTTCTTTAAAAAATGTGAGAAGTACCAGAACTCAGGAGGCAGAGGCAGGCAGATCTCTGTGAGTTCAGGACCAGCCTGGTCTATAAGAGCTAGTTCTAGGACAGCCTCCAAAGCCACAGAGAAACCCTGACTGGAACCCCCACCCCCCCAAAATGTGAAGTATTCAAAATTGATGAGAAATTGACAAGAACAAAACATAATGATATAAAATTTTTCCCATGTGAACTCTTGCATATTATTTTTTCATTAAATGAACAAGAGTTGTATAATATTCCTTCTTTATCTACAGGGTGTTCATTTCAATATGTCCTGACAATGTGGAGGGAATAAAACTTTATGCATATGTATGCATACACACACACACACACAAATATATATATATATATATTTATATTTATACACATCTGTTCTTATATGATAGAGATTAATTAAATATTTACCACTATAATGACAAACATATTAAAATTGGATAAATTCAGATAAACTATCACAATGGACATCACTTTAAACACAAATTATTTGTTTCTGTAATGTTTTATTTACTACTTGGCTTTGGGAAATTGTAATCATGTATAGAAAAACTATAGGTAAGTATGTAATATTATACTACTTTTAATACATACTCTTTAAAGATTTATACTGAAAAATGATGGTTTCCCTGGCAAGGTTAATAGGTTGCTTAATAAGGCAATATAAGGACTTTATTGAGTATCTACTACATAGTCAGCTAAAGTTTGGTCTTGCTGTGCACTGACTTGCACTAAAGAGGTTAACCTACTGGTCTTGCCACATCATTGGACTCTGATTGTCATGTTGTGGTCTGTGGGGCTTCAGTTCAACTACATTCATTTAGAGACTTTTCTTGAGAAAAAATATCAATACTAGAAAGTTCTGGGTGACTTCCATTAGAATTGTTTTGTTGTTTGAATGAATCTATAATTAGTACAATTAAGGATATTTTCACTATCACATTGTAATGTTATTCTTGTGCCCTTTAGTGGTAGTGCAAGAATATAGAAGTTGGGTGCACATGTAAATCATTTTGTGATGAAGTTTAACATTTATAAGGTGCACTGAAATCTACTAGATATGTTCCAAGACATCTCATGGATAGTGTTCATGCCTGTACCCAACAGCTTTGTCCATTACTTTCATCTGTATGGTGGCCAGAGAGAATGGCTCAGATGTGGTTAGGTGAATCCAACTAGGTTATCTGAAGTTCAACACCCTGGGAAAGGCCTTGGTGATCTCCTAGCTTTATGTATCCATGGCAGCATTGTGTTGGAGAGTTGTATAACTTAGATAACCCTCATTTAACTGAAAACAGAGCCTGGACTCAAGTGATTAACTCCTATCACTTTGAATTGTAAATCTAAATATCAAGTTTGACAAAGAAAACTTTGACCTGTAAAGTGAAACTCCAATGATAATAGTATTTCATTATTCCATCAGTAACTAAGGTCTGGTGAGTATGTCTTAGTGACAACTACCGTAAGTTGTGAAGTGGATTGTACAAGTGTTTTATTTTGTTACCTTTATAGGATATCCAAGAAGTGTGTACTAATATTATATCTATTTTGGAAATGTGGCAAATAGGAATTTATGAAAGTTAAATAATTTTCCTAGCTTGTAGATGAACTAACTAAATTGATTCAAGTCTAAATTCAGTGTTTGTTCTCATAATCTTAGTATGATTGCAGTACATAGTTTCTTCAAGACTAACTTAACAATTATAGATGAAAAATATTTCTGTTTTTGACAATGGAGGGAAGAAAGGAAAGAGAAAGTTTTCAAGGGGGGGTCTCTTGATTTTCAAAATACCTGAAACTATTGAGTTTGTGAGGTAGAGTAATTGATTTGTCGTTTGTACCACAGAAGTTCAAGCTCGAGAGCCATTGCAGCAGCATTTCTGTTAGAGATACATCAGTATGTTTTATTAGTGTTTTAGAATGATGTGATAGTTTATTCAAATTCAGCGTGCAGACTATTAAATTCAAAAATAGGTTTTCTTTAGATAGATATATCTTTAGTCAATTAGCTTTTTCTAATGAAATTGGGAAAACTTGAAAGTCAAATGAAGTTTTTTTTTATAAGCTTTGTTATAAAAGTGTCAGTAATTTGTCTTCATACCTACCTATGCCACGTGTTCATGTGCTTATAACTAAATACTTACAGCTTTTACAAGAATAAGCTGGCAGAACACCCCCCCCCCACACACACACAGAACCCATGAGAGAGTTACTGCTTTTAAAACATAATAGAATATAATGGTGTTTCCCATTACTTTAAAAAATCTGAGAACATCTATTTCTGAAAAGAAAGTGTTCATTTGGGCTCAAGTTTGGAAGGTTGCTATCCATGATCAGTAGGCCCCATTAAGCCAATGTTGAGGGAGGTTGTAACAGTGAGAAGCAAGAGACCCTGCAAAAGCTTTTGTCTCATCCTAGAGAACTGAAATTGAGAGAAACATCACTTCAGTGTCTGCCTTTCATTGGTACGACTTGTAACTAGAAAAGTGAACATATTTTTCTTCTCATATGTTCTGGGATGTGGAGTCACTTTTCTCCCAAGAATCTCTATATTCACACATTCTCACAGCTCTGAATTCCATAATCCTCAGGTCATGTACCAGAAAAAAAAACAAAAAAAACAAAAAACACAAAAACAAAACATTGTTCTTGCTTCCAGAGTGTTTCTCTATGTTGAACACTTATAAGGGAGAACTGTAAATAATTTATTTGTAGTGACAGGAATTTTTATTATTTTGTTTGTTTGTTTATTGGTGAAGTGAGACACATAGGCACCTTAGATACTATAGGATATTCTGTTTTGTTTCTGAAACTCCTTTCTATGTTGCTTCTACCCCACTGCAAAGTTTCACAATATTAACTGTAGGCAGACCACGAATAACACAGTTTTAACTACTACCGAAGAAATTGTGGTCTGAAATCGGAGCTGTCAAAAGATTAGCAGCAGGAGTTTAAGAGCTTTGATGTCAAAATGAAGTTGATGTTTGAGTTTAGAAGCCGATTCCTCTGTTTTTTATTTTTTTATTTTTACCTCCTTAATCATATGGAAACTAGTCATGGCTATCAATGCAGTTACTGGGGATTAGAGAAATGAGGCAGTGCCCACTGCAGCTCAGCCTGGATCTTTAATAGACCACTATCCAAATACTCAAG
The DNA here is from genome assembly GCF_003668045.3 of Cricetulus griseus. Taxonomy (NCBI): domain Eukaryota; kingdom Metazoa; phylum Chordata; class Mammalia; order Rodentia; family Cricetidae; genus Cricetulus; species Cricetulus griseus. Next base: position 20,856,529 of record NC_048597.1, read on the forward strand.
CATTTGACTCTGTCAGAAGGGCTTTAGTGTCCTTCATTGTGCCAACTTTGTTGCTGTCACCCTTGACAGATCCTAATTGGGATTAATTTAGTTATGGGTGACAGAATAAGCAGCCGCAGTAGCCTGCCTTCTGTCATGGATCCAAACTAGTTATGAGTTTTGCTTCTCCTGCTTCAGGCAGAAACTTTGCTGACTCTACAAGGGATGCAACAGGACTTGCCTATTTTTCTTTTCATTGTTCTGACCTTATACAATCTCTTTCTTTCTAGGATGACCCAATTAAAAATTATATATTGCAGAGTTATTCGGCACTGGAGTAATAAATATGTGTTCTGCAAATTTTTAATCACTTGCCAGTCTGTATTAGCTTTTTAATTATTAATAAAGTGAAATCCATTGATTTCCTCCAGTTGTTCGAACATGAGTCTGACCTAATCCTGCCTCGGGCTTGAAGGGTTCAGAGATGAAGCGCAAATCCTTGAGCTAAACATTAATTTTACGGGATTTAAACATTGTTCTGTTTTTTATTCCTAAAGGAGCCATCCCTTTGTCTTCTTGCCTCTGAATTTGCTGAAGCATCAATAACTTTGGTCTGGTTCATGTTATACACACACAAAGCAAATCTTAGGCAAAACAAGTTTGTGATGTAACTGAAATTTAACCTTCCTTATTTTGTTATGATGCCTAAATAACAGGTACAGGAGTTTGAATATAAGCGGTAATGTAAATTATAGGACCTTTTAATATTTTGTTTTCATATGTTCTGTGTTGAAAAGAGGTTTGTATAGTTCCATTTCAAATTGAGGCCAATAATACATCTGATTTTTTTCAAGGTTTCCTAGTGAAATCTAACTTTATTTAAATTTTCCTTTGTTCATTGACATAATATCAATTAACAAATCTCCATTTGGTTTACTGGAAGGAATTTATTGATATGTCAGTTTCTCTTCTCAATCTCTCCTGGTATTCAAAGCCATGTTAGGCAGGATTACAGGATTCATTTCAAATGGAAATTTTGGAAAACAGCTATTAGACCCTCAAACACTGGCAGGAAAAAATCTAAATTGCCAGATTATAAGTCATAAGAATAAATACTATTTTATCCTCTCTATACAGATTGTTTCTTAAAGATAGAAGAAAAAAGATTGCTTCATGGCAACAGTAACTACAAAATGACTAGCATTTAATGAAGTAGTTAAAATAATGTAAGCTGGTTTATAAATGACTTCAATATCATGTTCCAAGACATATATCTGTGATGATGGCTGTCCATTTGTCAGGACTTCAAGTATTTCAAAATATTTCATATTTGGGGAAACTGATTATAATCTTTACATTTTCTGTAGCCTGATCAAATATCATGTGTTGTCATTCCACACACCTTAACTTATGGCACAAGTACTAACGGTTCATATGTAATAGAAACATTTTGTTCATGACTTGCAAGCAAATTTGGAGTTTTGTTTTTACTGCACCATGGTTACCAAATCTTAGATTCATATCTATTGGATTATTTCTATTAAATAATTGATTTTCAAACCTTAAACTTGATGTAAATATTTACAATTAGAACCTGAGAAGTGGAAGTTACAAGTGTTTATTTCACTGTGATGTGTGTGTGTGTGTGTGTGTGTGTGTGTGTGTGTGTGCGTGTGCGCGTGCACGCACGCGAGCAGCTACAGTAGTCTTGAACCACATAGTGAAGCCTCATAGTTTCTTCTAATCCTAACTCGCAGGAAATTTGTTTCCAACACAATAATATTGTTTCAAAAGCAATTGTGATTATAGTAACTTCAAAGCAGCAAGCATCTGCACTTTAAGATGGGCCCATGGAGGCTGGCTTCTGTCTTCATAAAAAAAGCAATCTTGCTTTTCCCCTCTGCCACTTAGAAGGCTTCCTTAGGGACCTTGTTAGATGCTTTCATGTGAAGGCCATTTGACCCACTTCTGATTAGTGTGCAGGTTTTCACCATAGTGGCTTCTGGGAGGGAGATGCTGTTGGCTGGTCGCCTCCCTATTCTTGCAGTGAAAGAAAATTCTCAGTGGAATATATTAAGGATAATAAAGGAAGGAAGAAACACCGGTTAAAAGATGTGCAATGCATGGAACCACTGTTAACAACACCAATGAAAACATATATGTGTGCTGAGGGTTAGGAAAACAATAGAGCCAACGTCACTGTTTGCTATTAGTGCATAGTGGAGGTTTGCTTCTATATTTCTTTTTTTATTTTTCCTTTTACTTTTCTTTTTTCTCTTGGCAGTGTTTTAGAAATATCCCTTTCAAAGATGCAAGAGAAAATGACTCTACCTCATTTCATTTTGGTTTTCTGCTTCTTATCCTCATGACCCCCTTACATTAATGTCTTTCTTTACCTCTTTCTCTCTTTCTCTCTTTCTCTCTCTCTCTCTCTCTCTCTCTCTCTCTCTCTCTCTCTCTCTCTCAATACTGGATTGTTAACACTTTCAATAATGTGCCATTGTAATTTTCATAGGTTTACATATGGAAATAGTAATAATTTTGATGCTGTAATCCAGTTTTTTTTCTGTCTTACACCCCCTTTTTTCCCATATAAGACTCTCATAGTCTAATTTTCCATCAGGATGTGTTGACTTTAATATAACTGTGTGTATATATATCATAGTGAATTCCATGCACAGTGTTCAAGTACACTTTTGGTTTCTCCTGCTTTATTTCTTTAAAAACCTCAGCTGTTGTTAAGATAACAAAAATGATATTGAATAACGCCTTGCTTTTCCCCTTTCCCGAAGGGGTGAGGAACAGCAGGGAGCATAGCCCTTCCCAAACCAGATGTCACTTTATTAAAAATTGAACCTTTTGGAGAGAGTAGGAGGAGATTTATGCTTTAGATTATAAGTAGAAATATAAAAGAGTTTGAATATGAGTTGCGCAAGTTTACCACCATTCACAATCAACCTTTGCTTATGTTTATGACTAGTATTTACTTAAATCAAATTTTAGATGTGTCTTAACTCATAAAATGCCTAAGTGCCACTTAGATATGAAGTAATTGCTACATGCAGTGATATATTCAACAAGTTTTTTTTCTAGTCTTTGAGTACAAAGACACCTCTTTAAATTTTTGTAGTGTTTCAATGTTCATTACTGTAATAACATATTGCTCTTCCTTGTGAGTTTATTGATGGTACTGATGACTAGATTATTCAATTATTACTGGAATTTTAAAGACATTTAGTCTATTCTACATAAAAATATCTTCCAGTATTAGTTTGTGTAATTTAAAGTTTGTGCATTATATGTTGTATAGATTGTTTCATGTTACTTTAAAGACACCAAATATGTTTTGTAGATTCTAAGACATGTATAATCTGCAACTTTGAATTTTCCATTTTGGGCAATGTTTTGAATTCTTTTTTAAATTCACCTTGAACAAATAGTGAAATTTTTAAATCACTAATAAATCATTCTTAATAAATCAATACATTTTTGATATAAATGATCAATAATATTTTCAAATCTAGCAATACGTTTTATCTCCCTTTTTATTTAAATTAGAAACAAGATTGTTTTACATGTCAATCCCAGTTCTCTTTCCCTCCCCTCCTCCCCAACTATCACCCTACCTATCCCATACCCTTTCTGATCCCCAGAGAGGATGAGGCCTTCCATAGGGAGGTCTTCAGAGTCTATCATATCCTTTGGGGATAGGGACTAGGCCCTTCCCCTTGTGTCTAGGCTTGGAGAGTATCCCTCTATGTGCAATGGGCTCCCAAATTCCATTCCTATGCTAGAGATAAGTACTGATCCACTACAAGAGGCCCCATAGATTTCTGAGGTCTCCTCACTGATACACACGTTCTTGGGGTCTGGATCAGTCCCATGATGGTTTCCCAGCTATCAGTCTGGGGGCCAAGAGCTTCCCCTTGTTCAGGTCAGCTGTTTCTGTGGGTTTCACCACCCTGGTCTTGACCACTTTATCAATAAGTTTTAAAATTAAACTTGAGAAAATCAAAGAGAAATCTGCCAGCCATTTTTATTTTAACGCATCCAACTCCTCAGTACAAACCTGGAATTTTGTCTCATTTGTTATCAGGTTTATCTTCTGTGTGGTTGTATGTATTTTTATTTCTTGGTTAAACAAGTCTTACTGTATAGAAAAATTTAAAACACACATTGGGAGTTCAAGACTATGCAATCTGCTGTTCATTTTACTATTTTTATTCCTTACTAGGTTTAATTTGTTTCATCTCTCAATTAATCAGAATACTCAAAGTATTATAATTAACTTCCAACCACAATGTTGTGACAAAAGCCTGACTACGTGAAATACTGATGTTCAAAATTATTAGTGACTTCACTTGTATTATTGTTGGAGGTGCATCTAGAAACTAATTGAGGGCAATTATGCAGAACCCATTATCTTCATTTTCTTGTAGTTATCACTTGCATCTCTTTCTGTTTGGTGTTTGTTAATTATTTCCTACAGTACTAAATATTTTTAGAGGCAACCATCTTATTATATTTAGTTAGAGATAACTGACATTGAGGAGATGAGTTGACTATGTGTGTCAACTTCAAATGTGAATGGAGGGTTTAAGTCTTATAGTTAGTCCACAAAATCTGTTATTACTTTCTTTATCCTGTCAATTTCATTGTATATTATTAGGCAAACAATAAATATACTTATTTGGTGAACATGTTCCATTATACTGTGAATGGGTGGAAAGATTGTTAGTTTTCTCTGAGTCACAGTTAGTGAGTTCATCTTTTGAGTGCTCCAGGAAAAGTGAATGCATGCACAAAAAAAAGAAAAAAATTATAGTAGGATTAGACTGAATATTTTTTTTAAAATTCACTGGTTTCAGGAAGGGCATGAAGGCACATGCCTTTAATTTCAGTACTCAGAGGAAGAGGCAGGTAGATTTCTATGACTTCATTACATAGAGAATACTAGGCCAACCAATGCTTCATAGTAAGTCCCTGTCTTAAATGGGACAATATAATCTATTACATATATTTATATATACATTTGCAGTGCCCTAATTAATGACAAGATTCTGAGAATGAAACCGTGTAGCAACAATCTTCAGAAAATTCAATTAAGCAATTCATATGGTCACAATAACCAAAGATCGTACTTTCTAGAGGAGGCTTTCTCGAGAATAGTCCCATCTTTTTGAGCTCCATCATCGTGTCCATCTACCTAGAGAGAGATGTCCATTCAGTTTGAATGTGGGATTTGGTATGTGGAAATATAGTCAATTATTTTAACTTTCAAGAAATTCTGGATAAGAGATTCTTTGGTGCCTACCTAAGTATTTCTTTATTAGCTATGCCACCTAGAAAATACAGATGCCTTACATTTGTAATTGTATGATGCTTTCTTAAAACAAATTTCTGTGGAAATTTAGTACATGTAATAAAGTGTATTCTATAATAAATTGTAGTTTGTAAACATATTCATTCTTACTGTTTTCCCCAACCACCCATCTTTCTCTTCTTCATTTTCCTTCTTTTTTTTTCTTCTTTTTATGTCCATGATCCTAGTTCTCATGTTCTGAAATTCTGTCCTACCTTAGAATAGGAAAAAGAGCTGTAACTCACTTTTGGTTCACAATCCTTCTCAAATATTTTGTTTAATTTTATAATATATAATGATTTCATCAAAAATAGTACTAATGGACAAATAGAAGGGGCCAAGAGACTGAATCAGGTGTAGAAGTTTAAAAAAAAAGAGAAAATCCTAAATAATTTTAATCCTAACATTGAATAGAAAGTCTTTAAGAGTTAGGGAAGGACTAGAATAATTTATATGCTTCCTAAATATGAGAATTGTAATGTATGAGATGTATGAGTGTGCACCATTATCACACATGTAATATATTTTAGGTACATATTATATAATTAATTTTAAGGATAGAATTACAAAGTCATTCTTGAATTCCATGACATTTGCACTAGAGTGGGGTAAACTAGAACAGAGGATTTTCCAAGAAGACAGTTGAGTTAGTAAGTCCAAGATGTTGAATGGAAAGAAATGAGTGTTAGTACCATCAGTATATTATGAGACTGATGCCAAGCTGAGGACCTAGGTCCTTATTGTATGCATATGACATTGAATGTATTTTGTTCCCTAATTTTAGTGTGAAGAGAAATAGTGTGAGGGAAGGAGAATGTGCACATTCATTCTGTAATTTGTATTTTTCTAGTTTAAAATTATTTACTGAAAAAAACATTACCTCTACAAAGAACTTCCCTTTCTCCCTTGTGCCAAATTTGCAGGTTATTTATTTATTTATTTATTTATTTATTTATTTATTTATTTATTGTAATGATCACAATTTAGACAACTCTTGCAAAAGTGGCTAGAATTACTAAAAGTAATTTTTCCCTTGTAAAAATGAATGTTATTTATGGTATTTGAGCTCTTGTTTCAGAAATTAACAAAGTCAATTTACTGCTTCTTTGGAGTAGAGGGTTTAACCATTGTTCAGGAGCTTCCTTGAGAACATATATCACCATGTTGATTCTTTTTTCGAATTTCTCTTCTTTATCTCTCATTAGATATAGACAGCAATGAAATACTTGAAGACACATGCAAGTCTAGAATCCCAGCACTCAGGAGGCTGATGTTGGGAGATAATGAGTTCATACTCTAGCTGAGATACTTGATGAGACCAAACATAAGGAAAATAAAGACAGAAATGTGGAAAGAAGGAATTGAAAGGGGTGAAAGGAATAGGGAAGGAGAGCAAATGAAAAGCATATGTGACTTAACAGTATTCGAGGTTTTTAGAAATCAGATAAAATGACTACTTCAGAATGATGCTGTTACATTCTCTAAATGAATGATGCTGATATACATTTATTTTGAGTACACTAATTCCCTTAGCACTCAAAATTCTCTAGAAAATCTCAGCTCATGCAATGCCCCCAAAGGACATATTATTCCATCATTGATAATTTTTTCCTGCCCTTGTAGTCAGATAACACTTTATAGAAGTTTTATTGAAATTTCTGTGTACAACATACAAACAAAGAAATATTTTCTTTTGATTCTTTCAAGTCACAATTCATTTCAATTTCAATATCTAAAGTCGGAAATCTGTTTTTCTGGTACTAATTTCAAGTTATGCCTATTAACACTCAGTCCAAGCAAACGTTATGTTTCTCAAGATCTTTGAGCATAAGTAAGTCCTTCATGCATTTCAGACCACTTATTCACATGTGGATTGATTTATGTGTCCGTGGCACTGACTGACTGACATTTATATAGCATGTAATGATTCTAAATGGAGTCCGTGCATTCCTTTAAGAATAAGACTACATGTGCTGGAAGCATGTGTATCTCCATCTCCTTTGCTTTTTTTCTTTAGAAAAATATTTATCCATCTTTGGTCATGAACACTGTCATCACTAAAAGTATTTCATATGTCTGTATATCTGTGTTATTCCTCCAAATCAGAAGCCCAAAGCAGCCTGTAGCAATCCCATTATCTCTAGGGATTTCAAGGAGAGTAGGTTCAAACTGGTAGTTAATTGCTTTGAATTTTGTAGTTTCGTGTGTGTGTGTGTGTGTGTGTGTGTGTGTGTGTGTGTGTGTTGGATAGCAAGACAGAGGGAAGTTAGAGTATGTGTTCATGTTAGAGGGGAAGTGGAGAAGTAGGTAGTGAAATAATGTAATGAGGTTTGAAAATATTGAAATATATTTTTGTGAAGATTGTTATATATTTTTATTTAAGTGTGTTTATGTTGGTAGAGACAGGAAAAGGGTTTTGGATTCTCTGGGGATGTGGGTGCTGAAAATCTACCTCATGTCTGTTAGAAGGCAGCAAGTACTCTTAATCTCCCCAGCCCCTTGGGATTGATTTTTAAAGTCTGTTCCCTATTGTTTTCATTTGTGATGTTTGTAATCGTGTATCTTGGCTTCTAAAAATATTTCTTTTATTTTCAAAAATGATAATCTTTACTTAAAGGTATTTCAATAATCACCTGAATGGCAAATTACCTGACATGGTTAAATCTAACTAGTTAACCAAAATTATTAAAAAGTAAAAATTCAGAAATGAACATTATGTATGTTTGGGGTTCTAGACTATTCTGAGTAGCCCAAGAATATCAAGGATATCACATCTTTCTCTTTGCTCGTGAATTAATTACCCATTGTCCAAAGTATACTGTAGCATACAAAAGCTAACCCATTAGTAGCCATATTATAGCCATCTGACTATTTATTGAGAGCTTGATACTGTCTCTGGTTACAAATAATCCCTTGGGACCTTAGAATTCAACCTCCAAGGATATTGTATAAAAATATCTAAATTTACATGTCTGTTTTTAAACAAAATCTATATTTGTCTTTTAGTGGGAAAATATTTGTTAGAAATATTGTTTAAGTGATTGCCTTATGGCAGTTCAGAAACATTTTCCTGGTAGTTAGAAGGCTTGTAGTGCAAGGAGGAGTCAACTGAAGGCATGTTTTTAATCCTTCTCCCAACTCTAGGAGAATGTACTGAGATCTTCTTTTAATTATGAAGAAAAACAGAGACTTCATCTGAGTGCTCATATCCTCTGTCTCCTGATATCATAATTAAGTTAGACTGTTTTCCTAATTGCAAACTCTCTACTGTTAATCTCTGTGCTTTATTCTGTCCAGAGTGCTAACATGCTTGGCCACCTTAGAAGCTTTTCTTGTCTCTCATAGGAGAGTCAGTGCAACCATATAGATTCTTATTCATTTATTTTTTCATATACACCAAGCACATGGAAGAAATACAAGTATGTCAAAAGGTAGTGAATTTGTCTAGGCAATTCAGGTCTTTGTTTAGATTGTTTCATAAAACACTGTAGGCTATTGAAAAAAATCCAACTTTGAATGCATTGTGAGTTTTATATTTTACTTAATTTATTTTGGTGATATGCTGTTTCAGGGGTGTTTGTATTGTGTAATTCAAAGAGGAGATTCTAACCATTCACAGGACAAAACACCTTCCTTTTTGCCTTTATGCAATACTCTTTTTTCATAAAACCAAAATAAGACACTAAACCTTTTCAAAACAGAGGCAATATGTATTTATATTGCTTTATACATGTGCTGCATCCAATTCAGGACTTGACCAAAGGCTTAATAAACTATATTTCACACATAGGGCATTTCAAAACCGACCATATTTCTAGAAGCAGGAAGATATGGATTTATTGGCCACATGGAGGGGTGTGTACTTGAGCCTTGCAGACTTCACAGAACTTTGAGTCCTGGAGTGAAAAGTGCTTTAGGACAGTCTCTGCGATTAGTAGGCAGTGGTCGAACAAATTCTATTAAAATCCTAATTTAAAAGTGATATGTAAAAACTGAACATATTCCAGTATGTTACATGAAGTTTTGAAAATGTGTGCATTGGGAATAATTCAATGAATCGCAGGTTTTTATTTTTGGAGTAAGTACACAAGTCTACTTTAAATGTTTTGAGGTATGCAATATATTAACTTATAGTCACCATGTTATAAAAAAAAAAAAGATGTCTGAAACGTATTTTGGAGATCCCACAGAAATTTGGTAGCATCTGGCCAACAGTTTCTTTTTTTCTTTAAATTAGAAACAATCTTATTTGATATATCAATCCCAGTTCCTTCTCCCTCCCATTCTCCCATGCCCAGCACTGACACCCACCCCATCCTATCCCTCTTCTCCTCCATAGAAAGGGTGAGATCTTCTATAGGGGATCACCAAAGGCTGTCACATCATTTGGCGCAGGGCCTAGGTCCTCCCCCCTGTGTCTAGGCTGAGATAGTATCACTCTATGGGGAATGGGCTCCCAATGTCCATCCATATACCAGCCAGCAGTTTCTTAATCCTTCCCACAACATAGCCTCTTCTACTCTCTTCCTATGAATTTGACTTTTTAGATTCTTCATATAAGCAACCCATGTAGTATTGTTGTTTGTGTGCCCAGATTTCTTCATTTAATCTACAATTCTTTATCCCAAGTTTCCTATTCATGCATGTTACAACAAAGATAGGATTTCTTTCTTTTTCAAAACTGAATTACACACTCCCACACACATGCGCACATACTTACAAACACACTAGCACAGACACATTTCCCTCACCTATTTATCCAATGATCATTACATATCTATATGTACACCCTTTGCCTATTACAAATAGACTACAACTGAATATGAGAAGAAATATCTTTTCAACTACTGACTGCATTTGTTAGGATGTGACAAAGTTCAATAAGGTACCACAGACTTTTGTTTTACCTAAATAAACCTAAGAAAGAACAGAGTTGAAATCAGACTGAGTAAACAAGGGTTTTTACTTCATTTTTAATCACTTCTAGAGTTAAGCATTTCATATTGGCGCTGTAGGTACAAATGGGTGGCTTTTAAAATTGACATTTGTTAGAATAAAAAAAATAAACCTCTATCAAGTGTATGAACCCAATTAAAGGGCAAAGTTAATGGAAACCCTTCATGACTATAAACAAAGAACTAATAAAATAAATACTTCAGAATACTGAGATTGAAACAAATATATGTTAGTCTGTATGTAGTATATCATTTCTAACGGGAACTTGATTTTAAAATAAGCAATAAACATAGGGAAATCATTAAAATGGTGCAAAGCCTTATGTAGTATAATATCTCATAAGTGAGTTTATGTGCATAGTCTCACAATGTAAACATGGAGTATGTATGTATAATATGTAAGTCGACGACCCCTACTTTGGTTGTTTATATGACACAGATAATTTTGTAATTACATTTCTTATTCTGTGTCATTTACAGCATTTTTTCTTGCAGTTGTTGGACAACAAGCTCAGACATTTTAAGAGCCTGCAGATGCCATAATTAAACTTAGTAATCAGTGTAAAAATCAACATATAAATAACAAGAAAACATAAAGGTCAGAAAAATGGCACAGCATCAACATGCAATCCTGCTTGCTTTTAATAAAACAAAAGAAGTGCCTTTTGCAGTTCAAAGCATGTCATTCTTTGCATATGTGCAAATTAAATATGAAAGAAAGAAAATTCTCTCCAAATGATTAGTGTAACATTTTGCAGGGGACATATGGATAGTCTTAAATTTTAATGGGGGAAGGGTGACTTACCTGGAATCAATTATGGGAAATTCGGCAAAATGGAAGTGAAGCATTCATTTACTCTTGTTGTTGTTGTTTTAATTGTATTTGCATCAGGCTTAAACAACAACAAAAAGAAACAAAAAACAACAAAAACAAAACAAAACAAACAACCCCCCCCAAAAAAAAACACAAATAAGATGTCAGCAATTTCCATCAATAGGAGTTGGTTGCATCCAACTAATAACAGGATAAAAGATATAACTTCAGGTTTGGAAACTGACTTTTGATTTCATATTTCAGTCTGTGCTTAGGAACAGTTAAGGGTTGTCATCTTCTTTCCCTGAAATTTACTTGTAGTCTCCCTAGGTGAAGCTCCTCCTCCCCCTGGTGCACTTAGTAATTCATGAGCATATAACCTGTCCTACAGAGCTTGGAGGTTTTGTTAATATACCTATCTTCATGAGTGGAGTTTTACTTGTCACAGAGTGCCTAGTTTCTTACTATGGTATCTCAGGTCAGAGAGGCCACAGTATATGACCAGTAAGACTAAGAAAAGAATAATTGAATGAATGAATATGTTAGCACATATATGTTGTACAGATATTTGCTGACTTTGAGATTTTCCTTTTTAATTACAAGAGGTATGTCAAACTTAGTCTTTTCATGGAAATAAAATAGAATCTTGAAGCTTCTTGTAGGAAGTATTTGAGTTATGTCAATAAATGGTGATGTGTCTTATTTATATAATGTTTGGATTGCCATAATAACACTTACTTCTTCATATTCTACTTTTGACTAAGCCTTAAATAGCTATTTAGCCTTTCAAGTGAATGTGAAGCAAAGTTGCCCTCTAAGCAAAAGTTAACTTTGAAGGTGATGTGGACAAATTTATAATTAATCAGCTATGCAGAAGTCTCATTTATAAATGTAGATACAAATATCCTTAAAATAGTTTGTACTTCTGAAAATTTAAATTTTATCAGGTCTGCCTATGAAATGAAGATTCTCAGTCAGTTTTTTTGTAGGAAAGGAAGAAAATGCTAAAACACTGTAGTGTTATAAATGCAATTTAATGGTTCAGAAGTCGGTAGGCACATTTCAAGGGTGAAATTCAGCAAAACATTTTACTGTCTTGTCATTTACATAAAGCCTGCTAGCTTTCATGTGCCAAGAATGACAAAGAGTAGACGTGTAAAGTAATGAGGGATTCATCCAGAACCTTGTGATGCTATTTGTGTGGTGTGGTGTAGCTGTGATGGTGGTGGTGATAATGGTGTTTGTGCTTATCTCTGTGTGTACATATCTCTCTGTGTGTTAAAAACACATGTAAATAGGTGTGCTAGCCAAGGGTCATGTGTTTTTCCTTCATTGCTCCCCACATTGAAAAGTTTCTTTTTTTATTAATTCTTTGAGAGTTTAATAAAATATATTTTGATCAATATTCACCTCCTCAATCCCAATTCCCCCTACACCCCCTCTATCCCTATCCACCTAACAGACAACACAGTTTGTGTTGTCTAACTACTTTTGGTTATGGAGCCTGACTTTTTTGTGCAGTGAATATATATCAGGGGTCACAACATTAAGGGGAAAAAGCAAAAATAAAATGCAAAACAATAACAAGGAAAAACTGTCCCTCTCCCAGAAACTATCAGAATCCAATAGCTCTTCAACTATGGGTGGGACATCATGCCTATCTCCTGCTTCCATGATGGGATTTTGTTTGAGTTAAGTTAGGATAGGTCATGTGTATACTGTCATGTGTATACTCTGAGTTCCTATGTACAATTTCCATGCTTCCAGAAAAGACTGTTTCCTTGAAGTCATCTGCCATCACTAGCTCATAAAATATTTCTGCCCCCTCTTTTTTAAAATACTGCCAAACCCTAATGGGAAGAATGTTATAGTATTATAAATAAGGAGAGTTGAATAATAAACCAAGAAGTATTACATGGGGTAGGAAATGGGAGGGCAGGGTAGAGAAATGGCTATGTGGAGGAATAGCTAACACTACAGAACTTTTGCATAGCCCATATGAAGACTTACTTCTGCAAAGGATTCCGACATACACACACATACCCATACCAAAGTACTTTAAGTCTCTAATATTTGGGATTCTTTGTGAATGCACTCCAACAACTGACAAAAAGGTAAAGCCATTTGTGCTACTGGGGATCTGACCTCCATTCCTCAAGGATTGTGTGGCAAGCACTCTCAAGAGGTGACTCACCTCCAGATCTTGTTCATGATTTGAAGCAATGCTTGATACAAAGTCATTGAAAGAGTTATTTTGATGGATTAAAGAACTTATTAAGAGAATGGTCAAGTATTTTTAGAAGTAAACCACAGCTGCCTATTTTTTCCCTTTTCATTCAGAATATCTTCTGACATGTTCATATCCTTTATAATCAAATGTACTCAAGTCTATCCAGTATTAGACAGATTTGCCTGTTGAGAATTCCGTTTCTATGCCAAGACAAATCTGGAGAGTAGCAATATACCCCTTGTAGTACAACTAATCATGGTGCAGTCTGCACCCATCAGTTGATCTTGTTGTCGAATTAGGAGAAATTCAAAAGAAAGATTATCAAGTGCAAACAAAGAACTTAGATATCTCAGTACCAGCCTAAGGTCTCCCCATCATTCCTGCAGTGTTTACTTTTTGTATCCCATGTTAATTCAGGTAAAACATGAGATAATTAGGACTAATCCTCATGGCCTCCTGCTGGCCTGTTGCCTCCAAGGCCATTGGCTAAGCCAAACTATTTCCATAGGTTCAGAAAGAAAATCAGCTTTTCAAGATGTGGCACTCAGGGGTATTTCATCCATGTTCCTAATCCTTCATGGTTGTTGCTATTTCTTTTAAAAAGGATCTTCACATAAAACAAACATCTTTTCTTCCATCAACTTCTCCTTGAGTTTCAGTGAAAACTAAAAGCAAGACTTTATTTTCATATACAAGTGACCACGGACAGAAAAATAGGGATTATAGTTGCTAACTTCATAACAAAGAAAGTGTAATTTGCATTAATATAATTCTGTAAGTTTTGATAGGCTGGAAAGTAATGTCCCTCACAAAAAACTCTGTATTCATTATGTATATTTGCTAATGAATTATGCATTTAAAGTTGTACAATAGTGATTGAAAGAAGGGAGAAATGAAAGAACAGATCTTCCCTGAAATCTTTGTCACTGTTTTATACTCTGTGTATATTCCCGAATCTACACTGCAATCAATGTGTCTGATGTAGTAAATAACTTGTTAGATTTAGAATACACACATCTATGAAGGTTCTGTTCAATTACACCTAAGGGGTGTGTGTGTGTGTGTGTGTGTGTGCTGTTTTGGTTTTGGTTTTGGCTTTCAAGATAACAGGAAAGACTAAACTAGTTGCTATCCTTTGTAGGGCTACTTTATGCCATGTGATCCTGATAGAAAGCATTGCTTTCTAATTTACCAACAAGCATTAAAATTGATCCCCTTTTCAAGAACCATTTTATTAGGATGTTACTATATTTTAGAACTGAGGACACACCATGTAAATTTTGTCATTTGTAAAAGAGGAAGTTTAGGGAATTAAAACATCTTCCATTATATTCTGTAACATCCTCTCAAACCTGAGGCTAAAACTTAGATCATTATAAGTTTGAGTTTTTGTTTGTTTTCTACTAATGACAATTTTCATCTCTACTCTATTTAGCCTACAAGTCATTTCTTCTCCATCTCTTTAAATATGCTTTTAGAAAAAAAAAACTGTTAATGCTCCAATCTCCTAGTCATACAGACATGTATTGTATAATATATTTTATTGGGAATAAAATTACTTTTACTCAATAAACCAGTGAAGTCTATAGGAAAACTAAAAGTCCCCTTACTGAGGCTCATCATTTCTTCTTTCTAAGAAAGAATCTGAAGTTTTTAATATTTACCTGGATGCTCATTTGGCAAATCAAAGCTATTATTTCAACTTAAATACCTTCAAATATCTGAGTCTTACATTTTGGATGAGAGAATCCCTTTATTATTCTGAAGGTTTAAAAATGAAAGGGAGCCTAGGGCAGTATTGTTTGTGTTTATTTAGTGACTGTGGGGTCAGTTTCTCAGAAAGAAAGTGGGTCTTCTCTCCTGCAGAATTGCAAGGAGAACATTTGCACCCTGGCATTTACAAATACATCAGATGAGATTTTCTATTGATCCCAGTGGCAAGGATGAGTGCCCCAGGAGAATAAATGAGCCGTCTTTATGAGGCTCCTGTCATGAAGGATTTAGCTGTTTCATTTGCAGATTCCTGTAAATGTTCACCAGATTCACGACCAGTAATTTTCACAGGAGAAAGACTGGACCATGGGTAAGCAAATGACTCTTTGCCATTAATGGGCTCAAGTAGCATTAAAAATGTTCGGGCAGCTCAATTGATTTGCATAAAGCTACAGAGCCCACTCCAATGTGTCTGTAGCTAGTATTTCCAATTCTCGGGCCAAAGGGATG
The DNA here is from genome assembly GCF_003668045.3 of Cricetulus griseus. Classification (NCBI taxonomy): domain Eukaryota; kingdom Metazoa; phylum Chordata; class Mammalia; order Rodentia; family Cricetidae; genus Cricetulus; species Cricetulus griseus. The sequence goes on from NC_048597.1 coordinate 20,872,092, forward strand.
ATCAGAATAAATAACAAGGAGCAAACACAAGTTCTCAAGTACTTATTCTCATCCCAGAACTTTCTTTTATTCAGATTAAGTCCAAGTCCAGCGATGTTCACATTTAGAAAGGCACACAATCACTAAAATTGAAGCAGTGCTGCCATTTAGGTTAGTATCTGCTAATGTACACTTTCTCAAATGGGTTGTCTTCTAAATCACCAGTGCGTTGCATGCAATAGCTAATTTCCATACCCTTTTGAAAAGTTAACTTTAAACGTAAGTATCAACTAGTATTAAGTTGAGGTTTTGAGTTGATAATTATATGAAGAAGTGTTCAAAGTAACTTGAAACATGACAGGTGTCTTACTACATTTGTCTGTGGAATATGTTTCCTTCAATTCAAATTCTTTACATATATGATAATATCTAAAATAGTGTCCTTACTATAAGACTTACACTACTATAGTTCATATTATAAGTTTAGGGCTGTCAATTTGAAATATTCAGCTGATAAATATTTTCATACCTCTGAGACAGGATACCTGTTTTCAACAGTAGAGTTATGAACAGTTATGAACTCACTTGGTATCTGCTAGGTTAATATTAGGTGGTTCTTAATGGACTCTCCAAACACTGCTCTCAGAATCATTTGGCAAAAGTGAGGCCAGCAAGCCGAAGTGGCCCGTTTATAAACATCCCTACAAAAGGACCAAGGACCCACTGCCACTTAGAGCAAATTCTAGCTGAAATTGATGCCCAGGGTTGTCCAGGGAAAATGTCCTGTTGGAAACTGCAAGGTGAGCTCCAAGCCAGCACATAACAAAGTGTAGTTAGGATATGTATGCCATGAAGCTTGCACCATAGCAGAAGCTTCTGGAACATCTGCTAAAAAGAACAAGATGCTAGGGTTCTCCCTCCCTTCAGACACCGAAAAAGAACCTCAGTTTGAACAGAGCTGCATGCTTAACACACCTAATATAGGCAGCTTGCTTGATCACAGCATGTGGTAAGAGTGGGAACTCAATCCAGGAGAATTTGGTCATGGAACACCCCAGCCCTAGGCAATCTCTAAGCAGCCAAGCACAGGGTTCTCTGAGTTAAAGATCTGAAAGACTTTACTAAGTGCTGTAGAGTCTATCCTGCCAGGACGGATCCCTAAAATGCTTTCCTAATATGTTTCCTGGGGCTCTCTGCTTACTGTGAAGTCAGCCCACACATCCTGTTTTATAGTGACAGTGTGGGTCTGCCCTAGGGCACTGGGCTACTAACTGTGTCCCTGTCCCACCCTAACTAATGGCTTTTAGCATTTGGGATGAGTCAATGCACTAGATTTGCTCAACTCTATCCATTTATTCTTTTGAAAGTAGCTATTGAACACAGACTTTGAGCCTGACACTTTTTGGACCCTGGAGATTCAGAAGAGAACAAAAGACACTAAAATATCCCATGAAGCTTCCTTCCTGGAAATGGTTTCAGAGAACAAAAGAGACAAATCTGACTAATGAAATAATAAAGTTTCATAGCAAGAGAAACCATATGGAATGGGAATAAAAGTATATGTGTGGGCAGTTAGAGATTATAGAGAGCACAAGTGTGTGTGTGTGTGTGTGTGTGTGTGTGTGTGTGTGTGTTTGTAAGAGAGAGAGAGAGAGAGAGAGACAGAGACAGAGACAGAGACAGAGACAGAGAGACAGAGAGAGAGAGGTGGGGAGAGAAATTAGCTGTTGTTATTAAGGAAGGCCCTCTTGAAAAGATGACAATAGTGGCAGGGGGATTGAAATCAAATATGTAACTAGCTATTTGGTAATAAAACATGAGGTTGGAAAAGGAATGTGTTCTGGAACAATGGGAGAATGGATATAAATAGGTCCAAGTTAGAAAGATCCAGGAATCTAATATGGATGGAATAGAGAGTACGTATGAGGCCAACGCTCAGGCATAGGATGAGGCAAGATAAAAAGAGTCAGTGGAGGCAAGGCCATGTGTCCATGTGGCACTTATCTCTTAGGCACAGTGAAATATGAATCCCTTGAGAGGTTGTGAAGGAGAGGGTGTGCTATATTAAAATGCCCTTGCTATTTGGTGATTGCTTCCAAAACAGCAACAAGAGCAAACAAAAGGAGATAGGTTGACTTGATCCACGAAGCAGCAGAGGCAGTAAGAACTCCCTAGGACTTGGTGTATTTTAAAATTAGTGTCGTCTGCATTAGATCATTTTATGTGAGTTTAAGATAGAAGGAGAAACTCAATAGTTTGGGTCTAACTGGGAAAAATGTTCATTATCACTGACATTAGCAGACTGTGAAAGGTAACAAATATTTTGGCTAAACCAAGTATGAAGTTCTTATTCAATTTTTCACAATATTGATGCTAGTAGAGTATATGAGTCCCAGAAAGAGCTTCACTGGGTTAATTTGAAATCTTAGGTTACATGTAGTACACTTGTGACATTTGATGAGAGCACAAGCAGATAGATAATGTGGAGGAAGATGTTATCTTAAGGTTACTCCATTAAAATGATGAAGCCCTAGCAAAGACTGCAGGAAAAAAAAAATCCAACTTTGATGGCAGGCAAAAAAATAGAAGGAAAATATTGCTTTGTAGGCCAAGTACAGTATATATTTAAAGTTCTCTTTCATCAGATGCTACCAATATGAACTGACCATTGGAAACAGTAATTTGGAGACCTCTGGACTCTGTTATGAAGGCAATTTTGTTGGAGTAGAAAGGGGAAAGACTTTATTACACAAAGTTCAAGAAAAAATAGCAAGGAGAAATTAGAGATAGCAAGTCATAATGGCATTTCTAGTTTCCTGTAAGCCAGAAAGCAATAGAGATGATCTGGAAAGGAATATGAGGACAATAAAGTGGGTTTGGGTTTTGCTTTAAATGGGTTACATAAAAGTTTGCCAATATGCTTATGGAACTCATCTTAGACACAGCAGAGAAGGCAGAATTGCTGCAGCAAAGTGCTTGTGTTGATGAGTGACGATTACAGCTAGACATGGCATGAAAGTCATGTAGACAAAGGGAGATCATTCAGGAAAGGATGTAGACAGTGAGCTGGGAGGAAGAGGTAGATACTCACATATCTTTGGCCTTCGTCACATGCAACTCACAATGTGTTTGTTTTTTTCACAGTCACATTTTTCCCCCTTTTAAATAGGAACACTGACTTTCATTGTTTAGAAGAACAGTGAAATGTGTTGAAAGGGACCAGATTTCCAGACAGTGTTGAGGTCTCAGTTAATCTTTTACATGTGGCTCCTTTTATGACCAGTTTTTACAATAAAGAATCCCTTCTCCAGTTTGATTTAATGGAACAATGAATATGTGTTTGCTCCTGGCCATGATGGCCCCACCCTTGCCTTTCAGTGAGCTGCATATCTGGTGGGGCAAGCTCAGAAGTACATTCTATTTTGTAGGTGAAATCAAGACTGGTCATCTCATCTGCAGTCTTCCAATGGGAGAGAATATGTAGCACTGAGGCCATCTAGGAATGCTCACGGCATGTGTTCTGCATTACTGTAATTAGTGTCAGATGTCTGAATGTGCTGATTTAGAGAAACAAGCAGTGTTGTAGGGAAGTGAGAAATGAGTATTCAGCTTTGCCTTAGAGGTATGGGAGACAAAGCTAAGACTTCAAAACTGCTGCAAGCGAATGAGAGGAAGGGACTAAGTCTGGCCAGGTAGATGAGGGCATTTGTTGAGTAGACAGTGCCCTATCGATATTAGTGGAAGCATATTTACATAGGTATTTTAAAAAACTCAATCTGGCTGGTATGTGTAACATACTGGCCATGTTGAAGAATAAGAACTATTAGTTGTTCTGTGCTGGTGAACTTGAGAAGTCTCATCAGGATGTGCCAAGATCAGTAGTTGTCCATAGTAGTGATAGATCCTAATGTTTGTTTTGGGAGAGGAAAATAGGATTTTGATAGTCACTGGGTAGCAGAAAATGTAGCCATAATGATGAGCATTCTGCAGATATGTTTGTAGCAAAGGGTACTCTTTAATATCACCTGTCAAGATGCTGATGCCCAAGGTGAATGCTGCTGGCCAGGAGGGGAGCAAATATAATGACTGCACTATGTGGGTGTTAGGGTGGGGTTAGTTGAGGCAGCTGGGAAATCTGGGATGTGTTTCTTTGACATCTTCCCATTTTTTAAAGGGACAAGGAATCTATCACTTAAACCTGAAAGAAACAAAAAAAAATAGAAAATTGGGAGTACTAGGTATAATTAAAATGGTACAAATGATATTGAATGCTAATAGGCATCATTAATAGATAGCAGAATACTTAGTAAAACCATGTGTTCTCAGTCCCTGAAGGGCTAAGTACCATTATTTTCAGTTCAAAGTAATTTTGGGGAGTGTGAGTTACAAGGAAGCTTTTGTGTGTGTTTTCTTTCTTGTATGCATGGTAACATTAAATTAATTTCTTGACAAAAAAAAAACTATCCCCAAATTGAGAAAATTTATTTGAAGGAACTGACAAAGTAATGTATTGTAGAGAAATAGATTGACATTGTTTAACACACTCCAGGTGAAGACACCTGGAGATACTTTGGGGGTATAATTTTATGACATTCAAGAACTTCAATAACCCATATATAGTAAATGCACCAAGCTCCCTATTATACTAAGTTATCAATTAAACACCAATATCAGCATGCTCATTTGACCAATCCACAAGGGACCTATTTATTTGTTTCCCTCTGGTGTATCAAGATATTAGAGAATTTTTAAAATTAGTAAATTAATAGTTTTGTGAACTAAAAGGAAATGCCATGAAATCAGGGAAGCCTGGCTGAGGCTGGCAACTTCACGGGCATATAAGAACAAAGAAGAGATCTGCTCACAGAGACAGAATGCAGGGGATAGAAAGGAAGAACATGGGCTATGTTTGATGGGAATGTCATAAAAAAACAAGGTTAGGCTTGGTGGCTGTCAATAGAAATGTACCCCTCTCCTAAGTCTGTAATTTCTTATGGCGGGATTAGGAAGACAATCTCATATCTACTCACACATATACACAAAAAATCAGTAACAAAAACAAAACTTACTGGTGTTTTATCTATATTGAAAGAAATGAAGGTGCCCCAAATCATAAATTTATATTCATGATTTCAGGAAAACTCTACTATAAAAATTCTTAAATCATATGTTGTTAGTTTACAGAAAAACATTTACATATCTGTTAGAATAATAATATTGTTAATAATAGCTATTATATAGAGAGCACAGAAAAGCATTTCACCTACATATGCCTTTTAATGTTTACCTTAATAGAAAGACATGCATGTTTTTGGTAGAGATAAGAAACACAATGTTTAAAGATGTCTGTGTACTCTAGTATCTATGCATTATTCCATGTGATAAGCAGAGTAATTCCAAGATAAATTGAACATGGGATCATGCCTTTGTATAAATATTGAAAAAAGTACATAGGCATAAATAGTAAAATTATGGTATGGCATGACACATGACCTCAAATTTTCAAGCACTTTAATTTCCTATATATTATCTCTGCTTCCTGCAGCAAAATTCTTATGCAGTATAAAAATGTTATTTGATTATTGACTGTGACACTAAATATAAAAGATAGATCCACATAGCTTTGAATGTTGGAGATATAAACTTTCCCCAATAAAGTAAATTTTACTACAAAGTATTATTATATATAGAGAGATAGATGTATAGATATTGATATTTGATTAGGAGCAATCAAACCTCAATAACTTCTATAAAGTGACTTTACTCATATCCTGGAAGAACATGAAGTCGTTGACTCAACTTCTCAGGGAAGTGATTATCAAGCAAAGTCACCAAGAGGAATTCCTGAGTATGAGTGTGGGAATATTTAAAAGATAAGGATTATTGTGTCTAAATCCATACCTTCTTTGTAAAAGTTTAATTTACATTTGCGTTGTCTTTCTTTTCTTCCTTCCTTCCTTTCTCATTCTCTCTCTCTCTCTCTCTCTCTCTCTCTCTCTCTCTCTGTGTGTGTGTGTGTGTGTGTGTGTACACATGTACACATGCATGATTATGCATGTGGAGAACAGAGAACAATTTGAAGGAGTGAGTTCACTCCTACCATGCAGACCCTGGACATTGAACTCAGGTCACTGGACCTGGCTGGAAATGCATTCATGCCAATAAGACTTCTTGCCAGGCTCAAACTTCCTGATAGCAGGTCTTCGAAAATAGGTGGGTCTTTTTAACTTTCAAACAGGTATATTGGATAATTCTATTATACTAAACACCCAACAATCTTTGATCTAGGTTTAAACAGCATTCTTTCCTGCGAAACATTCCCTTGAACTTGAAATTTAACTTTGTATAAAATGACTGTTGTAAAAGAGACGATCATAAAATGAATGTATGACTTTTCAGCAGTCCTATATATTCCCCACTTGAAAGAGATTTTGAATTTGTAAATAGTATTATATATATGTAAACATATATGTATATTATATATATTATATATGTAAATAGTATTATATATATGCTACATTATTCTCAACCAAATATAATGTTTGGGGAAGCCATTATAAATTGGTAAATTGTTTTTAATAAATCTGAATATATTAATCTATAGTCTATGTATTCTTGGGTCTCATAAAATAATGAAATAATAGAGTAGATTTTGTGCTGTGTCCTCCTGTTCAAAAGAGAGCTTGTTTTCATATTCATTGGGTCTGGCTTTATGAACTGGGCCAAATTTCCTGGGCATCCATCCTTCTGGGAGTGGCTGCTCTCTTTGCTTCCCACTTAGCAGCTGTACAACTGGGAAACATTCAACAGAATGAAAGCCACCTGCTCCTCTAAAGACTTCAGCCAAGCAGACAGGACTGAAGCCTTCCCAAATGTGGAGTCTGGCACTCTGATTCAGTTTCTTAAAGGGAATCAAACTTGTCATACATTCATAGAGAAAATATATGTGGGCAGTTACCTCCTGTGGTGTCTGAAGTTCCTCTCAGGTAATTGGGTCTGTGGACTGTCTGTGGACATGGACAGTTCAGAGACATAAATGAGAAAATAAAACCCACTATAATTATCCCATCTTCTATCACATGCTATGTGGTGGAACTTTCTAGGATGAGCTCACTCAGGCACATTTTATTCTACATTGACAATTTGCTGTAACATGTGATTATATGTACTAGCAACCCTACTAATTATATATTCAATTCTACATCAGTTTCCAGCTCATCCCTTCCCCAGCTCATTTTGTCTCATGCCCAGTCCTGAGTGATACTTAAACAGGAAGCATCATGTTCTATTACTAAATCTGTTCTCTGTAACCCTTTGAGTCAGTTTGAAGTCAGGATCTGAGTAAAATTTAAGAAAAAATAACATTGGAAAAATTAAGTTAAGAGAGAGAGAGAGAGAGAGAGAGAGAGAGAGAGAGAGAGAGAGAATAGCGAATAGCGTTGGCCATGGCTCTCCCTTCAGACATGCTCTGAATCCAAAGTAATTCTTTAATTTGTAAAATATAATTATTTATGGATGGAAAGCATCTAGCAGTGTTCTCAAAGTGTCTGGTTTTTTTTTTTAGGTAATCTAGGAATATCAGGTTTAAAAATATTTTGATATTTTTGAATTTCATTTTAGTAACTGATTTTTCTACCAATCTCTACTTCCTGAGGAGAACCCATAGAAGTTTCTTTATCTGTTGCTTGATCACTCTGACTACATGTAGCATTTTATTTTTTTTTATACCCAAGAGGCCTTAATGGACAAATCCTTGAGGCAGGGACCCACTCTCCATAAACCAAATATTGTTAAAGTTCCCATTAGAAAGAATTGAACTGAAATTGATTAAAAGGGAGCACAGACAAATCATCAAGAAAACAATGCATGATTAGGACTTAGTAATTCACTAGTTCTCTTATTTTCAATCCATAGATTGATTTTTTTAGTGCAGAAGTAAGTATAATTTTGCCTAAAGAATAAAGCCTGCCATTCAAACATGCTGTCTTCCACAATGTAGTGTAATTAACTTGACTCCTTTAATTTGAAGTTCATCAAAATTTATTCAAATGAATTAGAAATCATATGAAAGACTCGATTCATGTGCTGATGTGCATTCCTGCACTTTATTCTCTTCTGGTAAGTTTGAATGCTGAGACAGCACCGTGGAAAATGCCAACATTGGCATATTAGTCATGAAGCCATTCACCTAATTACAGTGTTAGTTAGTGTGACTTCATGAGCAGCCCCAGAGTTCATACTACTGGTACCTGAGTGAGAAAATCAAGTCCATGTAGAAGGAAAAAAGGGCTACCTGAATTTGTTGACATCTTTTCATGTTTAATTTCTGTACATTCTCAATATTTGTAGCCCTACATTATGTGATGTATTTTTGCTGTTCAAAGAATCTCCTTCCCTACAGACATGATTGCTAAGAAGCCTCCTAGCTACCATGTAATGTTCTGCCCTACATAATAATATAGTTTGGTCATCTTTGCACTCCACATTTATCCTGACACAAATTGTTGCAAACAGTGACCATCAAATACACATTTAAAAAAAATCTTTCCATGCCCTTTTAAGATATAAGTATGTCTATGAAAGCATTCTTTTCCATTGTTGCAATTTTATAAAATAGAATCAATTCAGTGATAGTGAACCAAAGAATTATTTAAAGAGAATTGCATTCCAAGTGTGAATTTTTTAAAGTTATTACCTAAATATTTTGCTTAAAAAAGAAAATTAATATATCTTTTCATAATTAATGACCTCTCATAGATGAAAGGCTCTAACTTTATTGTTTCCAGTAGCACTATTGCCTGAATGGATGCAATGGTTTGCACCTAGTTTTTATGGATGTGTCAGCCTGTGTTTATATGATTATATGACTTTTTTTATAAGGCATGGAATGTGGAGAAAATAATGTGCCCTCATTGTATGAATACTCAAGTACCTTTGAAAAAAGCACTTTGCTGGGGATCAGAGATATGCTATAGTACCAAGGGCCAATCATTTGGCCTTTTATGTAAATTACTATTTCTCATTATTTACCAATTCCCAATTGGCCCATATACAGTGTTAGCATATTCTCCATGGCAGTCAAGGTTGTAGAGCCTGGGAGTTAAATGCTCTTAAAAGAAATATTTTTAAAGATTAGAAGCAATGTATTACTATGCAGATGTAAATAATTGCTGTTTGAATTCTCACTTATTAGAAACAACACACTAAAGTATATCATGGTTATGTAAATGAAAACCTGACACTTTTAGCCAGCATATGAAGGAAATATTTTATTTTAAAAAATTGCTGTTTGAGGGACTGAAGAGGTGGCTTGACAGTCACTGTTTAAAAGAACTTGCTGTCCTTTCAGAGACTTGGATTCGACTCCCAGCAACCATGTCAAATAGTTCACAACAACTGAAAATTCTAGCTCCAGGAGATCATATATTCTGGACTCTGTAGGCACCAGCAATTGCAAAGAAACACAGGTGTGATCTCTGCTTTTCTGAGTTCTGGATAAAGGAGTGGCTGATCATCAAGAGCAATTGTAGGCACTACAAATTATTGAAGGAATTTTGAGGAAAATAAATAGATGATTAGTAAAAACATAGATTTCTAGAAGTTTCACTTTGTAAAATGTGACCAGAGATTGTCCCTGGAGTGGTGGCGGTGGTGGTTCTATATAAATCAAGACTTAAAAGAAAAAAAATGGAGTCACCTACATAAATGACAGGGAGAAAGTGTCCGAAAGAGAGGTGGAATCGAGTGTGTGGTTGTCATGAACTAGACTTTGTAGTCCAGAGGAAGCTGTGGTTGAGACAGGTGGAAGGAATTTAAGAAGAAGAGAGCCAGCTAGCAGACCAGAAACACTGAGACTATCCAGAGATAAGTATACTGAGCTGAGGATTCAGGTACTATACCTATTGCAGTTGGAAGAACAAAAAAGGAAAGTGTTCAAAGTGACTTGTCACAGTGCACCCTTCACATGGCTCTGTCACCACTCTGTTGAGGAGAGCCTGAACTGGGAAGAGAGAGGTTAGTAGTTACTCATTTGCACAGAGCAAAAACAATGGTGGACTCAGCCAGGCTGAGGGAGTGATTTTAGTCAGGTTTCCTTTGCTGTAAAAAGACCTAAGGTAAACAACTAAATAGACAGGCTTAACTCTAGTTTATAGCTTAAGAGGTCCCAGCTCGCTATTCTGTGGCTTCATCATTTTAACACTGTCATGAAGAGGAAGAGGCTGGTAGAACAAATCTGAAAAGGTGCTGGAGTGAGACGCGAAGTGGTGAGAAAAGCATTGAAAAGAAGGGAATGGAAAGGTCAGAAGTTCCAGTGTCCCTGGAAGGCTTACTCTCCATGGGAACTAACTTCATTCCACATGGTTCCACCTGCTAAAGGTTTTAGCATCCCCCACAAGCTCCTACGATGTCTACTGGACCTTCAATAGAGAACTTCCATGGAGCATTTAGGACACAAATCATAAAGTGTAAGATGAAGAGTATATAGAAGTACTTTGGAGATACACTCTTAAAGATTTGAGGGACAGTTTTGTGATTTGATGGAAAGAACATGTTCAGAGAGACTTTATAGATTTCAGTGGACACATGGGGCGAGGGAGGCTTTCGTAGAGATTGGATGACCTCAGCTTCATATGGTTCACTCAAGACTCTGATTTCATGGCAGTTGGGTTGATCTTACTCCTCAGAAATCAGGGATCACATTTAGGTAAAGGCGGGGATTTAGATAAAGGAAAAGTATCAATACTAAAAGTTATAAAATTATAATTTTGTTATTTACTAAGGAAAAATATTTCTCTACTTGAAATTGTTGTGTATGATGTAGGTATTTCTGTATAAAATCTATGTACTTGTATAGTCATGCAGAGATATAATTTAAAACTCAGAGTGTAAAAGCTGTAATTTTGGTAAGTAGGAACAAAGGGAAAAAAAGAGGGAAGAGATGATTATTAAATATTTGAGTTTATTTTGATTTTAATCACATCAACAGATTATATATGGCTGCAAAAAGAAAGTAATTAAAGTATGAATAAAAAATTTTCCTCCAGTTTGTGGAGAGTTAGGATACATTTTGAAAATCTGAACATATATAAATATGTTTTATCTTGTGAGAACCCCATTTCCTTGCTGTTTGTGAATGGAAATTTTCCAAATTTTCTACCCATCTAAAACCTCTAGAAATGCCACAGGTACACAGATATTTTCCTGTTGAGGACATATGGAATATAGGGAATGATTTATGGACATATAGAAACATTAGAAAGAAGGATGAATATAGTGTTAAAACCTCTGGATTTCCAAGCAGCTATTGCTACACTCTGATGGAATTATTGCCAAATATCCAAGTGTTTCCTCCTGAAAACATGGAACCATTATCAATAACCAGAGTAACTAGTTTGTGTTTTACTTACGTTTTTCCAGTCAGTGTAGTAGGCACTTAATATAATATCCACCTTAAAATTCAGGATATTCCTTAGCTGGGTACCTTATTTATCTGTATTACAAATGAAGGTATGGTTATGGGTTTTGTGAGATTAAATATTTGCATACATTCAAATAGCTCCAAAGGCACATAGCTAGGACTCGAGGCCCTGTTCAGTGAAAGTCTTCATTGAAACATTTGTAGGGCAGGATGAACAGCTAGGGAGGAAGGGGATTCCCAATAGAGAGGGTGGAAAGTCTGGCTATCACATGGAATGAACAGCCTGCTGGCTATGTCTGGTCAAAAGAGAAAGAGATGGAAACGAATAAGCCATTAATTCATAAAATGTAATTTCCTCAAGTGCAAGGCTCGCAGTTTCTGCACCTGCTCTGTTGCTGACTCATCTCACCTGAATCATTCAGTCAGTTTCATTGTGTTTGCAAAGACTGCTAATTGCCTCACTAGAACAATTTTAACTATCAATAAGGGCTGCAATCAATCATTAGAGATGTGGCTAACAGGAGAAGTCATTTTGACTATTCAGCTCACATTGATCTTTCATATAAAAAGATTAATTTCATATTCTATTTTTAAGCTTGCAGGCAGTGATAAGTTGCTTCTTTTTGTAGAGTTGAGCTGAACTGTTTTTTCTTTAAAAAATAGCATTTATCTTCTCATCGAATCCTTGCTGTGATATCTTTTTCCAGGGACAGAAAAAATATTGTGACTTAACCAAGAAAGCCCAACAAGACAAATGGTACCTTTTAGCAAGTCATTGCAGCAGAACTCTGAAGCAGGTGGCTCCAGTGCCATTATGGAAATCCTAAGTCTAGAGGGATTGCTGAGTCTATAAACTGCCTGCTATGCAAACATGACAACTTGAGTTCAGATCTGCCACCTAGGTTAAAAGCGGGGCCCATTGTCCCAGCACTGGGGAGGTTGGGACAAGGAGGCACCTAGGGTTTGCTGATCTGTGAGCTCCAGGTCCAGTGTGAGAATTTGTCTTTAAGCCAAATAGGTGGAGCAATAAAGGAAGATCTAGATGTTAACCTCTGGCCTCTACACACACACACACACACACACACACACACACACACACACACACACACACACACACCGCAAATCTTTAATCTAGATGCAAGAACTTTTTATGCTATTCATTTGAAGCTCAGTCTCTTTCCTTCACAACTGTGAAAATCACTTCATTTACTTGTCCCTCCAGTAGTAAAACCTGGACAGTGGTATAAACACTGATGATTTGTGGCATGTAACAATAGGGACACTTTATATTTGAGGCCTTTTATCAAAGCTCAGCTACTAGTTTAGCTGTAATGTTTATTTGAAAGGGCTCACAATAGTGTCCAGTGTTCATACCACTTAATTCATGCTTAAGTTTTTGCTACGGTTAGGCAAAGTTATTACAAGAAGAAATTCTGTTGTCTGTTTTGGTCATAGTGATCTATTGCAATAGAATTATATTGCATAATGCATATATACATGGCTTCAAGAAGTTTTAAAGTGACCATTTTCATGGGAACAGTATGAGTACAATATATTTTGTCAAAATTAGCTGCTGGAGAGAAAGCCAGAACCACACTATAGCATTTGGTTTATTTTAGATTGCAATGAAATGAAGAATTAATATCATTCTAAAATTATACCAGTTAAGAAAGTTTTATCTACAAAATATTTTCTTTGCATAGTCTGTAAACATTAGCAACATCTGTTTGAGAATTATAAAGTAGCATGAAGCAATGCAGCTATTCATATTCAAAGTCTGAATTTAGGTGACATAAAGTCAACCCTTGAATGTGGGAAGATGGAAGGCCACAAGCCTAATCTCTCTTTTATATATTATATTTCCTTTCATTTGTTCTGGAAAAGGGTTAGGAGCTACATTGTATCACCATCTTTTAAGTCCATCAGATTGGTTTATTCACTTTTTGACACACATTTTAAGCCTCAACTGTTAGGCAGCTTTTCTGTAAACCTAAGATTGTAACAAAGTAGAAGGCTAATTCTCTTTCTTCAAACTCAAAGGAAAATTCTCTCATTATGCAATTAACCAATCAATAGTTTCTACTCTGGAGGAATTGGGGGGTTTGCATGGAAGTATGGACCAGAAACAGGCACAACAGAAGAAAGAGTAACAGACTGAAGGGAGCAAATGGCAGAGGACAAAGAAAACATCATTATGTGCTAAGTGGGAGGAAAGGGGGAGTCTGCAGACATTGAGTTGGTTAGAGAAGCCTGCAAAGAAAGGCCTGGTGGAAGGCTTTTGGAGATAGATAGATGAGAGAGGTTTATTTCCTGTGAAGAAAATCCCTCGAAAAAAAGACTATGTGTCTATATATTGAGTTTTTTAAGTTTTTCTTACTGTGAGTAGAAACTCTATATACATATAATCATGAAATAGACTGCCAAGGTCTGAATGTTGTGTCCCTAAAGTAAATGTGCTGCAATCTTAACTCTGAAGGTGATGATATTATATTAGGGTATAGGGGGGCCTTTGCTCAGGAGGTGCCTAGGGGAAGTCTTTACTGAATGGTGTCTTGAGAACTCTTTCATTAAAGGGCAAGGCTAGAAGGACTGTGCAGGGTGGCAGGCCTGCACTGATATACTATCTTCTTGCCCTGGGACTTACTAAGGTTCTGGGATTGTAGAAAGCAAGCTCTATGTTACACAGCATCGGGTATTTTTGATGACCTATCCCAGAGGAAGATTTGCATATGTATCCATTCTTCATTTTCTAGAGCTAGTTGATTATCTCAGAATATTGTCATACCTGTGTGTGTCTGTGGCCAACCTATGGTTCAACCATGATTTTGTAAATAGAGTTGGCCCCAAACTTGCTCACTCTTTTCTTAATTAGTAAACTTTCTCGTTTTTTTTTCTTTTTTTATTTCTCAAGACAGGGTCTCTCTGTGTAGCTCTGGCTATCCTGGAACTTACTCTATAGACCTTGACCTCACAGAGATCCATTTACCTCTGCCTCCAGAGTGGAGGGATGAAATGCATGCACCACCACTGCCCAGTGATTAGTAAACTTTGATTCAATCACATCCTCATCTCCTAACATAGTCTTTCTTTCTCAACCTCATTTAAGTTATGTTGTTTACACTGTGAACTTTTCCAGCTTCGGTTTCAATTTCCTACATCAATAAACTCACAAATACCAGAAAGGTTAGCAAGTGGCTTTTGTGACCTAGTGTGTCATGGCTCAAGAGTGTGTGCTGCTTTGTGTGAAAAAAGATGAGGACAACCACTTCCAATGCCAACTCAAAATAAGGTTGCATGTGGGATAATCTGCAAAATAACTTGTGGAATTTGACTGTGAATGAAAGTTTAAAAATGTTTCAATAATTTATATTTGGGAAAAGCCTTTATAAATATATAAAAAAGAGAAAGGAAATGAGTATTCACACATTCTACAATATGTAGGGAAGAAAAACAAAAACTCCTGAAGCAAAGCTAAGTATTCTGTATGGTTCACAAGAGAATTTTCTAATTAATTGTTCAAGTGACACACAGTTGAAAAATAGATGTAAATAATCATTGATTTCTGCTAAATGAAGCATTTCTCTTCATCTTTTAGTCATGACCCTGCTGCACACTCTTCCTAAAATGCTTCTCTCTTTGGATTCTGAGCCCTCCCAAGCAGAATCTGTAACATTTCTACCCGGCATTCCCAGAATTTAGCTTAATGTTTGGCTCATATTGTTCAATAAACATGGGTTAAGTTAGAGTCAGCAATCTGTGGTTGATGCCATAAAGGAGAAGGCTACTCAGTGATGAAAAAGGGCAGTTTTGTTGATATCAGACTTTGCCAGGTCCAGAGAAAGTGTTGACCAGCAATGAATTTGGGGAGGCTATTTTTGGATCATTTGAAATCCCAGGGCAGACTCAGTCATAAGGAAGTCTATGAGGAAGATTCAACAACACAACTATGTTTTGTGACATTGGTATTTCCCTGTTTGCAGGATGAAAAGTCCAGTACTCATGTACTCATGTCCATTGGACATGATGCATTCCAAACTCATGTACATAGGGACATGATTTCCTGAAACCAAGGATGAAGGTAAAAAGATTAGTAATAGACATTTAGCAGTAATTATTTAGTAAAACAAAGCAAGACAATCTCCTGTATACTATACAATGTACATGGATGTGTCTTTGACATACATTTAAATTTGCGATAAATTAGGGAGGATGTTTAGGTTTGTGCTTTCCTAATAAACCTGGTAAGATAAAACAAAAGAGATGATTAGAAATGAAAAATCTTCTGTAGAAGCAAGAATGCAGGTGTTTTATAGGAAATGACAGTTTCTATACAGGCTTTTAAATATTCTTGTATTAATAAAATGAACTTTGCCCAAGTAATGGAGAATATCATTTGTGAGTTGACCATGATCCCCAAATTCATTTGTAACCAGTTGTTTGAAACATGAAGTAGGTTTTTCAAGGAATCCATGTTAAATGCGGTTCCTAGTTAGCCTCTCATCCATCCATATTCTGGTTTACCTCTGCAGCCAGATGTCTAGGAAGGGACTAATGAGATTTCAGTTTAATATTTGGCAAACCTGACCCACTCTTGATTTTGTAAGAGAAAGTGTTCTTGATGTGCAAATTGGCTTATGCATCAGTATGTCCACCTTGGCTGACTTCAAATCACCATGGAAATACAAAATAAACAAACAACAAAACCCACGTGTTTTTACAACACAGACCTTCTGCTCTATGGAACTAAACTTTTTATAGAAAATAAAAAGAACATTAATCTTCAGTAGTTCTTAAGGGTCACAAATAATGAATGACACACAGGGAACCTCATGAAGAATTGTGCTGGGGCTGTCATTTGAAGATGCATCTTATCCCCTCAAACAGTTTTCATGTGTCTACTTTTCATATTAACCTGCGGCTTCAGAAAGTGATGGCTGCAGCAACTTTGCAGCCTACAGGGTAGGCTAGAACTATGAGTGAAGTTGGATGATTGCCCCTGATTTTGCACATCTGTTAGAGACAGGGGGACCTCTGGCTCCACGTGGGGACATTGCTTTTGAGGGCTGTGTTGAAGGAACCACTTACAGTGTTGTGTCTCTTTAATTTTTCCTCTTTCTCATCTCACTGGTCACACCATGAGCCTCTCAGCACCTTGGCCTCAGCTCATGTTATGGGTATGAGCTAAAAGTTGAAAGATGTAGAGGGAAAAGGGGAAGGAAAATGATATAATTATATTAAATCTCTA
This sequence comes from Cricetulus griseus, assembly GCF_003668045.3. Classification (NCBI taxonomy): domain Eukaryota; kingdom Metazoa; phylum Chordata; class Mammalia; order Rodentia; family Cricetidae; genus Cricetulus; species Cricetulus griseus. The sequence continues at coordinate 20,888,735 of NC_048597.1, forward strand.
ACATAAAATAAAAATTTTAAATTGTTAAAAGCTTTAATTGCAGGCATGAGCCAAAGGAAAGGGAGAAAAACATAAACAGGTAGAAAATAGTGTTTGTGAACTCCATGGATATTTGAAATAGTTTAATATTTGGTACAACACACACATCTATGTATGTATGTGTGTCCCAAGCTTTACATGCTAACATTAATCTGTATTTGCTCTACTGTTACCGTTGCTAAATGTTACTTGTATGGTGTTTATTGTGGAACAGCAAGGTGGTCAACATTGCCTATGTCTTGCACTAAAGATTTTCCTCTTTCTCGGGTGACAATTCCTCCATCTAGCCAGGTGTCCTTTCATCTAATCTTCAAATAATTGAGTTCTTCTCAAGCTATCTGTGCTGTCTCTTAATCACTTTCCTATTTTATCTCCCTTGAAAATCACAGCTACCACATTGCTTCAAATGTATAATTTTCTCTAGAACCCAATTTCGGAGCTTCAGATCTGTATATCACTCTGACTACTTGACACCATTTCCATTCTGCTCATGCAGGATCTTCTTATCCCACCGCTCCATCAGAGCCCATCTTTGCAGCTATATCTGCCTCTCATGAAATTCTCAGTTCCAGGACTCTGGTGACAATCTCATTTCTTCCTTTGCTCTTATCTTCTGTGTGTAATCATTCAGTCCAGGGTTTCCTTTCCTAGATACCATTGCAGACCCATTTTCTGTTTTCTGCTTATGCTTTCACCATCCCAATCAAAGTTAGCCCATCCCTTCCTTGGAATATTAAATATCTTGTTACTTAGTCCATCCAGGACCATTCTTGGCCTTCATTACAAGGTACTCTTAAAGCTGTTGTTTTCTGGCCTCCCTTGTAATCTGCAAAGCCCGCATGATCATACTATAAATGGTATTTTCCTTGTGTTTGAACATGTTCCTTCCACTAAGCAGTCTTTGGTTGATTTATCCTTAGACAACTTCCTATCTGCTGAACTTAAGTCAAATCCTTCATATTAAACCTTCCAGGGATGACCTGACAAGATGAGAAGCCCTCACTTCACTTGTCATGATTATAGTCACAAAAATGAGTATGTAAAAAATCTTTTAGTATTGTAAGAATGGGGTCTCTAGAAAGATAAGAGGTGTTGTTTAATATTGGTCGATAATTACTCAAATAATCAATATTCTGACTGGACTCTTGTCACCATGATATGTGACAATTAAAACTCAGAATCAGGCAAGAGATGGTGCCTAAGCAACTGTGTATGTATAAAATCTTCACTCAACATTCTTTAAGAATTTTAAAATAGATATGGACATTTTCTCATAAATAACCAATTAAATATATATATTCAACAAAATTAGTTTTAAATTAAAATATCTTAGTATATTAAGCTTATTTTTGTCTTATATTAGATATTTCGATTAAAATAATTCTACCTAATATAATAATGACAAGTTTTATATCCTTTCATATTAAGAAAATAATATAATTAAAATGCATTTTTTGATACCAAGTTATAAGAAATGTGAAAAGAATCTGTGTTCTGAAGAAATTTATATTTTAAGACATCCATTGTAGGGTCAATTCTGAGTACAGACAATTTCAAAAGGGTTTTCCCACACAAGTTGCACCTATCAAGCTCTACTCCATGTTAAGCAGCCAGGGGACAGATACTAATTGTGCTCCCAGTTTGTAGTGCATCCGTTTAGCACTATTGATCTACTAACAAAATGAAAGTAAACTAAACAAGAACCAGTCTCCACACCAAAGGAATGATCTATTGATTCCTTCTGACAGTGCTTTGTCTACACACCAGTGTGCATGCGAAGCACAAAGCTGTGGAGAATCAAACAGGTCAGACACAGGTCTTGAGAGCAACATGGTAGTCAAGATTAAGGGAGACCATAAAAGGAACCTGGATTGAAGCCTCCCTGATAGGCAGTCATGAAAAATTCTATCATCAGATGTGCTAAAAAACCACTGCTTAAATATTTAATGGGGAAAATACTGCCATAGAGTCTTGGGAGAAACTCTGAAGAAATTAACATTAAGAATGACTTTTTAGCCTGGTGTTGATGGCACACACTATTAATCCCAGCACTCCGGAGGCAGAGGCAGGTAGATCTATGTGAGTTCGAGGCCAGCCTGGCCTCCAGAGCAAGTGCCAATATAGGCTCCAAAGCTACACAGAGAAACCCAGTCTCGAAAAACCAAAAGGAATGACTTTTTAGTGAATTCAGAAGAAGACATGGTATGATGTCAGTCGTTCTCTTATTTGACATGTGACATTTTCTTGTTGACAGGCTTATTTCCATTTCCATTTATTGTATCAAATACTTCATAGAACTCAAATGTCCCAACGTCCATACTTCTCTTAAACATGCCTCTTGGGCTTGGTTTAGAACCCCGTGGTGAGCCTATATAGTCCTTTGGGGGCAAAAGGATATGCTGACCTTTAGGTTACTTTCAGATTTTGACTTGAATAATAATATGCTCTCTCAAATTCAAAACCACATTTAACAGGAACCATACAATGACATGATTAGCTGTTGTGATGTCATGGATTTTGCTTCCGTTGGGTTGCCCCATTTCCAAGCAGAATAGTTTAGTTAGTTCATAACTTGATTGGTTCTATACAAATTTTCATTTCTGAATCCTTTTTTTTTCCTTTTGTTACTGTGAGCACAGTGCATGAACTCCAAGTTTGGGTTTAATTCTCAGACTAGTATTTACCTACAGCCTTGCCTTGTGTAGGGGAGCTGAAGGTTTGTGATTTAAAACCCAGTTACGTCTTAGGTTCTCCAATCCATGTTTTACATCATTTGCAGATTTTCTTACACTTTAGATTTAAAACTCCAATGTATCATGCTGAGCTGATGAGAGGTTGCGAGACGGGAGAAATATTTCCTGGCATAATCACAAAATAGTAATTCATCAGGTTGTCAGCTTTTCCACCCCATGGAAAAAAATTAACAAGCTATAGTAAAATATATGCATATGAAAAAACCCTTTGTTTAATCATATCTATAGCATTAGAACACAAAGGAGACTAATTGTGCCATTATAGTGTGGGAGAAATAGTTTATCAACAGTTTTCTTCATTTATTATTTTTTCTTACCTTCGGGTTTCATTTTCTGGGACTTGTAACATTTTGGGAGGAAAACTAAGTGCTGGCCTATATCAACATTGCTACTATAAAAATACTCTGTGTTATGAATTATTCAAGTTAGCATGTCTTTGGGGGATATTTGAGGACTCTAATATGGTCAGATGTGACCTTCTGCTAGGAATAAAAACTAATTTATGTATAGAAATACTGGACTCAATAAAATAACATTTAAAAATATATGTCAAAGATCAAAATGCTATTTCCTACTTATGTATACCCACAGACACACACACACAGAGAGAGAGAGAGAGAGGGGGGGGGAGGGAGGAAGGGGAGAGAGGGAGAGAGAGAGAGAGAGAGAGAGAGAGAGAGAGAGAGAGAGAGAGAGAGAGAGAGAGAGGAAGAAAGGGATGGGGGAAGAAACTTTAATTAGATGTTAGCTTTGCATTGAAACCAATTGGGGCTTCTATTTGAATATGTATTTAAAAGAATAAAAAAGAAACTGTGGTGACTTATGTTCAGAGGATGTACCTGACAGCTGAAAAGCTCAGTAGCTGTGGGGAAGTAGCCTACACATTCTGACTTTGCTTATGCAACAGAGCTCATTGTTAATTTGAACCATGGTAAGTAGCAACTCGGGCAGTTGTACATATGTGTTTTTCCTGTTGTGCATGCCTTTCCTGACCCAGGCCAACAAAAGGATCATTACATGGTAATGACAAGGAGCAGAAGGAAATGTGTTCCTGAATGCCTGCACAATCCAAATCTAGCCATTTATAATCCTTTCTTCAAAGACATTTCCTTCTAAACCATTGAAGTAGTCTATGCAACAATCATAAGCTCCATTCACTATTCATTCAGTTCGCAGTAAAATTAGTATTTCATACTGTATTAATTTTTCAAATTTCTAATTTTAAATTTTCACTCAAAACACATTATAAAAAGAATCTTTACTGCTTGAAATAAGATCAAAATGTGTGTGGTTTATAATTAAACCCATACTTAGACGCTGAAATTTCTATGTCCCTTGGTTCATAATATTTATAATATTAAATAGTATTTGAAGGGAGAGGTTACTTAAATAGAAGTAGTGATAAAATGAATAGTATTAATCACATTCTTTCTAAGTTAGCAGAGTTTAAGCACCTCCTTTTAAGTCTTCTAATTTTAGAGTCTCTTCTGTTTACTGCTAAAACATTTCTATGGAGATGGGAAATAACTTTATTAAGTGAAATAAAACTAGAAATGCCCTTTATTTGTCATTTCATTAACCACAACTTTAGAAAGAAACATTACAAATGGATATTGTTGTTACAGTGTAGCATTGAAACTAGTTGAGGTTTTGAATTAATAATTAAGGACTTGCTCAAATTTCCTCCTAATTTTTTTTAAATCCTGTTGATAATCTGCTTGCATTAAATTGTGACAGGCCTGTGTAAGTGAACAGGCACCACTCTGGCCAGGCCATTCTGGTTCTGACTATTTAAATAATTGCAGACCAAGGTTGAATTTGTCCTTGGCTCAGTTGCACCAGTATGAGAAACTTCGATAATTGGCAAGATATTACAGTAAAGCAATAAGGATCCATGGCTTCATAAGAATCTAAATGTCTTTAGAATTAAGTTTACTGTATGTATATACTTTGAAATATACCTGTCATTGCTTTGATTTAATTGATTGGCTTTTCTGTTAAAGATTTGAGCTCACTCAGTACACCTCACTCCTCCTTTGTATACTCAAGTTTTGGGGGCAAACCATATAGCCTACAAGCTCTGACTGTAAAATGCATGGATACTCTTTTCCTCTTTCTCTTTTCCCTTCTCCTCACTCTACTCTTCTGTCTTCTTTCTTTCCCTGTTCCTTCTTACCTCTCTCTATCTCCTTATCTCTCAAGATAAACATAATGATGCGTAATACATGAACCTACAGTTGATCAAAGTGAGAATAAGTGTGGATAAAGTGCTTGGCCGAAAGGGGACATCTAGTCCCCACCCTTGATGACTCTGGGACCATAATGGAAAAGGGAAGGGGAGATTTTAAGAGCCAGAATTCAGTCAGGAAGAACCAGACTAAAACAATGTCTTCTGGACATGAAAAAGGGGGATGGGGAAATTGTAAGAGCCAGAGGTCGGGGAAGACCAGTCAAAAACAATATCTTCTAGACATGATCAAACCACTGCACCCCTGAACTCATAGCAGTTGTGTCTCCCTACATAGGACCTGAGCAAGATCAAGCCAATCCTATATTAGTATGGCCAGCAGATACTCACAGTTGTCATGTATGTTTGTGATGTTATTTACTAAGCTGATCCAAGATGACAATTGTATTCAAACATTTCCAGTCCACAAATCTGAATTGCTTTGCTCACTTATTCTTTGTGTGTGTGTGAGTGTGTGTGTGTGTGTGTGTGAGAGAGAGAGAGAGAGTGTGTGTGAGTGTGTGTGAGTGTGTGTGTGTGTGTGTGTGTGTGTGTGTGTGTGTGTATGTGTGTGTTAAGTAATAAATAGAAAGTAACTGATGTGTCCTTCCACCAATATATCTTGCATATTGCTGATATAGTCTGCTGCTTTCTCTCATGAAGCCCTTGGAAGCCCTTCAAATATTTCACTGTTGTTTGGAGATGACCGACACACTAGCAGCCATATAGGTGCCTAGCCTGCCATAACATTAGTGTCTGTTAAGAGTACAAAGATGCAAAATAATTACTTTTTTACTAACTTGAGGAAAACTCTGAAATGAACATGAAGAATAATAATTGTGTACAATGAGTTAAAATGTGATATTCATTAATTTTCACCTCTCTATAATTCGGTGGGCTATATGCTAAAACTTATTCTTGAAAAAGGTACCCTACATCAATGGTTATACTCCTTAGCCCCAAAATCCTTAAACATATATTCAACAGTGACCATGTCGTATCAAACAGTGGCTTTTTTTTACACATTTCCAGAGAAGAGAATATGATATAAATAAAATGTTGGAATAGAGTGACAAGAATCTGTGCTTTGGAGCAAAGTAAAAGATCTTTAATATTTAGTGTAAGTACTTCTATTTGAATGCATTTACTTTCTTTTTGATATTTGAGCTGAATTAAATGATTATTGAAATTAAATAGTTTTATATTTCAAGGTTAAAGATTTCAATAAATTCAATAATTCCTGGGTCATTAAAAATAAAGACATGGTCTTTATAAAATTGCCTAATTATACTATCCTGAAAAGGAATAGTGTTTCTTAACAGTTACCAGTGGTTTTGCTGATTTTAATACTAAATGGGCTTTTGTTTTAAGTAAGCAAAACATGAATACCATGTGAAACTATGTCTGATGTACTGCATAGCTGGAATAATTACTAAGGATGACATGCAGTAATTGGGTCTGTAACTCCAATTAGGCTGAGGCATTGACTCATTTAGACTTATGCCTTTATTCATCAGGTTTGTGGGATAAGCTTTTCTGTAGAAATAAATCCAGGGTATCTTGCTTTGAATACAAGATTCCATACCTCTCCCCTGTAGAGAGCCTGCAAGAAATCATTGAATTATTTGCTAATTGTGAGCAAAATTTACATTGATTTTTTCTCTCTCTACCTGATGTTAATAGCATCATACTTCAGGTCACTAAATACTTCCCAGCACCATTTAATTGTCAAAGATTCACTTACTCATGTGAAATTGTAGCATCACAGTCGCACACACAGGTGCAAGCATAGGTAATAAGATGGCATAAGTAGTTATTAACACTCTCCCTCATGCATCCTCATTTCACTTGGTAATGTCTTAGAGTTTATCACATAATTTGAAACCAATAATAATTTGAAAGTATATTATGTTTACTGGGTCATAGGTCTATCTGTGGCTGATTTAGATGCTTAGCATGACACTCCAGATATGATACCACAAAATGCACAACCAAAATGGGGACCTACCCATCTTCAAACTGCACCTACCAATCTTCAAATTTCACCTACTGATTTTTCAAACTCAACCTTATGTATATAGAAATTCAAAGCTTACATGTTATTTCCAGTAAAGTGATTATTTCCAATGTGTCATAAATACTACAATGCACTAGTAGAGTATTTTACATTAAAGGTGCCTGCCAGTTCTCTGCACTGATATACAAAACTGTTGCTCATTAGATTTTACTGAATTTATTGAAATATAGTTGTGTGGGGGGGAAAACAAGAACCTTTCACATTAACACAATGGGATTTTACATGGTAAATTCATTCCTCACATGGCCTCTAAATAGTTGTTAAACCAATGTTCCTCATCTTTGACATCTGTTTGAACAGAATGAATCCATTTTGAATACCCAAATCACTTTCCCAGTGACAGAATGCAGTCAATGAGGCAAAATTGTTTAGAGCAAATGAGGAAATGAAAACAAGCCAATCACCTGCTATTTACTTTCCTGGAGAGTCAAGTTTCTTTAAGGAAGAATGACATCAGAGTCTGATATAGGAAACCCTACTTATAAAGCCCCAGTATTTAGGGGATATTTTTTCAAGTATATTGAGTCAATTGATAAAATGTCCAGCAATGTTTCATAGCAATAACCAATAGTAACATGATGTTTTGCAAACTGCTGGGTAGTTCATGAATAAGTGCTCTATAAGCACAGGAAGAGGCAACATTAGTAGGACTGAACTCGATGCATTGAGAAAAAAGGTATCTTTTTTGTTTGTTTGTTTGCTTGCTTTTGTTTTTCAAGACAGGGTTTCTCTGTGTAGCTTTAGAGCCTATCCTGGCACTCATTCTGTAGACCAGGCTGGCCTTGAACTCACAGAGATCCACCTCCCTCTGCCTCCCAAGTGCTGGGATTAAAGGCATGGGCCGGCCACCAATGCCCGGCGAGAAATATGGTATTCTTATGTCTATGTGCTGTAGTATCAATGGGCTTTTTTTAATACCCTGACAAGGGAACTTGTATTTCAGCCTTGATACCTGTGTGGTGATGTTAGGAGTCTTTTGAAAGGACTGTGTGTTTGGGAGTTTGCCCTTGGAAGAGATTAAATATATTCTTATAGCATTCCCTTGATTAGTTGTTGTTTGTTTGCTTTAAGATGATTGTTATAAGAGAAACCAGACGAACCCTGCCCAGCTTCTTTGGCTTCCTCCCTGGTGATGCTATTCTTGTGTATGCACTCACTTACCATTATGACGCTATCTACCTTTATTAGAGCCCAGCTGATGCTGATGCTAACACCCTGAGTATCCAGCCCCAAGAACATCTTAAAAAACCAAGTCCACCTCAACTCAAGCTAAACTCAAATTCAACTACTGAATGCACAAAAATTGACAAATGGTATGCCATGTGCTAGAGCATCCATTTCTTGGGTTCCTTTGTTTCTCTCCACTAATACTTAAGTGTTTCTTCTGTGCCACTGTTGGATTGTGAACATCTATTCTATGAACATTGGGGAAAATTTAAACACTGAAAGGTTTAATTTTGAGACTGTTTCATGCACGGTTGGCCTGGAACTTATTATGTAAAGCTTTCTGCCTCAGCATCCCAAGTTCTGGGATTACTTATGGAATGACAATGCCTGGCTAAAAGTCATCATACACTGTATTAAAACTTAGTGTACTAGGCACATGTGTAAGTATACAACACTGTATACACTAGCACTGGGCATAGAGAGACTTGAAAATGATAATCCCATTCTGCATTGCAGAGAGACATCCACAGCCTGCCTATTACACTTTGAATTACTTCCTCTCCCTAATGTGCCTCCGTGCAATGTGTGTGGGTTCCGTGGACAAAGGCACTTACCACCAAACCTGATGACCTGAATTTGATTCCTAGGACCTACATGGTCGAAGAAGATAATTGATTCTCACATATTGTCCTCAGATCTCCACTTGCACACAATGGCACTCATGCATAAGTGGATAAACACACACACACACACACACACACACACACACACACAATAAATAAATGAATAAATAAATAAATGTAATGTCAAATAGCTAAGATCTACAAACTTCTAGATTTCAAATGAAAGATAAACACTCAATGATTGCCTGAAACTTAGGATGGTAAACTAGATAAATCCTTCCCCTGAGTGGCTTTTGGTCAGGTGTTGTATTAGAGCAACACAAATGAAAGTGAACCAGGTAGACAGATATGTGCTTGGCAATTGTTTTGGGAGCTGTGGAGGGATAATGTAATGGGCTGTCAATCTATAAAGTATGAAATACATTACAGAGGTGTTCCCTATTTAACAAAAATGTGTTAATTTTAATCAAAAAGAGGTTCTTTTTGGTTGAGTTTCATTCAGCAAAGGGAAGAAAGAAATCTGTGTCTTTCTTTCAAATCTCCATCTAGCCATGTTTCCATTAGAATTCACCGAGAAATGACTTATAAAACCAACCATTTTCTGCATCAGGTGATGGGTTTTGACAGAAACAACACTGCAGCTTTTGCAATATGGTACATTCGGAATGCTTCAAGTGTGTGATTCGGTGTGCTTTATATGACTTCCACGTGCTTAGCTAGCAGAATGTGAGTTTATTTATACAAAATTAATCAAGTGAAAAAAAGTGGTGTGTCTCCCAGTGAGCAAAGTCAGTCCTCGGAGGGGCAGTGGGGGATCAACTAGCATTATATTATCAGGAGAACTGGGCTGTATTAACAGCATAACAGAAACCTTTGCGGGAAGCATTACAGGCTTCGTACATGAAACTGATCCTAACATAAAAATAATGAAACTAATCATTTTTGTAAGGCGTTTTATTTCTGTGTTAGCTACTATTTCCGTTTTGGGTAAAATCAAAATTAGCAAACCTCTTTAAACAGAAAAACAATATCTTTCATTTTTCCATGTGATGAATATCGGATTGTGAATGTTGAAATACTCTTTAGACATGGTCCTTTGGGAGATTTTCTCAATGCTCATGCTATAAAGTTTGCACTTGTTTATCTAGACTTGAGTGTGAAGTGGTTAAACTGTTTAAATCTTTGTTCAGTTTGCCTTGATTAAGATGAGACAATTCATCCCTACCATTAATGAAAAATATGGGGGTTGATACTTATGCTAACAGAAAGGGCTTGAAAATAGGGCATGGTTTATGACACAAAGACTCCTGTGTTTTTGTCTCTAAGATATATGACCTCTGCCAAGTCACTTTCTAAAATTCAAAAGCATATATCTTTAAAATGCATCATCTCTTACAAATTGGTGAGTTCTAGAGAGTGTATGTTCACTGTGGGTACCACAGTGTAACAGTGTCCCAAAGTGTGGTAATCATTATTATTAGAACTTATACATTTAATAAATATTTATTTTTCTTCCTAAATACAATTAGTTAATATTAAAAAATACTACTGTTCTCAGTTACTTATGGTGGAGACTTTGACTTGTGCATACCAAAACTGTAGAATATGTAGAATTCTGAAGTCTTTGATCCTCAGAAACATTGGAAATTTGTCTGTTATATTAACCAGCTGAGAGATAAGCACAAGTAGGGAAAGGCAAATATCACCGCTTTAGCCTATATTTAAAGACAATTTTTGATATATTCAGAGGTATGTAAGCCTAGGCACAAGAGAACTAAATAAAATGAAAAATTCCTTCAATGGAATGCTGAGTGAGACATTCTTTTAACTCTGGTTTGAACCCTTACCAAGCTGAGTAGTATGTCCCCCATCCCACAAAATTCTTTAATGGTATATTACATTCATAAGTCAGTTTCAGCCGCTATATCCACTTAAACTGACATATGTACAGTTTTTTCAGAACCCTAAATAGATTTAAGAATGCCCACAAGTCTCAAAAGAACTTAGAACAACTGTTACAAAAACATTTTTATTTAAAAAAATCATCAGAGTGTGTAGTTTGCACTAAGTAACATTAACAACACTCAACTCTTCCCATAAAATTATTTTAAGTTTCTAAATGTGACATAATCAATATAAAACCAAGATAGTCAGTTGACTGTGTTCTAAACAGTTTCCAAATAAACCAGAGATACTGTTTCTCTTAATTATTTTAATTTCTCCTTCTTGTTTATGAAATATTCCTCCATGTTCTTCCCTGAGTCATTATGATCTCAGGATTCTTTCATTTGAACTCCCCAGGTCATAAACTTTTGCCATATTGTTTTTACAATGTTGGAAACAAGAAAGAATCCCACAGGGTCCTATGTTTTGGGATAAACGCTGCATCTTTAACTGCCAGTGTAACTATTACTTAAAGTAAGTAGTTTAAGTGAGGCAATAATTGTAAGATCGCATGCCTTGAAATTTAAATATTCTTCCAGCATCAGCCACTCTATAGCCTACTTAAATCCCTTCTTGTTCTAACATGACTCACATTTTCTTTCTAGGTTTTTCCTCTCCTCTTTCCCATACCACCCCCAAATAAAAACAACAACAAAAAACCCTCACTTTTAAACTTTAAGAAAGATATAATTTTTAATTAGACAACTGACATTTTAAAATGCTATACTTTGAGGCATTCATAAAATACCACTCTCATTTATTGCAATTAGAATATTAAGCTGCTTTACTACATATGAGAACTGAGGATACACTGGAAAAACAAACTTTAACTGCTATTTCATTATTCTTTCAAAATAACTGTATTGTGGACAGAACTTTTTCCCCTCTGTGTATGTATAGTTCAATTTAGATGAGCTAACCATAGTTAGTGTCCCAACTGTGTATCTTGACAGTAGATAGCATAGCTTTAGGTACATCAGATAATCATGCTACTTCTTAGGGTATAATTTATTAGCCATAGAACAAAGGATACATTACATATCAAGTATACATCTGTATGGCTCAACAGTCTCATTTGAAAAATGACAATATAACAACATGTACCTGAGAGTATTCGTGTGTGTGTGTGTGTGTGTGTGTGTGTGTGTGTGTGTGTGTGTGTGTGTGGACAGCTTTGGGAAGACAGTTCTTTCCCTCCTCTTCTATATGAGCTCTGAGGATGGACCTCACAAGCCCTGGGATTAGCCTTTAACTCATATCCTTATGCTCACAAGACAACTGTTTTACTGATGCTATCTCCCCAGTTCCCCCAAATGGTGTTTTCTTAAAACTAAACCAAAAACCAAACAAAATCAGAATAGAAATCAGTTCAAATTTTAATATCATTTCCAGAAGTAAATTTTTAGAGAAACACACACACACACATACATGCACAGCATTTTCAGTAGTCTCTTTTGGTTTTATTTTTGGCCCAGCTTCATATTCCATACTTTAATCTTCAGGACCTCTGCAAGATCCTTGGATGACATCTCCTAATCTCGTGTCTCCGTCACTCATGTTGCTGACATCTCTAAAATAGACCTGTAGCTTAGACACTGAAGATATATGAAATATGTAGGCATACTTATGTGCATACACATCATACTTATATTACCACAGAAGACAATTTTATCACCTAAAAGTCTTACAGACATCTTACTATATCTTCTCATTTGTCTTAGGCGATTTAGCACTTTACCTATTAAACTGCCCAAGCTTTGGAAAGAAATACTTCTAAATTAAAAATATACTTGCCCCAGCCCCACAAAAAAAATGTTCCCTGTCATCTATCAGTAGGTGAATATTTACTAGGCACCTTCCTCATCACTGTTTTATTTCCTTATTTTAAGGATAAATAACTGAACGCATCCCAGTGTCCCCTCATGTAATGGGTTGACTTACAAATGTATGGGCTAGCACTCTTTCATTTTACTATAATCTAAACTGCCTGCCACACCTGCAAGTTGTACCTTGTTAGTCACCATTCATGTTTTTTACATTGTTGTTTTATTTCTATTAGAGGATGCACGGATTAGAAAGAATTGCAGATAACTCAGTCTTAGCATAATTTATGGATGTGAATTGAGTTTTAAGTAATTAGAGACTTCCTACTACCAGGGAATCATTATATTCAAGTGTGTAAACTTTAGTTGGTATTCTTTATTAGTTCTGAAATGTATTAATATCCTTCAATAATTATGAAAATCCTTAATTATTTTCATTTTAATCGTGGTCCTCACTAGACTTCTAGATTCTAGAAGACAAAACATAAGTCATATAAGCCATTACTTCTTAGGGTCCTTTTGAGTGTCTTGCATGGGATAGTTAGTATTTTAGCTATCATTTTGATTAATTTTGAACAATTAACTACTTAAATCAAAGTCTAAAATCACACTGAGATTTCATAACATGAGCATTCTTGAAGAAAATTTTAGTCATGAGAAGGTAGATTGCAAACATGTTGAGTAGCTCACAAATACATACCTTTCTTTTGGATAGTGTATCCAATCACCTCATTTACTCTAGATTCTCCTTTCCCTCCAGTGGTTGGAACAAGACTAACTCCCCGCCTTAATGTGAAAAACAAACAAAAAAAAAAAAACAGGAAGAGGAAAAAGAGGAAAGAATGTAAAGAATCTTAATTGGACCTTTTAAATAACATAATTTCAGAATGTTGTCCCTTCGAAATATAAATATACACTGGCACATTCCTTTTGTGTTTTTAGCCTTGTCCATCACATCGATGTGTATATCCACTTGTCCTATGTTGATAACCATCCAAACATAATTGTCTTTGAAAAAGAAGGTAAGCATTCAATTTGGGTTTTTGTCTTTGTATTTTCTGGGCTTTGACCTTGCTAAATATAGCTTTCTCTGGCTAGGATCATCATTTTCCATATTTGTCCATTGTCATCACATGGGTCATGCTCCTAGATTAAGCCACAGACTTCCTTACAATTAAGCCTGTCTTGATTGCAAGCCAGGAGACTGGGGACTTTTTGTTTACTTATCCCATACATTGTTGAGGCAGGAAACTGTAAATATTTAATTTCCTATTAATTGTATGATATAGCAACATGCTATTGCTTTTTTCTATAGAGACATATGTTCATAGTCATATATCTGACTTGTAACATTTCACAGCTTAGCCATGTGACAGGCATTTCCTTTCAATGTTTTAGTCATCATGAACTCAACACTATGATTTTCACTACAGCTAATTTCACTTCCTTTGAGTTTTATATTCTTCCCTTTCTAATTATTTATATTCCTTTCTTCTATTCATTCATTTGCAGTGAATTTTGATCTACCGCTAAATATCCTGAAAGGGGAGGCATATACTCCATCATACTTCAGACTACTTACCTTGTCTTGATAAGACACACATTCCTAAACCAAGGCTCCATCCATAATCTGCCATCACCTGATTGAGCAAAAGTGACTTAAAGCTAGGAGGTGGCAAGAGTAAATGGATGAGTAATTCAGTGTTGCTGATGTAAAGTAGATATTTTTATTCACTGCCTTCTTTGAAAGGTAAAGTAATCTAAGGAAACCAGCAAGAAGAATGAGACTGTAATGCTTATAGAAGAAGCAGCCAGTTTACCTACTGTTACAATGAGTGGAGTCACTACTGTAATTAGCAAAGCTTACATGCTTGATTAATGACAGAGACTTCTCTTAGTCCCTTGAAAAGGGGACCCTGGATCATTAAATCCACTGTGAAAAATTGTTGGAAACAGTTATAATTGCTATAGACATTTTTCTTTTTACAGTTACACCAGACAGAAAGAATGTTTAGGAACAAAACAACAAAAAAAAGAAACTAAAAATCTTAAGACTAAAATATTCTGGTAGTAGCTAACATTGTGAAGACGCTGAAAAGACAGATGGTTGTGCCTGAAACTGAAATAGAAGTTTTCTTTTTAAAGAAACAATAGAGATGATAATCAATAAATTTGTGTCATTCATTCAATAAATGAACATCAGTGTGTGTCAATAATGATGGTGCACACTGTAATCTCAGCCAGAAAATCCTGAGTTGGAGGTCCATCGTGAGAAGATGACGAGGAAGGAGAAGTAGAAGAGCAGAAGAATGGGGAAGAGGAAGTTGAGGATGAGGAGGAAAAAGAAAAAGCCAATGCAAACAGAAGAAAATACGTGCCAAATGCCATCATTAAATGTATTTATGTGCATATATTCACACATATATGATTGTATTTGCCACTTTTCTTGCTTCTTTTTCTTTATAGGTAAGTTCCCTTAAGTTTCATAAAACTGGGAAGCTTCTTTAATGAACTGTTCACAAGTGCAGACAGAGTCTTCAACAGGAAAATAGATTTGTATTTTTTGTTTGTTTGTTTGTTTTCCGAGACAGCGTTTCTCTGTGTAGCTTTGGAGCCTATCATGGCACTCGCTCTGGAGACCAGGCTGGCCTCAAACTCACAGAGATCCTCCTGAGTGCTGGGCATATTTGTATTTTCTTTCCTCTTATTCAAGTAAAAGAAAACATGGGTAATGGGGCCATGTCTTGTTGTCATGGAGAGATAAGGAAATTATTCAGAGAACAATTTCCTTCTCCCCATGAATTCTGAGTACCCAATTTCAGTACCCCAGAATAGAACCATATTATAATATTACAGAATACCATATATACTACTAGTAGTAAATGGAAGGTGTCTGGGTACCACCTACTAGAATACAATCCTGTTGGAAGCACTATCAGTGTTTGACTTGTGAACTTTTTCATCGTTTAGGACAGAAGGCAAATATATACTGAAGATCTGAAACTAAAACTGAACAAGACATGAGGCCTGTAGACATGAATCATAGTTATTTGCATTTTGTTGGTAGGGTGTGTGTACTGTCTTGGGCTCGATTAGCACTCATCTACATGAAAATGTTTCTAGCATGTTTCCGCAAAAGCAAGTAAAGATACAAAATCTGCTGAAAGCAGGGTGCAGAATGTTCATTCTGTTTTGATTCAATGACATTTTGTAATGGACCAAGTTAGAAATTCAGTGGCAAACCTCATCTCAGTGATTTAAGGAAGCAGTCCAAGCCAATCTTAAGCACCAGATGTTGGGCTCTTCCTAAGGGAGTGATGTTTGGAGCTTAACTGGAATAACTGTGCTGGCTTTAATTCTGCCTGAACATCCTTCTTCATCTCTACATAAGAGAGCTCATCATGGAGGAATACTCTCCCTGAAGAACAAGCATGAATTATTTGAATAAGATTCTGCAGGCTGGTGTCTTTTCTTGTCTCATCATCAAACGAAATTATGGTTACCATTGAAATATGGTGACAGAAGGCATGCTGGGAAACTCTGTGTCTGAGAACTGAACTCCCCACTTCCCAATTACACATGGCTCTGTGTCAAGAGTGTTGACAGATGTTTGTTGCTTTTCAGATAACCCTTGCTACTTGGTCCCACACTGAGTAGAGATCACATCACACTCTACTCTTACTGGAGTCCGAACATACTCTGATTTGCCATGTGTGTGCAGTCTGCAGGCGCTATTAGCCCTGCTTGAGTAGCCCTTGATAACACTCTCTAGGAAGTCAATTAAAGATGGCAGAGGGTGGGCTGGACTGATTCTTTTGTCTTTTTAACTAAGACATTTGGTGAAGTAAAAATTAAACTGTTGTGAACAGGTTATTTATAGTTTTCCAGAAACCAGTAGCCCCATGAATTACTTTTACTTTTTCCTTTATCTTAATCTTTTTTTAACAAGTTAAATGCTAGACAAATAGTTCAAATTTTGAAGAGGAAGAGGTAAAAGCTTAGAGAAGACAAATGGTACCAGTTTTAAACTATACTATTCATTAAATAATTAATTATCTTTAAAACAGCGTCACACTATGTATCCCTGACTGGCCTGAAAAATCACTATGTTGACCAGCCTAACCACAAATTCAAAAAGATCCTCTTGTTTGTGCCTCCTGAATGTTGGTATTAAAGTCATGAGCCACCATACCCAGAAAATTGAATATTTTCATTCATGGTAATCATTAGAGTTATCTTCAGAGAAAAATGAACAACAGAGTTGCTGCACTTTGAAATTGACAGAAGCTGTGGTTACCTGCACAACACCCGAGCAAGATCAAGCCAGTCAAATATCCAATGTGTTTAGGGGAAGGGGCTCATGAGTTGCACCCTAGCTGTGGAGATTTTAGCAGCTGATAGCTGCTGGAGAGAGGAGAGAGAGTTTTCTTCAGAGGTGTTACCAGTGGTAGGTCACCTATTCTCCAATGGACAGGTATATACCTATGCATGTATGGGCAGAGCTCAGTGAGTTATATATCAAAAAATTAAGAAGAAAATGACATTAATTTGGGAGGAATATATGTGTGGGGAGGGGTGTTCTAGAGGAGATGAAGGGGGAGTGGAATACAGGTATGATGTAAATATATGTATACATGTATGAATTTACCAAAGAATAAATTACAAAGAGTTAAGGATAGGTGAAGAGGCAATCTTCTTTCCTTATTTGTAATTGCAAAAACCAATGAAAATTCACTTTGCGTGTCAACCAGTACCAGTGGGGTTATACATAGTTTATAGATTTGTAATAAATGCAAGTGAAAAGAAAGAGAAAAAATAAAATGATTTGAAGGTTTACAGTAGCCAAAAGAAGAAGTTTATTTAAATGGGGAAGAAGAGAAGACCTCAGCTGTGTAGGTTAAAGGATCGTAAATTAATATCATAGCAGCAGTCATTACAGAGAGAGCAGTACCATTCTGATCATCAACATAGTCCACTTTTGCTTGTGTTCTTCTTTCTTGTGAAGAAATGAAGTGTCCCAAATCTAGCTCATCTTAGAAATGCACTCAGAAACAGAAAAAAGGAAATGTATTCTCATAGAAATGTTAATCATGAATTTTGAATTAAAAGTAGACTTAGCCTAATGTTCAAATCACCATCTCACAGTATGGTGCAATACTGATTATAATGAAAACCTCAGTCACCAAGTTAGATTATCTTTAATACACTTTGATTATTGGGTTACAGATTCACAAAATATATCCACTTCATCTAATTTTCCTTCACAATATTTTTAAAGTGTTTTCTAGAATAAAAATGATCTATTTTTAGTCCTGCCTCCTGTTCATTCATACTAACAGAATAAAATTAGAAATCTTGAAATTTATGTCCTTTCATTCATGAAGCTTTCTCTCGTGCAGGATCATTATTATATTTTCTTCACATTTTAGATGGGAAATCTTGGTCATGTAATGGACATGTGTCTGCTTCATCTACTAGGAAACTGAGCTATTTTAAAATAGAGGTCCATTACTTGGACTTTAAAGGTTTTGTCTTTCTGATATGATAAGCAATACAATGCCCTAAATTTCCAGGACTGTATGAATTATATAAAATAGTGATTAAAATAAGAAACTATTGACATTGCATGGAAGACTGTTCCATAATTATTCTTTTCTTATGAAGACTATTCATTGATAACAAACATTTCTCATGTATTGAGTGAGTAAAACTTGGAACTACAGTAGAACTTTCCATTGTGAATGCATAATAAGTAACTATCATATTCAATAAGAAAAATTGAAATTTGTCATTCATCTTTTTTAGTCAATCAAAGTGCACTTTATACCTGTTATATGCCAAAATGGCTACCTCAAGTTTGTGAATTTAACAGTAAAAAGTTGAAATTTCTTCTCTTTCTCATATTTTATCTGCCTAAAGTAAGTCAAGTGACATCCAGCAGATGTAATGATGTCTCAAACAGTTAAAAAGGAGTGGAGGCAAAGAATGGAATCAGGATGCCCATCACCATTACAGGTCCTTGTTAATGCTCTATTTGATATAAGGGTGTGTGTGTGTGTGTGTGTGTGTGTGTATTAGGAATGGAAGAAGAATGACTCCCCGAGCTACTTTTATATAATGGTGCTGGGTACTGTCATGAAAGATTAAAGACAAGGAGACTTTTGTGACAAAAATAAGACTTTAATATTGGGCATATTAAATCTACGATATTGAAGCATCAATATGAGGCTGGAAGGTAAATGCAGGGCTAAAGTCCCAGGAGGGCTTGGTGCTGAAGAATGATTTCTTGGGTCATCAGTGTGAGGGCAGAGTTAGAAGTCATTAAGAGAGAAGAAAGATGTATAGTTGGGATACTCATTTTGAGTGAACTGACTATGTCTTGATAATAGGAAGTTTCAGTTGCTGTATATAGCTGAGTAATGGCTAGTAGAAATAAAATATAGATAGCATTCTAGAAGTCACAGTAAGAAATGTACAGTTATAAAAGTATATTTTTTATCCAATGGAAGATTGTGTGATGGGAAGACAAAACATATGACAGAAACTTTTGGCATAATAATTCTGTTGGCCAAGGGATTGCAATGATTCGACTATGAGAGAAGAGATGTGTGCCTGCTTGGTAAATCAATGTCATTACTTAGATAAGTTCAATTGCCAGCAGACTCCTGAATTTAAAAAAAAAAAAAACTCATTGGTAAAGACTATCCCAGTGTTCATTTTACTATTTAAGGTTAACTACAAGGCATTTTATAGATCTGACATTAACTGTCATCCTATAAAATAACTATAATAAAATACTCAATAAGATTATCAAACTTTATCTATATGCATACACATCACTTATATCCTTTTAAAAGAATCTATGTTTGTTTTTGGGAAATGGTTTCATGTAGGCTAGGTTTCACAGAACTTCCTATGTAGCCAAGGGTGGTCTTAAGATCCTGGGTATCCTGCCCCCTCCTTTCTGGAGTGCTGGGATTGCAGGAATGCAGCATCAGGCCTAGTGCTCCACTAACTCATTTATGTAAAAACAAATATTTGCTTTATGTTTGAAACTCTATGAAATACCAACTATAGGAATACCAATACAGTAACTTTTAAATAATCTTTGGCAAGGTATTTTATGCATCTTCTAGAGAAAGCATCACTAATAAACTTTTCTATGGTGAAAATCTTTTATAATTTTTAAGGAGATGTCACTTAGATTTTTTTCACATATCTTAAGCACATTTATGGTATCACAATACATAAATAGGAAAGAATAAAAATAGTTCTATAAGCATTATTCTTAAAAGTATCTGTTGATACTTAACATATGTGATGTTTTCAAGTCTTTCTCAAGTTTAGCAGACTCAACTCTTTCTCTGTGGGTTGTTTACTAACCTCTCCTTTGTGACATTTGAAACACTTCTCTACATGGTAATCCTTCATCTCCATACCCTGCATTCTTCTGTTGTCCACCTACAAGGGCTTTTACTGATGTTAAAGGAAAGGAACTTAAGAAACTTTATGAGTTTGCCTTCTGTCTCATAATGATCATAAAAATAATGTACATCTTGATCAGGCTTCTGGAATGGTTGTCTACCATCCCAAACATGTTGTACTGACTTCTATATTGAGTGGACCAGCTGTTCTGTAGTTTCAGTTTGTCTCACCAAGTGACTCTTGTAAGTGGTTATATTTCTATGGGGCTGCTGGCAGTGGAACCAGTATTTATCCCTAGTGTGTGAACTGGCTTTTGGAGCCTATTCCCTATGGAGGGATACCTTGCTCAGCCTAGATACTGGGGAAAGGCCTAGGTCCTGCCCCAAATGATGTGACAGACTTTGATGATCCCCCATGAGAGGCTTCACCCTCCCTGAGGAGTGTATGGGTGGTGGGATGGGGAGATGGTGGGGTAAGGGGAAGGACTCAAGGGAGAGGGAATGAGGATTGGTATGTAAAATACGATTTTTAATTTAAATAGTAAAAAAAAGAAAGTAAGAAGAAAAGGCAAAGCAGATGTGGTGAAATCTTTTCTTTTGCTCTCATTCTTCGTTTCCCAATATTTTTATTTCTGATGGAATGTGTTATTACTAGAGTCTTCTGTGTTTTCCTGAGTTTTATGTACATGCAAGCACATTCCAGCATGTTTATTTTCTTCTTGCCCTTTATTAACAAGATTTCACACCACACACTGAGACACCCATTCTAGAACATGGAGACTAAGAACATTGCTCTCCTTTGCATTTCTTCAGGGATAATTCCAACTTTTTTTTCTGGTTTTGCTGCATTCTGAGTTCCAAATTGAAATTTTTCTGTACGTCTTAAACAATATCTTTTCAAAATATTTCATACTCCAAAGTATGCTATAAAGTGCTCTTAATAGAATGTGCAGTCTATAGTTGTTGAATAACAAAAGTGAATGAATAAATAATAATAAAATATTTCTCTTACCTGGCATTAATAGCTACCACTAGAACTGTTGGAAAATAAAATATGAGTGTATAATCTATTTAGGTATCAATTAGCAAAAGTTAAATATTTTACAAAAATCACTCTTTAGACGTTAGCCTGCTTGTAACCTCTTGGGGAAAAGATATAATTTTGGTAAAGAAACTACTGAAGTTCTGTTCCTTTAGTATCTTGCAATGCAAATAATCATCTTAATGTCTTTGATCTAAAATATATTTTGTATACCCATCCAAGTTTTCATAATAGAGGTTTGTACTAATTATCATCTTCTGTTAGTGACTGCATGGTATTTGGAGAATTTCAATCTGAATAGTATCCAGTAATTCTGTGCTTAAGGCATGTCTAGTACTTCATCTTTGATCTCTCCATCCTAATGTTCAACCTGTAATGACTAAGGACCTCTTTACTTTAAAAATTCGCTACATTCTAGGGTAAATGGTATCACATGGTCTAAGTCATCATGTCTCTCCATGCTAAACTGCAAAAGAAGGAAAATATGATTGAGTCCTACTTAGAACCACCAAAAAATCCACACACATCTCAAAGGAGTGGGCTTCACTGAGGTTAATATAGGAAGGTTTAAAATGTAGTAGCTGAGAAGTAGCACATCCCTGATGGCTGAGGGAGGCAAACAGATCTCAATTTGTGATCCCCTGGGCAAGTAGTTGGTGCTGAACTCTTGAGGGCTTCCATGGTGCTGTCCTGTACCTCATCAAATTATGTTCAGTAATAAATCTCACATTCAGAAAAAAATACAAATGTAGGTTTTTAATTAAAACACACACTTATTTTTTCAAACACTTAATGACTTTTGCAAAAACACATGCCACTTTCATTGGGGTCCTCAATATGCATTATGCTTTGAGAAGATAATATTTGCATCTAGTATCAGTTTGTTTTCACAGATTAAAGGGAGAGGCTTGCAGGGAGGGTGGACTACCATCAATACACTCAGAAATTCTGCTTTTCATAGGTAAACAAAAGTTGTCAAGCACATTGTGTTGCAGTCACTCTGGCGACGTAATAGCAGTTTTCTGTGGTAATTAAAGCTTGGTCTTCTAGACATCTGCATTCACAGAAAGTGCTGAGCTGTGCTCGTTGCTTCCCCTCTCCTGTTTAGCTGTCAAAACACAGTGCTGCTTTGGGGGGTTTACGGTAGATGAAGAGTGAGACTGCTGCATGTTAACTGTGGCATTCAGAAATCCTTGGGTCGTGCAGAAAAAAAGAAAGAGGGTCTGAACGTCTTTGGTATGAGCTGTGTTCAAGCCTTTTTTTTTTTTTCATCAGTCAATTTAAAAATAAACATGGTACCATTTCAGTTAGGAGACACGTCCAGCTCCTTGTCATGTAGTCATCAAATTGTACATTTCCTGAAGAGTCTGAGATGTCAGATTACGTCTGTTTCAGCAACATTCATGAGAGTGTAGAGTAATGCTATTTTGCAGTGTGGACATATGCAAATCACATTATTGGATGGGTTATACTCAAGACCCTGCCGACATGTGGCACTTGATTCTTGAAGTATTAAAAATTCAAACCTAATCCAATGCAGTTTCATGTAGTCCCTGGTTTTGTATAAAAGACAAAAGTAATCAGTCTACCCCCCCCCCCAAATTTTCACTTTTATAAAAGGACAATAATGTTCCTCACATATCTTTTCACTGGCCGACTTTGAGACAGTTATTATAAAGTACATTGTTAAGCTCAAGAAACAATAGCTATTATCAGTCAGGAATATTCAAACCTAAAGTCCAAGGAGGCATTATAGTATATGTCTGTCATGCCAGTGAAAAGATAAAGCAAGAGTAGTTTCAAGTAACATGGGTTCTTGACAGGGAAGGTTAACCCTGATCTTCTCTTTCCAACCCCCATTTCATCAGCAGGGGTGAGATTACTTTGAGACCCTGCCAATAGGTAATAAATAACACATAAATTCCAGGACACCCTTGCACTGTAGAGTGCCCTAATGTGTAATAATCCTTAGACTATTGAGTTTATAACTCATGACATCTGGCAGTTACTTGGCATTGTAATTCATGGAGATCATGCACATCAGAATGCACCATGGGAGAAAAACATCAGAGCAACAAGGCCTTGAAGCTACAGGGCTAGGATAGAATGACAGGGAGATGCTACTGAGGTTGTGCACCTCTGTGACCTGAGCAGTGTCAGGATGCTGTAAAAGCTAATGCTTTCAGTTAGGACCAGCCAGGTGGGAGGAGAAACATGACCTGTTGGCATCCTGCATAAAAACAGCACATTAATATTTACTCAACACTGCTCTGCATTCACTTCTTTCAAATGGACAGATGAGGCTCCAGAGGAGACAAAAGATTGGTGAACTTAGAATTTAAACATATCTCTTATGTCCATTTGAAACTTGAAGTAAAATTTAAATGGCTATATTAAATTAGATTTTTATAAATATACATAAAAGTTAATTGAGTCCCTCATTTTTTTTTGTGGCCAAAGGGTAAATGGGGAGTGGTAGAGAAAAATGTGAAAGTAGTGGGCATAGAATATATTCTACCAGTAGCCTGCGAGCGGCCATTCTGGCACCCACATCTTCTTCTCTTTGGCAGAGGACTTGAGGCTCGTGGAATAGAAACCAGGTTTCGAAACTCATATCAGACAGATGGTCACTTGTAATTACCCTGTCAATATAAATTCCATATAGAAAAACTAGTTTGTTTACTTTCTCATTTATTTATTTCTTACCAAACCCACATTTATAAAAGTAATAGGTGATATCAGAAGTGCCACAAAAGCTCAACTCCCCTTTGGAGACCATATTGAGCAATCTTAGTTGATGCTCAGATTGTCTGTGTAGTGATAGATTTTCAGTTAAAAATACTCTTGTTTTCTAATGCTCAGAGCTACGGGTCCTTGGGTTGTACTCAGTCCTCCATGGAGAAGTGCTCAGATGCAGTCACTCTGAGAGGAGAACAGATATTCTAATGCGATGTAAATTTTGTTCTGAAGTAATGTATCATCACAAACACATTTTGCCTAGTAGTGATGCTTCTACATGCTATTTTCCTCATGACACAATGTAGCATAATTTCTAATGTGTCACTTTTTTTTTTTTTTTAGAATTTCCTGTAATACCTCATGACCAATTTTGTAGACACGGGTTCTTTAATGGAGAAAAGAAGAAAAACTGGTTAAACATCAATTAGCATCAAGCCACAGCTTCCTCATAAACTTGTGGGTAGGGTATGCAGATCCTTGTCAAATATCAGATGCTAGGCTTTTCCAAAAATAGTACTTCCAAGTGTTGAAGGAATGCCAAGTGCTGGCTCCTTCACAGCAAAGCAAAGGAAATGATTGCCAGAGACAGGCCTGGAGTCTGCCATGGTCAGATGTCACCAGTTTGCAGTGCCACATGTGATCCAAGAGTTTATGAATGATCTCAACACTTGGTCCCCAAGGAGAACATATGCATTACAGAGGTTATGGATACAAATTACAGAGAGCACAATGTTTCCATGCAATTTCTAAGAATCCTTCAGCAAGTTTTAAACATTAATGGAAAACATTAAGGAAGACTTGGCACTCTTAGCAAGACTTCAAATTATACCGTGGGTGAGGACAGAGCAGGGCTTAAAAAAAAAAAAAAGATTGAAGAATAAAGACTTGGCTAAGAGCAAGGAGCTGGCCATTCCTCTTGCGTGAATTGTGTGTTTGTGTATTTTATTCCCAGTAGAATTCCAGGCTTCACAAAGTGCTATCACTTGAAAATGAGCAAGTCACAGGGCATCCTTGTTTATTCAACATGCTCCAATTCATACTGCTGCTTTATCTGCATCATTTGCTGAGTGAGTTTGCTTATACAAGGCGTATTTCTGGAGGGAGGGGTGCTGGAATTGCCTGCTTGCTGCTGGGGTTCCAGGGTGTCAGCTTGCACAGCAGTAGCAGGATGTTTCCCTACTGAGCAATTTCTTTCCCATTCTCCTTCTGTCCACGAGAAGCCACTTATATTTTGTTCCCCAAATATAAGATAGTGTTCTGTATACAGTTGGTAGCTGACCTGCTCTTTCTAGTCATATTTTATATGGCTGTGAAACCTTTGAAAGTTTGTTTTTAATACAGTAAAGTATAAGAAAAATAAGAATCAAGCTGCTGCATTGTAGTGGGAAGCTTTCTGTTGCAAAGGAAAGCTGGCTTTAATATGAAAGGAAACTTAACCAGAACGGTCAGAGTTGGTGATGTGTTCAGGGTTGGTTTTCCCAGGCATACCAACAATCGATATCTTTCTGGCTCCTGAACTACCATCCTCTCACATGGAGCTTTTCTGGGCTCTCAACAAGGCTGCCAGCAATGACCATGGAGAGACAGCCTGCTTCCCTCTCATAGATGTAAGGAAAATCAATCCAGTGTTTCACATGTGTTGTAAATAACCCTGATCACTTCCAGTGATCCAGTGTTAACCTCTGCTGGGATTTGATGGTGGTAGGATTAAGGAAATACTTTGCCTCCATTTTACTAGTGGCTATTCCTTCTGTTTTCTATAGCTGATTGAGTTTTGCTATTCTGTGCAATAATCCATGTCACCATTTTTGGTACCAGCACAAAATCTGCTATTTTCTTAGTATCTCAAACTGTCTGGTTTTTATATTAGACAAGGTGAGGATTCAAAGGCATTGATCCATTAAATCCAAGCAACTAAATCTTGTCTTCGAAATATCATAATAAAATTAAAACATTGTGGTCTATGCTAAATGATAAAAAAGATTGAAATGTACATTTTAGAATTTATGGTTCAATCAACCAATGAAAGATACTTGATTAATTCTTGTGTGGCCTTTCAAGAAGAGAGTTTTTAGAAGAATACCTTCTCAACTTAAGTATAAAAAGAATTTTCTTGTGAATGAGTTGGAAACTGACAAGCACAGATGAGTTACATACATGAGAAATAAATAAGCAAGAGTCAGAGAACAAAGAGGTAGAGAAGAGATACTTATGGCAGAAAGAGCTTCGTGTTCCAATGAAACCTGGTAATTAGTGGTTCCTCTGTTTACCTAGGGTAGGAGAGTTATTTATACATTTGTTGCAAGCCTGGAGATATAATTAGAAATGTAATTCTAAGCAATACCTGAACTTGTATTAAGGAGAGAATTTTGCTTTAACCTTATCCTGGTTTGAATCAGAATCAATCTCTTAGGTTTATATATTTGAATGTTTAGTCACTAGGGAGACTGTTTGAAAGGATTAGAAGGATTTGGAGGTTTGGCCTTGTTAGAAGTGTATCACTGAGAGTGGGTTGTGAAAAAGCCAGGATATCCCCCTCTCTCTCTCCACTTTCTCTCTCAGATGGTGCTCCTGCATCTGTTGTGTACTTCCATGCTTCCTGCTATGATGATAATACAATAAACTTCTGACCTCTGAAACTGTAAATAGGACTCCAGATAATGCTTTGTCCTGTAAGAGTTGCCTTGGCCATATTGTCTCTTCACATCACTATAGCAGTGATGAAGGCAAACCTTTAAAAAGTGAATAAAAATTGATATGATCTTTTCATTTTAGTAAACCTATAACAGCTTCAATGAAGAGCCTAAAGATATCCAATATTTTTGTGTTAATTTAAAGAAGATATAAGGTCTTCTGAATGACAGTAATGGGAATACTAGAAGTAGAACATGCGGTGTGAGAAATTAGTTACCGCAATGACTGACAGGATTCTAATCTCAGACACACTAGGTGTGAACCTTGCACTTATTTAACTTACTGAACATGTGTTCAAATGACCTCCAGAAAAACATAAGGCTATGGTTAGTATGTAAAATATCTGTAACAAATTGTAGCTATCACTGTTGGTGAATTATCTTTAACATAGGGATTAAAAATTATAGTCATGTGGTTCTTTTCCTTAACCCACAATAGTGGTAGTAGTATAGAACCCTGAATTCTGAGCAAATCATGATTGTTAAACACCTATCTACCTGTGATTGCCTGAAAAAACTCTGCACAAGACTGGGTCCACCAGCATCCAGATGTAGAAGAGTTGTGACACAGGGACCTCACAGTTCCCTGAAGAGTTATATATAGTCCATGGGTGAAGGGAGGGACAAAGATTTTCTGCAATGTTGAAGAAACTGGTGAGGTACAAATACTTCTAAACTACTCTGCTACTGTAAATAACAATAATGAAGATTATTGGGTGGCATGCAAATGCATATGTGTGTGTGCACACTCTCTCTCACACACACAGGCATCACACCTGCATTCCCATGCAAACACACACCCAGAGGCATGAAACAGAAGAGGAGGTAGTTGAGAAGTAGAAAGGGATTAGCTGGGGAGAGGGAAGCAACAGGGTGATGGGCAGAGTGAATACATTGAGTACAGATACGCAACTATCAAAATGAAACCCGTTATTATATGTAATGAACATATGCTAATCACATATAATGTATTTACAATAAAGAATATCCCGGAGCCTGGCATTGTGGCTGAGTGTTCGTATAGCATGTGTGAGCTCCTGAATTCCATTCCCAGCATTAGAAATGGCAAAACAGCCCATAGTTTCCTGTTTGGTTCTATGTAAGCTTTCTCTCTTTTTCTCAGTGTTGTGGCTCACTGAGATTTCATTTTGGAAAATTTAACTCTGTGCATGGAACTTGCCCTCAGGTTTCTTTATAGAGAAATCAGGGTGGCTGTGGCACAGCTCTCGCGGCTCTTGTCAATGAACACAGGGAGTAATGTTCTGCCTGCCCAGAGCACAGGTTCATTGTTCCCTCACTTGCCTTTGGCTTGAGATGGCTGTTATTCTGGCTTATCATTATAATTCCTTTTTAGGTTCCCTTTCTCACAAGCTATTTAGTTTGTTTAGGATTGTTTTCTTTATTCAGTGGTGTGCACGACTACCTCTATCAATAATGTTTCCAGGTTTTATATTACTAATGGCCTCACTGGGGAGCCTGGGTGTCCTATTTCAGAAATGTATCTTTCAAAGGTCCATTTATTGTTTAGGCTAACCTTATTATTATTGCTAATTAATTTTAATGACCTCAAATAGAAATATCTGAGTGAGAGGGAGAAGGGACTTGAAATAAGCTTGTTCCCTAACTAGAACTAATAAAATAAAATAAATTAAAAAAAGAAATATCTGAGTGATTTGCTCTAACTGAGGTTATAAAATATAAAGACAAGAGAATGGATTACTTCAGAAAAAAGGCAGAAGAAGTGATTAGTCCAAAAATGGAGATGTGAGACAAAGGAGTCAAATGTGCAAAATCTAAAATTATAAACTGGCATGAAGTATGTATGGGGCATTGTAAGAGTAACCTGCTGCTGTATACAAACCATGACAGAATTTGATAGCAATTTGAGTCTTCAAGTGTTGTGAGATTGAGAATCTCGTTTTCTTACTGATGAATGTACAGAAGATTCCCTCTGTCTCCTTTAAGAAACTCTGACCACCAGATAATGTGGCATGCATGAAAAGAGAAAAACAGGGGCAAACAAATTATTGAGAGACTTGTACTGTAGACAAGTAAATTAACTTCTGTTCACCCAGAGAGCGCATTGACAATAGACCAGAGAAAAGATTCTGCCCAAGTCTAGCTTAGTGAACCAGTGAGACGATGGGGTTTAATACAGGAGTGTGGGTGACTAAAAGAAAGCTACATCACCAATGGCTCACCCCAGCAGGGGCCACTACTCAAAAAAGCTGAATCCCTGGGGCTCCTCTTATGACGTAGATCAGCATCCTGCAGCACCTTCTCTCCGCATCTTTTAAAAAATTAGCCAGGGTCTTCTGAATCTTATAATTTTCAAAAAAAAATGTGAGTTAGAGTATTTTCCTGCTTTCAGCATTCCTTAGTTGCCCTGGTTCTTTGTGTAGGATTGAGGCCTCCTATATTTTTTTCCATATATCCAGTTGGTTTTTAATACCAAATGGTGATCCCTGAAAAAATACAAGAAATATAATACAAACCAAGCAAGTTGTTTCTCTCTCTCTCTCTCTCTCTCTCTCTCTCTCTCTCTCTCTCTCTCTCTCTCTCTCTCTCTCTCTCCCTGTCCTTTTCCCTCTCCCTCTCCCTCCCTCTCTAACCCTTCCTCTCTCTCTCTGTGTCTCTGTCTCTCTGTCTCTCTCTCTGTGAACAATTAACTAAAAAGAGATCATGCATTTGAAAAGGATCAAAGAAGGAAGAAGGGTATATGAGAGGGTTTGAAAGGTGGTGGAAAAGGAAGTGGTAAATGGTGTAATTATAATCTCAAAATATAACAAAATTATTTTTAGAAACAAAACTTCAGGAACCTTGTAAGTTTTATTTATTTCCAAAGACTTAAGTAGACTTCTAGCATGGAATGTTACAGATTGGGGGCAAGAGATAAGCAACACACACATACAAAGGCAGAGAAAAATGGGAAAAATGAAAATTTCAGCCTGTTAGGATGTCCTGTCAGAAGTATTGTGCAGTTGATTTACGTTTTGTTTGAGTGAGACAGAGGAGACACGTTTTACCCCACAACTCAGTGCAAATGAAATGGTGACAGGGAACACACAAGTTAGCTGCATTGCATGCAAACCCCAAAGAGCATATTACACGTTGAAGAGGGTACAGTACCAATTATACCATTATCTCACCCTACTCTCTGAGTGAACAGTCTGAAAGCCTAAAATTACAGATGATGTTAGATTTCTTGGCTTCATGTGCAAATTGGAGTCATTTTCCTTTTTTTTTTTTTTTTTTTTTTTTTTTTTGAATGCAAAGACTCATGTTATATTGTTTTGGAAGAGCAGTCCTTACACTTTGTTGTGATATTTCTTCATTTCATTCACCATGTCAAAGGGCTGTTTTACCAAATTTAAATTTCTGCAAATCCATGTTAGACTGGTTCTAAGAAGGATTTGCATTGGTCTTTAGTACCATTTGAGCTAAGGCTCTTTGGCATGCCGTCTGTTAGGAGGCAAGTTCTGGTGAAGGGCCTTCAAATGGCCAGATGTGCGATTTTGGAACAGATTGAGAGTCTGCCAAAACACCATTTGTTTCCAGGACCGGATAACAGAGGGGGTTCATCACCCCGTTGCCATATTTTTGCACTTCTTAGCATCGCATAAATAGGCAGCTGTTCTCTATTCAGAATATAAATTAGTCGCCAGCTTTCTCTCCCTGGAGGATATACCTACAAGAGAAACCCCAGGGTTAACCCTTCTCATCCCTTGTGTGAATGTCAAAATGTATACCCTCTCTTCATTTATCCAGTCCTTATGTATAAATATCCCATGCACTTTGCTAGATGACAGGAAAGACAAACCTGTGTACATCTCAGTGCTAGTGTGTAACACCTGTCATTAGGAGAAAAGCCTTAAATGAATCTTCTTCTAAGATGATATTGAACAGTTTGCCAAGAATCCTTTATTACTGTTCCTACAATAGGAACGTACTTCTCTCTTCCATGGCAATGCCCTCGTTAAGATGAAAAGCTATGTTAAAGGATGTATTATGAGAGAAAAAAAAAAAAAAAACACCCGAAAAGCTATTCATTTGTCTCTCTGGGACTATTTTCAGGATAGACATTTTTGTATTTAGATGGAGAATGAAAATTAATCTAGAGACTCCACACAACAAGGAAAGATGTGGAGGGCTGAGATGGGGCTGATAATAGGACAGGGAAGGCAACTTAACTTAATGCCCATTGATAATAGTTATTTTATTTAACAGACTATATGAGGCTGTCTAGTGACAACACACACACACATTTCTAGATCATACATGCATTTATACACATTATGCATCTATATGGACATGCACATGCATATATAAACAAACATATGCAGAAGTGTGTACATGTATACTATATATAATGGAACAGTGTATGCAGATAGATAAGGTAGATAGATAGACAGAAAGATAGGTAGATAGAAATTTTACCTTTAATATTTCAAAATAAATCTTGGTTAGCGAATTATACTATATGCCTAAAGTCACAATGCTTGACAAGCAGGAGAATCATAGGATCATTGATTTGAGGCCAACCTGGACTACATAGTGAGGCTGTCTCAAAGAACACAAAATTAGACAAAGCTAATTGTGTAAGACAAAATAAAGCTTGTGAGTGTTGGGATGGCAAAGCAAAGGGAAATGAATGCAGTTGGGAAACATGGAGACAGTGAAGGTAAACATTACGTTAGCTAGTCTGAACTCGTATGGAAATTTTTACTAAAATAGTGATGGCTGCTATTTGCCAAAAATACTCAGTTCTCTTAGGTCTGATAGGGACTGTAGACTTCCCATCTTGCCAGCAGAAGAAATGATCATACTGATAGATATGTGACATTTGGACATCTGACACATGCCAGATTTTTGGAGGTTGTATGGGAGGTCCAACCTGCTGTTCTCTTCACTAATGAAAACAGGGACGATTCAGGCTGCAACAGTGCTGTGAAGGGCATCTCTGCTCCACACATCACGCTACCCAGATGTCACTTGGCAGGTGGGGATGCAGAGAGAATAAAAAAATGATGAAACCCTTGTTTGTGGGTGCTAGTGCGTTGCAAAAGTCAACAATGAGTCTGACTACTGAAGTATGGAAAGCTGTGTGGTGTGCCTGCGCTCAAGTCATAAGAAAGAGAGCTTCTCAGAGTCCCCACTCTACTTCCTTCATAGAACAATATCCCATGTAACCATAAGCCATATCTATATACCCTGCTTCAGGAGTTAGTTTATCTTAGATATTCATTGTAATGCAGTTATGAACACACACACACACACACACACACACACACACACACACACACACACACACATGCTTTTCTTAATAGAAATAGATCTACAGTATGTGAAGTGTTCCATACCTTGCTTGGTTATTACAGCTCAGAATTATATCATAAATGTCTTATTTCATTGCTGTTTGACATCTAATTTTTAAATCTGGATTTTAGAACCATTGTATATGAATGCCCTCTTAATATCTCTTTCCCCATCAGTGGGCACTTAAGTTGGGTATTTTTCTAGTCAGCATGGCTAGGTGCACTGGAAATACCAAGCATGCATCATGTGCGTAAGACTTGAAGTTAATATTAGCAAGACAAAATGGAATATTGTTATTAAGTATGTTTTTAACTTACTTTTCAGTATTGCGAGATGACTTCCGGCAAAACCCCACAGATGTGGTAGTGGCAGCTGGAGAGCCTGCAATCTTGGAGTGCCAGCCCCCACGGGGACATCCAGAACCCACCATCTACTGGAAGAAAGACAAAGTCCGAATTGATGACAAGGAAGAGAGAATAAGTGTGAGTCCACTTATAAGAAATGTCTAGAGACACTGTGTTTCTAATCTGAAAAAATTCTGTTACCATATTAATAACAAAATTGGATCCAAATATTAATTTATCATATACAACATATTGAATTTTGGATGGGACTCAGTAATACAATCATAAATATCTGTGAAATACTAATGATTGCACAAATTTGAATATGTAATTGTGATATTATTGTGTAATGTTAATATCTTTGTCTCTAGAGGTTTCTACCAGTCATTTATGCTTTATATATTGATATTAAAATATAAATGGTAGCCATTAAGCTAGATTCAGCATTATTAAAGGAAATAATGAGGACAGCTTCATGGAAATAAAATTTGCATTTGATATTATTTAGTAGTTCCCCATTTAGAAAAAATACAATGACTGAAAGTTAATGTATTTTAAATGTTTCATTTGACTAGGCAAATATTATTTTGTTGTTTAACTTTCACAAAGAATGACACAGAGACTTCTTATTGATTATGAAAGGTTGTCCTAAACTCAGCCCTGTCCCCAACTAGCTCTTAAAACTTAAATTAACCTTCTTATGTTAAGAAGTATACATTCTGCCATATGGCTTTCTTTCTTTCTTTTTTCTTTTTTTTTTAATCTCTCCACCATTCTGTATGACCAATTTGGTCTCCATCTTGCTGCTGTCTCCTTGGATCTATATTCATTTCCTCCTCTTCTCTGTCCTTGGAAATCCTGCCCCTCCTGCCTAGCTATTGGATATTCAGCTTTTCATTAAACCAGTGAGAAGGTACCTTGACTTAGACAAATCTTCACAGTGTACAAAACGATTAAGCCAAAACATTATTTCAACAAAATTCCTATGTGTTATCTGTTATATTTAAGCCTATACTTGTTATAGATGTGAATTTATACCATGTATACATACATTGAGATTGTACCATTACATGAAATCTGAATGATAGGTAGAGATTGCACTATATCCTCAAATGCTTCTGCTTTTATTATTTTTATGAAGAGTTACCATGCCAATGAGAATTTGGTCTTTAGCAGTTTTGTTTTGTGTTCATTCTTTTGAAGTTATTCCCTTTGACTTCTGCTGTATACAAAACCATCTCAAAATTCAATCATTTATACAAGCCATTTTACTTACAATCTAAATTCTTTGAATAATAGAACTTTTATTGCTTTCAAAAATAAGTTTTGGCTGATCTTCAATGTTCAAAATTATTATTTAGAGCCTCCTTATCATTTCTGTCTCTGTTGTTTATTTTGTATAGATCCGTGGTGGGAAACTGATGATCTCAAATACCAGGAAAAGTGATGCAGGGATGTATACCTGTGTGGGCACCAATATGGTGGGAGAAAGAGACAGCGACCCTGCAGAGCTGACTGTCTTTGGTAAAACTCTTTTCTAAATTAAGTATTAGTTACTTTGCTTGTTTCTGTGGCCATATACTTGACAAGAAGCAGCTGAATAAAGGAGCATCTTGGGCCATGGGGGCAGAGAAGCATGGTGCAGCTGGTTGCTTATATAGCATCTACAGTAAAGAAGTAAGGATTTGTCAACACTACTGCTTGGTTCATGTTTTTCCTTTAAACTCTGCACAGGACCACACTCTTACAATATGATTTATGTATTCAGAGGAGCTCTTCAGACTAGGTTAACTAGATTAGCTTAACTAGAAGCTCCTCACTAACAAGCTCAAAGTTGGTCTCATCAATAATTTTATATCCCATGAGACTGACAATACTAGTTCTTACAAATTATAGGTAGTTGCAGTTTTGTTAACTCTAAAATTTAGGACATATATGAACAATTACTCGCTAACTGGAACAGCCCATGTTGATTAGAGTTGGGGTTTCAGGGGCCTTTGCGATGAAAACTTTAATGTCAAATTTGAAAAGGAACATCAATTTATCTCCTTTTTCATGTACTTAAGATGATCAAAATGTGTATTACCAAATGTTAAAAGCCACACTATTTCTAAGACAATTTGAAATAACAAACCTGTCCAATGTTAATCACTCATTAATTTTTGATAAATTTATCAGGTGTTAGATACATATATTCATACATTTATGTATATAATATATATATACATATGCTTGTATATGGATTTAAATACATATTGACATATTTTTTACTCATTCTGACATCATAATACTCTAAAAATTGAGATAATATGTACACTTTTAAAATTATTTTCCCCTGATAGTAAAATACCTTTTTTTTTTTTACTTTTCTTTAAATTAGAAACAAGCTTGTTTTACATGTCAATCCCAGTTCTCTCTCCCTCCCCTGCCCCCCACCAACCCACTATCCCATCCCCTTGCTACTCCCCAGAAATTCTCAAAGTCTGTCATATCATATGGAGCAGGGCCCAGACCCTCCCCTGTGTATCTGGAGAGTATCCCTCTATGTGCAGTGGGTTCCCAGGTCCATTTGCGTACTAGGAATAAATATTGATGCACTACCAGAGGCCCCATGGATCATCCAGACCTCCAAACTGACATCCTCATTCAGGGGGTCTGGATCAGTCCTATGTTGGTTTCCCAGCTATTAGTCTGGGGTCCATGAGCTCCCCTTGTTCATGTCAGCTGTTTCTGTGGGTTTCTCCAGCCTGGTCTTGACCCCTTTGCTCATCACTCCTCTCTTTCTGTAACTGGATTCCAGGATCCAGCTCAGTGTTTAGCTGTGGGTGTCTGCTTCTGCTTCCATCAGCTACCAGATGAATGTTCAGCGATTCCACTTTTAGGCATATACCCAAAAGATGCACAGTCATACAATAAGGACATCTATTCAACTGTGTTCATAGCAGCATTATTTGTATAGCCAAAATATCTTTTCTAATTCCATGCATGCTATGGTGAAGTCCCTACTTAAGGTCATAGTGCACTGTTGAAGTTTGGCATAAGTTTCTAATGGAGTGTCTTCTGAGGCTTGAGAGGCACGACCCAAACTTAGAATGGGAGCATCACTATGGAAAAAGATGTTATGACACCACATTGGTTGTGTTTTTTTAACACAAGATCAAGGCTTCTTTTCAAACCTTCTGGATAATGAATAATCTCTGGTAGTACTCCCTGTAGATACTGCTGATTGAAGTCCCAGCTGAGAAAGGCAGGGAATGTCCCATAATTCATTAAAGAAACAAGTAAATATAACTCTATTCAATGCAAGCCTGTAGACTACTTCTGTCCACCTAGTTCAGATAACTCTAAGTTCACCCATAAATTATATGCAGTCATCTCTAACAGTCTTAGAACTGCCTCTTCACGGTAATGAATAAAAATACAGTTTTGTCTGGGAAGATATGAAATTAGTGGTCACTGAATATCAGCACTGAAAGCCCACAAGTATAGCTCTTCTATTTAAAGAAACACTCATTGCTATTTTGTTTTGTAGCTCCCACAAGCTCTTGAGTAGGGCAACATTGTATCATAGCAGTAAAGACTGCCTTACCAGGGAAATGGAGACAGTCCAATGTCATTGCCACAGCAATTAGATCTACCAGTAATGTGTCTGTATTATGAAATACTTACCCTGCTTTCCCTAAAGATATTATGGGAGCTGTAAGAGAACCTTGAGCCTGTCAAGAATTGTGTTTCAACTTCTAAATTATTTTAAAAATAGCTATTAACTCAACCCAAGAGATTAAATTTATCAAGAGGTACTTCCTGTGAAAGAATTGATTTAGGAAGCTGAGAAACACTTATCTGATGGTGTAAGCTGACCTGAGGGGTTTTGTGTACAATAAGTTGAAGGAAAACTAAAAATCTATTATGTATAACAAAACAACACCCAAAATCAAGAAAACAGGAAAGAGAAACACAGAGACCAGCGAAAACAGAGAAAGACACAGACACACAGACACACTCACACACACACACACACACACACACACACACACACAGAGAGAGAGAGACAGAGACAGAGAGAGAGACAGAGACAGAGACAGAGACAGAGTCAAACTGTCAGGCAAGGGAAGATATCTGGAAGAATTTAGCAAAGTGAAATGATTATATATATATATATATATATATATATATATATATATATTACACATACACACATATAGATAGATAGATAGATATAGATATTATATAAAATTTTAAGCAATTGGGGAAAAGAAAGAAAAATAGGACAGGGAAGTGTTGGTCTGATTTAAGCTGAGTCCAATGTGAGAGAGTGACTTTGCTGCTCTGTGACTCCTTATTTTAGAGAAATAATGTGAACAGTGGGAACCACCTCACTTATTACATTTGAATCATTTACCTCAAGAACATTAAAAAAAAATGAGCCTCCTCCAGTCTCAGGGATTCTGACAGCCTCCTCTGATCTCCTCAGGCACCAGGTACACATACATGGCACACTGATACACATTCAGGCAGAATAGTCATGCATATAAAAACCAAAACATAAGAATTTAATATATATATATATATATATATATATATATATATATATATATATGCTACAGATTTCATGTAAGAATTCAAACTATATGGTTGAGTAAATCATCCTCATTGGTGAAAGCAGCGTTCTTGGGTGTGTTTCTCAAGCACCTACTGTATTCTAAAACCTGTTTGAATGCTTCAGGATAGTGATGAAATTTGTTCACAGGGGGCATACTCTGTAATGGCCCTTCATAGTCTATCATAAAAAATAAAACAAAACATGAACTATTGTGTTTAAAACATGGTGAGAAAAGAAATTTCTCCTCTGAATTTTATCTATGTTGATCTTTGATTCCAAGAGTGAACATTGTTGTCAGAAATAAATTAATTCAGTCAGAATTTATGTAATCTAATCCAGGTAGCCTGACCATTATCACCAAGTTCTGTGGAAGGGCACACTAATATTATTCCATGGTTATCCAGCTTTCCTCCCCTTAGACATACACTGTTAAGTCAAAGGAGACCTGTAAAGCTAACTGTCTGATGACTTCCTTACTTTATAGGCACTGCTCCGAGGCAGTTCTTGCTAGGGCAGATAAAGGCAAGGTAAGGTTTACAAGCAGTAGTTAGCTCTAATGTCCTTTTATTACAG
Source organism: Cricetulus griseus (assembly GCF_003668045.3). Lineage (NCBI taxonomy): Eukaryota > Metazoa > Chordata > Mammalia > Rodentia > Cricetidae > Cricetulus > Cricetulus griseus. The sequence continues at coordinate 20,926,122 of NC_048597.1, forward strand.
TTTTCTTCTTACAGGACTTAAACAACTCCACCTATGCAATTATAGCCACAGTATTGCTTTTACAATGTCAAGTGAATTTTACCTTAAAATTGCTAAGGTCATCCTGGAAATAACCATCATGGCACAGTCACTGGCAATTTTACAGCCACTCTCAGTGACTACACACAGTTACAAAGGTGAATGTGTTAACTGGGTACTTAGTTTCGTCTCTGTAGCATAAAAACAAGATTAGATTATTCAAACACCTATTGGATTCATGGTAATTTGGGTTAAGTCAAATATTTGTCTCCCGGCAGTGAGACAAGACATTAGATTTGATTTTAGCCGCATGTAAAGTTGGGTTTCCTACAATGCTGATGTGGAACTGGGCTGACAGGGCTATTTGAGAGCTGAATCCTATGGAGTAACACACTGGAAAACAACACCGTTATCTCCTGAGAGATTAACCTTGCAAGCAAGTTATGCCGGTGATTCAAATCCATTTAATCTCACAGAAAAAAAAAAAAGTTAATTGCATTGGCAAAGAAGTTGCCTCTGATCATGGCACAGTTATATATAATTAGGGATTGGACAACGTAGGGGTTCTCAATCTAATTGATAAGCAGTCCATAGTTGGCTCTAGAGGATTCCCCCTGCTTTTTCAATATGTGGTCACACATAAGGGGATACCATGGAAAGAATCAGTAGCCTCATTTTGACATGTCTTAAAATTAAGTTGGCTTGTTCAATAGATGAAGATTTCCACGCTTGTTTATTTTAATTGCTCAGAGCTTCATGGGCACAATCTCTGTGGACATTAGTGGATATTGAATGTGATCCTTATCTCTCTCTAGGTTGTTCTATTATCAGCTTACTCTTACATCCCTGACTTTCCTTTTTTTCCAGATGATTTTAATACAGAAAGAGAAAGCTTAGACACTTCCCTTTGGCTTTGTAGTTTGTATCTAAAATGGGGGAGGTTACTTTGATAATAGCAAAACACAATGTAAAATATCTAAAAATACATTTCCCATTTTAAATACAGTTCTTTAATCTTTAATATTCATGTTTCTTCAGTTTCATACACTTCCAGAAAATAAAAGTTGGTTAATGTAAGACGAAATTATTTCTTCCCCAGATTTTGTTTACATATATGCTATGTGTCATGCCTGCATCATGAGCCCTTGCAGAGACCACCAGGAGTCCAAGTTCATACGCAAAAACAAAGAGCCTTTATTGCAAGCTTGGACTTGGGCTCTCTGTATGTTAAGACACAGTGATTGGATTAGGGAGAGCCTGGAGCTCAGTTGACACATGGTTTTTAAGGAGTAAAAGAGGAGATATAGGGGAATTCAGGATTCAGATGGGGGTAGAACTCCTGATTGGGCAGGAGTGGGTTAGCAGGAGTCTTATCAAACAGGGGTTGGTACTTGTGTTGCTATAAGGAAGTTAGCAACCTATATACAATTTAGGTAAGCTATTCTTAATGTTCTGGAGCACCTAGTACTTATTTGGCTCAATTCTGATTTGTTCCCCACAGGGTACAGTTTGTGGCTTTTCCTGGTTATTGTAGGGTAAGGCCTAGTCACAATATCTTTAGCCTACAGCCTTGATGGGTGCACTAACATTAAGTTAGCCTCTTCACCATGTTAATGAAACCTGAAGTTTTTATCATTATTTCCATACACAATTATATGTATCACAAATCAGAAAGTGGGTAGAGAAAAGTTAATATAATACAATTAGAATGGTGAATAATACAGCCTATACTTATTTGAATATTGCTATGGAAATTCTCAGAGGAAAAACTTTATAAGTTGGTTAACAAAGTACAATACATCAATAAATTGTCACACTATATCATGGGAAGGCAGGTAAACTGAGATACTGAAGCATAATTCCCATCTTAATGTGCTGTGACAAGTGACTTTACTCTCCATTATTCTTAGCCTCCATTTATTGGACACTGGTATTAAAATTGAATTCTATTACATCAGTGTCCAATATCAGATTTTCAAATTTGTATGCCACTTGCTTTCCTGTGATTATCTATTTACATGGCAGCTGGACTCTGAAGGCAGAAGGAAAGAGAGAGATCTGTATGAGGGGTAAATCAGAACAGCAGCTGGGGATCCCTATCTTGCTTCCTCTTGAAATTACAACTCAGGTGCTTCCCCAAATCACCCTATAACAGTGATGGGGTTTCTACGATGCATGGTAACCAAAAAGATTTAAGGAACCTATTGTCCCATGTTGTGTGATATGTTTAATATTACAATGCTGTGACTGGAACATTTTAAATAGAACACTCAGAGATTTGCCTGAGAATAATATTGATGAACTTTAATAGAACTAATATCATGTTCTATTAAACACGAATGAAACTGCTTTGTAATCTGTACTAAGCACAATGTTATAAAAATCTGACACATGAGATACCTAGATATCTTTACAATGCATTCTAGTATTCTATAACATTATAGCTGAATCCAGTGTCAATGGATTTTCAGCATAATAATTTGTAATAATTTATACAAAACCCCTTCTTTTCTAGCATTGCTAACAATGCTGTCATCCTTGTAAACCTTATTTTTTGTTCTCAGAAATAATATCATTCTGTATTCTGATGAATTTAAGGGCTATCTTCAAGTATTGGGGGTGTTGACTCTTCTTCATAAGGTCTCTGCCTCACTTTCTTATTCTTACTCAGCATTAGTGAAGAGAGGAACCTCTATCGATCTATCTATCTATTATCTATCTATCTATCTATCTATCTATCTATCTATCTATCATCTGATATCAGTGAACATCACTTTACCATCGTACATTCCAAAATAATATTTACATTTAATATTTGACAGGAATCTTTACCATGCATAAAAATGGACTTTTGACTCCTTATTTAGATATTGTTTTAACTTAAGTGCAGCAGGCTACATTGTCATGTTAGTGTTTATTTTCCTTTATTGTTATGTATGTGAGTGCCTTAACTATTGATTCAAAGTGAGTTTGACTTCAGGAACATAAATCCTATTTGCAATGACTTAAGCATACAAAGATAATTTTCTCATAAGAATTCGCACTCACAAACACACACCAGTCTTACCAACTCATCCCACTCCTGTTCATCCTATGGAAAGATTATTTTGGATCTCTTAAGTCTATTGCCTTTATTAAAACTTCAGAATCTATGCAGTTTAAAATGAAATAATTTTACTCAGTAACCCTTGGACATAATTTCCTTTTTCTCTTCTGTTAACCCTTTACAGATCTGACATTTTAAAGGGTCCTGCTATGGAACTTAAGAGTCCATCAGCAGTTCTCCTTGGGCCAGCCTGCCCACTTCTTAGAGATGTTCTGCATGCCCTTGACAGCTATGGCTCTCACTCTATGGCTAGCTTCATCTCCTACTGTGTTCTTCATGAAAAGAAGCTGCTAGTTCTTTACAAGCCATTAAGCTTGGAGCCTGGGGTAGGAGAGGCCACATTCACATGTGCCTAATGATTGAACCTAGTGCTATAGTTTGTTCCTCTATAGGCCAGGTTATGGTACAATAGCCACATTAACATCAGAGGAACAGAAGAGGTCTCCTCCCGAAATATCATTTTTCAATCTCAAGTGATGTTTTTAGTGGTTTCCTCTCTATTGGCAGGGGGTTAGTACAGGCTCTGGATGAATGCATCAAACAGTGTAGGAAATGCCCATCTATGCTAATGTACCATTAACATTTGGAACACATGAAGATATATTAATCTATTGTCTAGTTACTGCAGAAACAATAACTCAGCATCATTTTGCTTAAAATGCAGAGTTGAGGCACATTGTTACCACCATTTAAAAGGAAAATGTTGGGGCTTGGGAGATGGCTCAGAGCTTAGAGATTCTCTGATTCACATAAATGCCCATGCACATGGAGACTACACCACTCCTTTAATTCCAGCAAGGAAAGTCAAAGACTGGAGCAAGATTAGGCAGAGCCATGGCCCCTGGGTTGAGTTAAGAAACTGTACCTAGAGGAAGCTACTTTTCTAGTATTATTAATGACTGCAGACTCACAGTTGAGAAAGAGAAACATAGAATACTTCTGTGACAACCTTACCCTGTCCCCCCAAATGTAACAGTCTAAACAGGAAGCCATGAAATTGAATTCTTAAAAATTGTGATAATGATGCTGAAGTGTAGCTTTCCACACTGGTGGCTTCTGACTGGGGTGCAGGAGGGAAAGGACTAAATTTTCTTTAAGGGTCTGGCCACTGGGAGTTTGACCATGCTCCAATGAGTTTATGGACAACACAAATTGGACTCTCTCTCTCTCTCTCTGTGTGTGTGTGTGTGTGTGTGTATGTGTGTGGTGTGTTTCTTCTTTTGGGGGGTAGTGAAGGAGATCATAAGGATGGGGGTTACAGACCAGGAAGACTGGAAGGTGAGTGTGATCTGGTTCCATTATGTGGAATTCCCATATAGTTAATAAAAATATTATGCTGGGAAAAAAAAAAACTGTGCCTACCATTACTAAGGTGAAAGAGCTGTGGAGAATAATTTCCAATATAACCTTGACGCTCCAAATGTTCTAATCACACACAGTCTTCCACACATATGTTTGTCTGTGCACATGCACATACCACAAACACACACCAAAATGAATAGAGGAAAAAATTTACATAAATCCTTGTACATTTTAATTGTGGTTTAGGAAGGATATTTTATTGCTAATTAAGTCTGTCGATGTATACTATTTGGAAGAAAATCATGTTCTAGTCTAGATTGTTTGTAAATTCTGCATTACAAACTTTCCATGGTTACAGACTGGAAAGATAGTTCAGTGGTCATGAAGACTGGCTGTTCTTCCAGAGGACCTGAGTTTGGTTCCCATCATCCACACAGTTTCCCACAACAATCTCTGTAGATCTCTAGTCACAGGAGTTTGACAGTTTGTACTGGCCTACATGGATACTACACACACATGATGCACAGGACATACACTCAGTCAAAACACTGATATACATGAAACATAACAAGATATAAATAAATAAATAAATAAATAAATAAATAAATAAACCTTCCAAGATAAAAGTCTATCTGGCTTTCTATAGCTTTGAATTTTGGAATTGCAGAATCAAAATACTAGGATATATATATATATATATATATAATATATAATATATATATAGTGTGTGTGTGTGTGTGTGTGTGTGTGCCAGTGTGAGCATATGCTTGCCAATATATACTGTCTGTTTCTCTGTGAAGAGGTAACATTCCCAGTCTTCTAAATGCCAGCAATCATTGACTTCCTTGAAAAGAAACTTTCCCTAGCAGTTATGCAAATTTTAATGAATATTGTTCTCAATGTAGTCAATACAAATGTTTATTTGCATCCTATATTATTTTAAGTGATTTAGTTTCAACACAGGTTCCTGTTAAATGTGTTTCTATCTATGTGACATTATATTCACAATTCTACATTAGAGGATTTAAAAGTTTTAAATGGATAACCACAGCCATTGGCCAGGTTCTCTTTGTCAACCCCTCCAACCCCACCAAATCTCTCATTTCTTTCATGACCTACTTCACTTACTACTTCAATAAGCAGAAAACTTGGATTTGATCTATGATTCACAGACCTGTATTCATAAATCTTAAGAGGTACATTTTCTACTGGCCAGCCATTACCTCAAAAGACAAATATTACACAGGGATGTAATTGTTTGGAGGGATAAACTATATTTTGTCTCATATATCCTTTGGTTGATGAGGCCCTTGTAATTAGGAATGTTTTTTCCTCTTATATAGAAAAGTGCTAGAATATAATTAAAAATGTAGACTTAAAAGACTGAAACACTAAAAGACAATACCAAAGAAAATTATGTAGAGTGATAAATAATTGACAAAGTACAGTGTCTGTATTTTAAAAATGTTAGATGGCTTTCAATACATGAATTAAAAATATTGATAAAGGAATTGGGTCTTTATAAAGTAGTATATCAAGTTTAAAATAGTGGAGAATATTTCTGAAAGTGTAGTGTTTTCCTGGAATGCTATCGATGATTACATCATGAATATTTATTACTTTTAAAATATGTTTCACCAGCTTTATCATTTAATTTCCCTCTGTGAACAATGATAATAGAATAATCATTTTAAACTCCCTGTTTATAATTTAGTGGAGTTTTTGTTTTGTTTGTTTTTTAATCATTTCACTTATTTGGGCTTTAGAATCCACTGGATTTCAACTTCATCTCTTTTCCCAGAAATTATACAGTCTCATTCACAAACCATGTTTATACTTATGTTCAAAAAGGTCTTTCCATTTAATGATATTAGATTGACAAGTCGTTATCTGATACAGGTAAGAGATAGAACTAAGTCTATGTATACTATGAATAAACTACATATCTTTTGATTTGTTTTCAATGATTTGTTTTCACAAATCATGCAAGCCTCATTTAGTTTTACCAATTTGTTTCTTTTTCCTTTTTTTTTCTCCCCAAGAACGACCCACGTTTCTCAGGAGGCCAATTAACCAGGTGGTGCTAGAAGAAGAGGCAGTAGAATTCCGTTGTCAGGTCCAGGGAGATCCACAGCCAACTGTGCGGTGGAAAAAGGATGATGCAGACTTGCCAAGAGGAAGGTAGGTCTATCACCTGGAAGGATGTTTGGATCACCAACATTCATGGATCCACTACCCCAAATCCTTTACATATTGGATAGCTTCAGACATGTGATTTTTTTGTTGTTGTTGTTGTTGTTGGGAATCATGCCTACTGTGTGCATATCACAGACTTAGGATGTCACTCATTCAATGGAAATCCACATCAATGCCTGATCTATATATCATACCCAAATACCACACATTCCTGAGATCTTTATCTTTCTCAGGGCTTCTTGTATGTTTGTTAATGGCTGCTTGAATTCATGGCCACTTGTGCACAATTGTCCCTCATTGTGTGCCCTGTTTTTATGAAGTTTAATCTGCAACGCCTTCCTTGAATGACCAGAGGATCAATCCAAAAGGCTGATGGTATAGCTGACTTTATGGACTTGCCTAAAACAGAGGGCAACAAGTTCATTAGATGACTCCCCAGGAGGGTTGTCCTCAGGGAGTTCATGGCACTTATTTGAAGATAGGTCTTTCATTACCTCACTCTTCTTCAACAATCCCAGTCTCTCTCCATTGCACTATTTCCAAAATATCTAAAATTGCTTATCATCTTTAATGCAAATAACCTGATTGTTTCTATTTTCTATTTTTTTTTCTGTTAAAGACTTTTTAAAGCAGGTTGCTACACCAAGCCTTCATCCTAGTGATAGAGAGATAGAAGCAAAATAAATAAACCAATACCTTTATATCCTTGTGCATCTTGAACCCACTTTCACTTATGTCTAATATCTAGGAAATATTTGTAACACCTGATGGAAAATGTTGAAATAATTAAATACAGGCTAAACATGTTTTAGATTTAATCCAATTTTATTATTGTCTTATTCTGCTCAAGAGATCAACCCAAGATATTTATTTGCTTGGAACCATAGACTTTGAGGTCCTGGATTGACAGTCTTTGGCAGACACTAAGCCTGCCTGCCTTGGTCTTGTTGAGTTTTTTAAAATTTCATTTTATTTTGTATGCTAACTTCTCATTTTAACTGATTCTTTTGCTTTCATAAATGTGTACTATAATTGTTACATGAATTAAGTTGAGATAAAAATACATGCTTGAAAGTCAAGAGATTATATTGAATTTTACTGTGCCTTTTTGAATGAAGAAAGAAAAATTTAAGACTAGTATTATTTTCCCAATTTATTACATGTTAAGTGATAAATATGACAACTTTAGTATCTCCTCTTTTTTCCAAGTATTGTAAAAAGTCACTTGCTTCAAAGTTCAGGTAACTTGTGAAAAATCAAGCAGAACTATATAAACTACATTTTCAATAGGTACAGTTAAAATATGAGGAAACTCATACTGCTTTTTTCAAAATATTTCCATATTTCTGTCCTTTAGTCTCTTCCTACTGGGATTATACTATTACAGTACTTGTTTGACTAGTTAAATATTTTTAATCCATTACACAATTGGACATGTTAGCTTTAAATCATTATGCTAGAGAGCTAAAACATGCAAATTGATGAATATTTTTATCCTGATGGAAGCCAGACACTTTTTCTTTACTTCTCAAACTCAAATGATATTTCAAAGGAACTTATTCAGTCTTGATATTATGCCTATTAGCATAAGTCTTACTTGAAAATGAAAGGCAAAGAGACCTCTCAACTTGGGGAAGGATAACAGTCATGCTTTTCAGCAAGACACAGACCAAGTAAACAACATTGATTCCATTACATTTTTAGGTCTCAAAGTAGGGAGATGTCTATTGTTCCTTTGTATGTAATTGGTGTGGTGGATGACATTTATTTGGCTTAATGTTTAATGAATTCTAAATAGAGTTTGTTTAGTGGTACAGGCTTGACACATTTATAGTAAAACTTTGGAGGGGCAGCTGCATAGCCTGTAATTACTATGTAAGGAATATGTGACTATTTTCCTTTGGAGACAAGGGAAGCTTTTCATGTTTAAAATGCTGTGATAGCTATTTGAACCTTCAAGACAGAAGGAAGTGATCTGCACCTTTTCAGTGGCAAAGATGAATTTAGGGAGCATTTCTACCTTAGCTTAATTCATTTTAGTGAGCATATTTTTAAAATAGTAACAATATGTCCATTAATTTTGTTTAGCTTTAACCTCATAAGTTTTCTCTATAAACAATTTTAATGATATTAACAACACATTTTTGTAGAGTTGAAATATTATTACTACATTTTTACAACTTGAATGTCTTATTGAGATAGGAAACATGGCAAGTCTAACAATAATCCAATGCCCAAAACAGAGAAATGCTACTTAATGTAATCATTTTCCATAGAGTCAAAGTTAAAAGGTATCCTACGTTGTGTCTGTTTAGCAGAAGGTAGTAATTTCTGGGAGAAACAACTAAAGATCCTAGATCACAACTGACTATCAGAAGGAAAAATTTCACTGTTTTTTTTATGCCTATAAAAATCATCAGTGTATGTTTTTCAAGAGGGTCCCAATAATGAGTTGAAAGAAAACGATACTGTAAGGCCAGAAAGATGGCTTGGTGGTTTGTCTTAGAGAGAGCTTCAGTTCAGTCACCCACATTGGATGACAGGCAACTGCAACTCTAGCTTCAAGGGATCTGAAAACTATTTCTAGCTTCCACAGACACCACACACACACACACACACACACACACACACACACACACACACCCTCACTCTGTCTCTCTCTCTCTCTCACACACACACAAATAAATAATAAAAACAGGATTTTTAAAGAAATGTCTCATGTAGCCCAGGCTGACTTTTTAAATTCCACTGGGTACCCAAGGCCAGCCTCAGGTTGTGACCTTCTTGCCTTCACCTTTACAGGGCTGGGATTACAAATCTGCCACAACACACCTGACTACTTTCTTTTATTTTAAAGACAAGATTTTTACACAGGAATACACAAAGAAAATGAGAAGGTAAAAAAAGGGAAGGTCCTTCAGAGTATGTCATAGTTTTAATTTCTCATAACACATTTTCAGCTGTGTAATTTATATAGACGCAACAATTTATTGATTGTTCTCTGTTCTCATCAAGTTTCCAAAGTAGTTCTTTAAAGCCGAGTGCCAGCGGTGGTTTCTGCCTTCTTTGAATTGAGGTTAATGAGACAAGGCAGTATGGGCAACCAACCATTTGCATACTGAATACTTCAAAGCCACAAAGCTGAGATACAACTCTCTCTTCTCAGGGCTGCATCCCTATATGTCACATGACCCTAGACTTTTGCGATTATTAGTATTCTTTGATGATCAAATGCTTTAATATATGTTTTCACAAGTATTTTATGTGGTAGAAGTTGCTAGATATTGAATTGGAGAGGGCAGTAAACCATTCTGTGTCATCTAACACTGTAAGATAAATATATTATCAAAAAGAGTACACCAAAAATTCATATGCTGCAAACTATGAGTATATTATAAGCCAACAAAGGAGCAAATATCACATGCTTATGTACGAAGAAATAAGAACAAAACGGACTAGCATTTACTCCAACATTCTATTCAATCTAACAGTGGGATGGAGAATTCTAAAAGCTCCTTAAAATTTTGATAAAAGGAAGAGAGACTATCCTAACTATGATCTCATCTCTAAACATTAAACTACAGTCTGAGTTTCAAGTTGTTATCAAAAAATAGTAATTGAGCATTCACCATGTTTCATCATTCATATGATTTTCACTGTGTTGCTAGTAGTTAGCTCCCCAATTTTTCTTCCATTTTTATTTATTTTGTTTCCTAAACTAACTCTAAAGTGACACTAACTTCCTCAGCCAGGATCCATAGTAGAAAGGAGTGTTCATAATCGCTTTTCTGTGGGAGGGAAAAAAGAGAAATAAAGTATGCCATTTACATTCTTATGTATGTCTGCCACTTCTAAGTGTAGTTGATGGCTTCCATATAGTGTAGGTAATTCATGAATATTTCATAAAACAGAAAAGGGCCTACAGAATAAGCATTTTAAGAAATATAGTGCACAATTCTATCAATTTTCTTCAGCCCACTGACAAGTTCCTTTTCTGAAGTCTATTTTTTCTGAAGTCTATTTTAAGAGAGACTTTGCAGCATTCTCAGTTCCATGGAATGTGAGACTCACAGAAAGATATGATCCCTTCAGGAGAGAGCCTGAATAGAGCCACTTATAACCACCTTTTTGTGCAATTTTGAACAAAGAGGCTCTTTAGAGTTAGCCCAGAAAAATGTCCCCTGTACTAATTGTCTGGAAGCTCTATTGTTTAGAGTGGGTGCTGCTTGGATGCAGTGGATGCTGACCAGGTGCTCAGCTACCTTGCTGTGGAGATCTGTTGTCCTCATGCTCCTCAAGGACATGTGGTGATTTGTGCTCCGGATAAATACCCATTTTGATGAGACTGCCTAGTGGAGATTGGTCAGTTAGATAGAACCATTTTAGAAAAAGATAAGGAATACTAGGAACACATGAAAAACAATGTCTACCAAACATTGTCCAAAAAAAATCTGTCCCCATGAGCCAGATGAACAAGGAAAAATGTAAATCAAAATTGTCTTTGGTGTTAAATAAGTATTTTACCCACTTCTTTCTGGAAAAAGAAACTTGCAAACTGTAAGGGGAAATTATCATGGAATATTATTTTGTGCCAGTGCCAACAGCCTAATAACAGGTAGTCTGTTGTCCAGGTTGTGGGTTTGGAGGCCTTGTTCTGACTGTGTTTGATTGAATGTGTCTTTGATTCTCTCTATCTTCTGACAAGGATGCTTGACAGATTTCTTTACCAATAAGAAGGATTATGACCTTGGAGAATCTATTTAACCCATGTGTTTCACATCCTGAAGATACAGAACAGGAGTGTGATGTAGTTATTGGTTTACCTTCTTCTTTGGCAGGTTCTAACTGAGAGATTATGAAATGATATTCTTTCAAAGCACTGTAAACACTGTGCAGTGGTTAAACACAGAAAGTGCTATTAGTACCATTTCCTGAGTTAAGACAAAGAGGAATAACGATGAAAAATAAAGAATATTCAATCTCTGTCAATTCCATGTTCTTTTAGATCTGGTTAGAAAGTATCTACAAATCACTAAGTATTACTTATTTAACAGATATCACCTTTGCTTTGAATTAATATAGACTCGTTGGTAAATATTATCAGCCACTTTGCCAGGCCTGGAAATCACTACCTTTTCTTTTCTTTTTTTCTTTTTTCTATGTCTGGGAGATTGTACCTCCTCTAATATTAGGCCCCACTCCCAATGCTATCAGATTTTCAGTTGGGATCACCATATTCCAGGTGTTCCACTGAACTGTTGTTTTTATGCTTGCAATGAGAATGGTAAAACTCCCTTAAGAAGACATAAGAGAACTTGCCAGGTGCCATAAGTGCTACTAAAAGATTCTCTCTTACAGCAGAGCTGTCATGTTAAGGGGTGGTGTCACAGCATAATATGACTCTTATTTGAGACATACAGAAATACGATTTTATGATAATTTAGTTTCCAACATCATACATTGGTATTATTGAAAGAAAGAAGTGTAGAATGTTCCCAACCTGAAATCAATATTCCAAACTATTTTTCATAGTTTTTGTGTTAATAATTGTTTTGTAACTCAACCCAATTAGGTAATTGGTTTAAAATTCATGCTTATGAATATATATATATATATATATATATATATATATATATATATATAATATGTATGGATATATAGGGGAACACTTGAGGTGATTTTTAGAGAAGTTTCTAAAGCTACACACAAATATTGGGAAAAATTAATCTTGGAATAGTGCACATAGCCTTCTTGGAAACTGAAGTCGGATACTGTGTTTACATACTGGATTAATTGGAAACCTCCATTTTTGCCATGATGGAAACTTTCCTGTGTTTTCATCAAATAGGTGCTAATAGTTACTGTCAACATAAAACTAATTGCCACCTAGGGTGGGAGAGTGTGGTGCCTGGTCCTGTGACCACACTGGCCCATCTGTTGAGAATCTCAGCCTAGGACCAATGCTGGCCCTGGCATCCATTCTTTGCTTTGGCCAGCTGTCAACTCTCAAGCTGGAACAAACTCAGGATATGAAGTGCATTGAAGTCAAGAGAAGCTCTGATGGGCATTAACTGGCAGCCCTTGTGCTGTGTGTGGGCTGAGCCAAGACCAGGTGCCAGTGCTCAGAGCAAGAGGATCAGTCTGAGTGCCACCTGGCATTGACAGGTGGCTTTCACCCATCATGGAAGCCACAGTGGTTGTGGTTCTTCTATCAAAGTCTGACACATCAGAGCCTTCAGTTTGGCTGACATGAGGAACGGGGTAACAAGACTAGGACTATAGCTAGGACGAGACAGAGACTGCAGTTCTTCAGGACATACACAGCATCACAGGTGAATTGATCTTTTATGTTAGAGACACTTGCCCCGGTTGGTTCCTATGTTATTTTCTTAACTGTATACAGCATTTTAGGAGAACATTGTTGAGTTAAGTATTTTCACACAAGTCTTCCAAATGCAATTTATGGTCAGAATCGCTTGAATGACTTGTAATATCCCTAAGGGTTTTCTTAATACACATCTCTTACTTATTTCTATTGTTGTTTTATGTAGTTTGAATTATAACATGAAGCTGTAATGTAAATTTTCAGGAGGTAATAATTGTAATAATTCATATTGACATTGTGATCAATTCACAGATCATAGAAGAATTGTTTATTTCCTTTCATTAATTTTTCATTTTATAGATTTCATATATGTAAACAACACATAGAACTCTATTCACCCCCATTATCCTCTCTTGTCCTTTGTGCAATCCTGCTAATCCTCTGCCTCCTCCCAACTAATTTACTTTCTGTTTTCATGTTTGTTTTGTTGGATGTGTGCAGCTCCTGTGCAAGTAGCAATATTAAGCATGAAGTATTTTGCTTGGTACTTGTTGCTTAGTCTTCTCTAGAAACATTCCAATAAAGGTTAAAACTGTTTTATTACATTTATCTTTCCCATAAGATCTAATGATGATAATAATAAATTTTGCTTGTGCTGTTATTACTTAAGCACAGATTTAGCATTCACTTGATTTGACTTCAATGTCCACATCACAACTCTATGAAATAAATATTATCATCTGTATAAATGTGGTAACATGTACAGGTCTTTCTAAATTGTTATTTGCACAATTTAGGATAAAATTATCCTTTCAAATTTTTTTGCTAATACAATTCTTATTCTTCCCAAAATTTTATCAAGAAATATACATAAAGAGAAACCATCAGGTATGGAAGAAATAGTTACTAGAAGAATCACAAAGTCTTAGATATGCAAGCAGAGAGCTAGAGACTTTTATTGCTCATTGGGAGTTTACAGTTCATCTCCACTGTTTAACATAATACCCAAGACACATTTGAATTTATTGAAAGTATTTCTGATATTTTCTTGTGTTTAAACAGAGAAGTCAAATGACAAAAGCACCTTAAGGAAAAAGTGTTTATTTGGGCTCAGAATTTCAGGATCTGGCCCATCAGGGTGGGAAGTCACAAATCAGGAATGTAAGACAGCTGATCGCATTACATTCACAGCCAGGAAATGAAGAGATAAATGCTGGCATTTAGATCACCTCTTACTTTTATTCAAGACATCAACCCATGGGTGGGGTGCCCAATTTAGAGTGGGTTTCTCACTTCAATTAAACTAATTCAGTAAGTTCTTTCCAGTCATGCCCTGGGAGTTTCCTTAGTGATTCTAAGTCCAGTCAACTTATGAAATGAAAAATTAATAAAAAGAAATAAACAATTAATAATCATAATTAACCACTATAACCATCTATAACTCTATAGTGATAATTTATGCTTTAAAATTTGAGGTGGAGTTGATGTTAGTTGCAAACAGTGGCTTTATTGAAGGAAAATGTAGCAATTTGATCATGGTATGTCATATATGGTAAGATAACTTCTTAGTTTCCGAGAAGTTGGAATAGGAAAAATACAAACTATAGGAGTATTAGTTAATATTTACAAGTGCTTTACATAGGAGTAGTTCATTTATCTTTCAAAATTTACGTCAAGCAGCAAACAAGTGTTGCCATCCATAATTTACAAATAAGAAATGGAGATGTAAGTTTAATTGGTTGTTAGGGATTTGGAATGCAGAATCATCATTTGCAATGCCCACTCTCTCAACCACTTTATCCAGTAATATTTTATGGAATATATATAGTTTAAAATAAGAAACCCTACTGATTAAAATTAAAGTTTTTGATGGCCTTCTGCTTTGCACTGGGAAATATATAGCTTAGAACTGATGTTTTTGAAGAACCTTGAAGAAGAAAGCCCTGAATTTTAGAGATAGTGAAGAAAATGCTCAGGGTTGGATGGCCAACATGTGGCCAAGTTGCAAAGTCCCTGTTGTTATTTCTGATAATAAAAGCTGAAGCTCATTTTCCATCTCATAAGTGGAATACTGTGCATTCCATGTCATATTTAACAATTGTTGGTGTTCTTTATTTTTGGCCTTCACTTATTACTAAATAAAAATAATGCTGAACTCATTACGGTATTTTTTAAAATCTGTCTGCCCAACTAATTCTTATGCATTCATTTGAAATCACAAGTATCCTAACCTGTTCAGTGGCTTCTCAAATGGGGGAAATTTGTTTCTCCAACTCCCCAGGAGCTATTGGATAATGCTTTAGGGTAAACTTCCATTGGATGCTCCTGACATTTCATGGGGAGAGGCCAAGGATGCTTCAAAAATGCCTCCTAGCAACAGGGCATACCCACGGCAAAGAATAAGTTAAAATTAAAGTAACAATAGTTCTAAAATTAAGAAAATCTAAGACAGCAGGAAATACAAAATAGGATTGGTCAAATGATATTT
Organism: Cricetulus griseus; assembly: GCF_003668045.3. Lineage (NCBI taxonomy): Eukaryota > Metazoa > Chordata > Mammalia > Rodentia > Cricetidae > Cricetulus > Cricetulus griseus. Next base: position 20,941,557 of record NC_048597.1, read on the forward strand.
AAACATTTGTTTTGTTTTCTATTTGAGACAGAGTCTCCAAAACAGACTAGGTTGGCCTATAGTTTATTATGAGTGGTTTATTACTCCTAATTTGGCTCTACTCCTGAATCCTAGATTACAATATATACCACCATGCTGAGTTTGAATTTTATTTGATACTTAGGGCAGGTACAATAGACTACAACTCAAGTGAGCATATTCCAAATAGTCTTTTCTCATTTAGAAGTTTGAATCATTTGAGATGAACAAATAACAACACAGTAGGATTTATGTTAATAAACCTGGCACTGTTTAATATGTGCAGGCATTTTGGTTCACTAATGCTACAGAATGAGTACAATTTTGCATATATTAATTTTCTTAATTTAAATATTTCAATGTTTTGAGAATATTAGTCATGATTATTGTATTTATGCAATTACCATTCTTACTTTTCTCCCTTCACCTGTTCCCATGTACCTTCCAACATACTTTCAAATCCATGACTTCATTTTAATGGTTATTTACATATGTGTTTATAGGTATGTTTATATATACATACATACATGCATAAATATACAATACTCACTGAGTTCATTTATCATATGTATATTTATTCTTGTCCCTAGAGAAAACTAATTTCCCTCTCTCAGCAACTTAGTTCTTCTTCTAGGGTTGGGACCTCCTGAAAATTTCACCTTCCATATTGGCCCATCAGTCAATGCTGTCATGTACAGATCTTGTTTATGTGGTCATTTTGTTATTTCATGGATGCTGCTGCTTCCCTTTCACATCTAGAAAACACTCTAATAGCAGGTACATTGCTTCACTAATGCCATGAAATAAATAAATTTTGACTATTTTGTAGATAAGGCAAAGCTTTGCTTTACCCATTGAATCATTGCTAAGTTGATGAAACTAGTCACCCTAATTAGACACAGCTCTAAATTTGCATTTTCAATCAGATTTTCAAAGAACAAGATACTTGATAGAACTAGTTGTCAGAAGTGCCCCCTTTCTGGACATCTCAAATTTCCAAAGTATTCCACACTCATATTTTCTAGTATAAAAGAAAAAGCTGAGAGAATCTTTCTGTTTTTCCAGAGCATTCCTCAGACTAAACATCCCACAGCAACAATGCCACGCCCTCCTTAGCTCAGAGGTGCTCACTGGTAAGCATGTCAGGAGTTGCTTCTGTGCCACTCACATCTCAGAGAGTGCAAGCATAGGACCCCATATCAAAACAGATTGGTGAGCACAATTGGTTTGCATGGAATTTAGAAGAGGATCCCTAAGATCCTCTTCTAAAAGGTTTGAGAGTCGAGGTTACTTTCTTGCCAAATATCTGACTGTGAGGTAAATCCAATGTTCCAAATAGGATGCTTCTCATTCTAGTCTTATTGTAAAATCAAATTATCTTAGAATTTAAGCCAATTGGGTAACTATTTCTAAATGAAAGAATATTTGAACCTGCTTCTACAACTTCGTTTCAACATGCTTTCCTAATTTTGAAATGTTTGTCATTTTTACAGTAAAATTTCAATAGCCCTGTAAAATAGGCACTATTGGTTACTAAATTATCTTAAAGAGGAGGAATATCCACAGGTAACATAAGCTTTAATTCAATCAAATTATGTTTTGTTCTACTTTAATATTTTATTTGTGATATAGTACATTATTTCATTTAAAATATTTGCTTAGTATTTTGTGTCCAGACACGGGTTGTCTGGAATGTCTAGGTTGGAGCAGACTTCACTTTTCTTGTCCACCTCTAGGCTAGAGAGCCAGCCATTAAGAAAGAGATAGATTCCCTTTATGGTATTGGGAAGATATATTTGGGGAGGTGGGAGAGAAACAAGTTTTATAGACAGGGTTGGAGGTTGTTCAGAAATCAGAGGAGTTTTTGCAGGAGGTCAAAAATAAGAGTGAGATGACAAGAGAAGATGGGCAGGAGTGATTGCTGAGAGCTGCAGGCTGTGAACATAGTAGTTAACCACAAACTTACACTGAAAATTGATGCCTGGAAGACTTAAATGTCTCCCATTATATCAGGAGCCAGGGGGGCAGGGATCCATAAAGCCATAGATGGCAGATTATGATGTCCAGTAGGAGGACTTGGGGTTAGTTCAGTGGTGGATACTTCCCTACCATTCTTGAAGCTCGGAGTTCAATTCTCACCAGAGAAAACAAGTATTTAGGGAGTTCTTGTTTGAGTGACTGCATGGTTTGGCCTTTTGGAAAAGGCCCAGCTGGGAAATAGCTTATTTGCAGAATTGCAGAAAGAGATAGAATGTATCTCTTCAGTGGTCAAAACCCAGGACCTTGACAGTTGTACAATGCTGCTCTACTTGACCTTGTTACACTATGAGCCAAAATCTGTACTTTGTCAGGCAGTCAACTGCAGTTTCTCAATGTGGATGTTTTAAACATTGTGTCTTGTTTATTTTCACACAGCTTTGTAGTTAGAAAATGTCTTGCTTCTCCTGGATGTACAAAAAGGGGGAGCAGTTTTAGAAGCCTCCCTTATCTGTGTATCTGAAAACCCTAGTAACAAGGAATTTTTTATGCACTGTGATTATGTATGCAGATACACCCTTGGTAAATTTAAATTTAGAAATAGGGATAGGGACCAATGACAGATAAAAAAAACAACTAAAAATAAAAAGAACTACCATAGATAGCATGCTAGTAAAAGTAGTTTGTCTTTCTTTTCTTCCTCTCATCTATCATCTATTTATCTGTATCTACCTATCTATCTATCTTTCTATCTACCAACTATCTATCTCCCTCATTCTTTCTACTTCTTTCTGATTGATGGACAAGGATGATCATAAATGAAAGTGTGTAAAGGGAAGCCATGAATAAGAGGGTACTTTTTAAAATAGGGATCCTCCATGGTTAAATTGAGTGATAGGAGGAAATCACCCAACACTAGAATTTGGAAGTGACAAGTGTAGCTTTTAGAAAAATTTCCTAGCTTTAAATGTTAGCTAAAATATAATTAGGTTAATTGGATAAATAAGATTTTAAGTTTTGTGTTTCACAGGCATTTCTTTGTATGCATTGTTAGTATTCAGCATCTCTACTGCCCTGTCCTTGGGGGTTCTGACAGGACACGCCCTCAGCTGCAGCCACTAAGAGCACCACCTGTGCACATTCACTATGTTCTCTTTTAAAAGAGCTCTGCCCACCTCCCATCTTTCTCTTTCTCTCATTCTCTCTGCTTCTCTGACTATCTCTGTCTCTCCTTCTCTCTCTTCCCTCACCCCTGCCTCTCTTCTCTATTCCCATTGCTGTCCCCAGAGGCCAGTCTCCCCCTGTCTCCTCCTGAACACCCGTTCCCATTCACTTTCCCCCAATAACAATCTTTTCCACCCAAACTCTGTGCCATGGTGTCTATTCCCACGTGCTGCTTTTTAAAATTACAGCATGCATGTGGTAACACAGTGCTGTATTCTACCAATTGCAAAGTCTTTTAAGAACTAAAAAAATCTCGTAATATTCAAAATGTGCAGTTTTGTGTTGAACCACATTAATAGCTATTTTGAGGAACACATGGCATGTGGGCTGCATATTAGATATCCCTGCTGGAGATTTCATAATAAAACAAAGTTCAATCATGAGTGACCTTGTATTTTACAGTTTCTTGATGTGTTTGAGTAAACCTAGAGTTTAAGTTACCTTTTGCAATTAATTCTATGATAATCAACGTTTTTAGTATGGGTAGTCATTCTTTATATTTTCTTATATTACTCATCCAGAATTGTGACATAATTACTAAATGAATAGCATACATAATAATTGCAGATCAAATGACCATGATATCATTTGCCTTGTAGAAAGTGGCTTGATCTTTGGTCACCAAATAGAAGCCCAGTATTAGTCATGTGATATAAGACATTGCCTTTATGTTCTCCTTGAATATTACAGATTAAGAATTGCACATGAAGTGGCTGGAGAGATGCTCAGTGGTTAAGAGCATTGGCTGCTTTTCCAGAGGACCTGAGTTCAATTCCCAGAATCCATATGGCAGCTCACAACTACTTTTAACCAGGAGATCTGAGCCTCATGCCAATGCACATTAAAAAATGAAAAGAATTGTACATGATTTAGATTTCCAGAAGTACTTACACAATTTTAATATGTTCAAGTCTTATTCATGAAAGAATTTGTCTAAGAAACTATGAGCAGCTATATTTAGGAAAATTACACAATCCCTCCTTCTTTCAAAATTAATAAGGGGTAACTTTTTCAAGGAAAGAGTAGTGAAGATAAACCCTTTGGCTAAAATATATAGGCAATTTATAAATAATCTCATTGAGAGTTTGTTTTCTTAGAAGAAAAAGGGACAGTACTTGTGGGTGATCAAACTCTAGTCCTTGGATGTACTAGAGAGTTATCTTCCCTGTCTACATCTCCAGTCCTGTCACTTACTTTTAAATGGTTGGTTTCTTTATCTATGGTACATACACTGTTCAAAGACATGTTTTTGATTGAGTCCTACAAACCAATTAATAAGTTCATAAGATTAAAAGGGATTTATATAATAAAATATCCTTGTGTTGAAAGCAAGGCAATATACCACTATGCCATTTGATAGTTTTTAATACATAAAGGTACTTAGTGAAATTTCACTGAATGTGAGAGACCTATTATTAAGGTCTTTTCCTTCCACAAACACCCCAAAATACATAGACTATTTTTAGCTCTTTGGATTCACTGGATATATATATATATATATATATATATATATATATATATATATATATATGAGAATACTTTCAATTTTCTTAATTTAAAAAGAAAGAAAATAAAAGGTCTGGAGAGAGGCACATACTGTTCTTGCAAAGAACCAGAGTTTGGTTTCCAACATCCACCTTGGGTGGCTTATAACAGCCTCTAACTCCAACTCCATGAGGATCAGATGGTCTCCTTGGACATGATAATCACATATACACACCAAATTATGCAAACAGAAACTTACACATAATCGAAAAAAGAAGATTTTAAAAAATAATATTTACTTTCATTGACATTGGGTAATTCCTGATTCATAGTAATTCATAGTTCATAGTGATTCATAGTTCGTAATAATGCATAGTTCATAGAAATGTATAGTTTTATGACTGGCTATTTTAACTTTTAGAAAATCAGATGCATACTAAAATTTTGAGTGTTAATACAAACACTTGCCCCAGAAGTTCAGCCAGAAATCTTAGATTAAATTGTGAATGATTTTTTAAAAATGAAGAGAAGTTGAAGGAATAAGTTTTCTTCCATTAAAACCGATGTTTTGATGAGAATTGTCATTCAGGAAGTTTGGTGGAAGGGATCCTTTCACAAACTAAACAAAGTGAGAAGAGACACAGACTTTCAACATGGGAAAAGTCCAGATTATCCTCAAAATTTAGTTTATATTCCTTTTAATCTATACCCACCATCAAAGCCATGGAGCCCATATTTTAATATTCAGAAGAGTAAGAAAACTGGTAACTTCCTATCACACAGGTCCAATGTACATCACACAATAAGAATTGAGAAAACTGGTAATGCTACAAAATTCCCAAGTATTGCCTGATATTTTCATTTATAGAAATTTTCTTCCTACTCTGTATGATACCAGGTTTGTTATGTATGATAGCAGGTCTACATAAAGAAATATAATGAATTACCTTCTGCAGAGTGGGAAATGATTTTTAGGATGTAGCATTTTGTTTCCTAAAGTAATCAGTAATATTCTCTTTTGAGATATTTTTAGTATTAATCATCAAATATCAAAACACATGGACAGTATCTTCTATACAAACTGTTTTAAACATTAAAGTAAATTCACTTTGTTTTGTTTATTGTTTAGCTGAACAGATGGTTATGGTTTTGACACAATTAAATTTCCTTTCCATTTTTTTTATTCCCCCTCCCCTTTGGGGTAAAAATAACGCAGTACGAGAGAGCTTCTGTGCCTACATTGTCACAGCTGGTCACCAATCAATCTGAATTCACGGTACAGTGAGGATAGCACATGTTGTCCAGGGGCCAAATCTGATTGGGTTGTATTTTTCAGAAGTGGTTCATTTCAAATGAAATAAGGTACATCTACAGTAGCACCTGACAGGCCAGGATAGCACAACTGTCATTAATCAAACCTGGCAACAATGGCTTCCTTCATAGGCGTCAAAGCCAGGCAGACTTCACAATGAAAATCATCTCGTTTGTAGTAAAACTGCCTCATCAGATATAGTTTTCATCCTTTTTTTCTGTTTTTAATTGACATACGCAGTGCTACTATATGTCACAGGTATATAAAATTTCACTATGCCCATCAGTGATTTTTATCAAAGAATACTCTACTTATTTATAATATATTCTAGACTAAGTAACAACAGTTACAAACAAACTGAAGTATCTCTGATAAGAGAAGTGTAATAACTTATTATATGTAGATTGATAAATAATCGTGAAGTTCCTATAGTTATGGTTGTTAAAAAAAGTATGGATAGTATGGATACTGTTAGCTTTGAGGGATTCTGAAAACTCTCACAGAGTAATCAACACGATGCATTACCTGATACACATGTGTAAGAAACAGCAAAGCTATCAAACAGAAAGGTGGGCTCTCTCTAGTATAAGAAAGAACCATAATGGTCTTGGCTCACAGTTTCTTTTTCATACTCAGACAACAACATAATCAGCCCTTTATTTAAAATTGCAACAGGAAATAGGCATTTTTCTATAGGTTGTTTAATCGACTTGCTGTCACACGTGGAAATGCATTTAGACCACAAAGAACTTAAATGGAAGTATAATGGTTAGGTTTTATTGTCACCTGACACAATCCAGAATAGTGTTGGAAAAGACTCTCAATGAAGGATTGTCTTCATCTGGTTGGCCTGTGGGCCTGTTAGTGGGGATTGTGTGATTTTACAATACATAAAGTGGGAAGAACCGCCCAATCCTCACACTTGGTGTGAATGCAAAGGACTGACAAACTGACCACTGGCACGCATACATAGACTGCTCTTGCTCTCTTCTGACTATGGGTGTAATGTGATCAGTTCTCTCTCCTGTTGCTTCTGTAACTGCCTTCTTGTGATTGAGGGACTGTAACCTGGACTTTTAGGTAAAAATAAACCATATTGTTGCCTACATAAAGTAAATGCTTAACAGAAAGCATAACAATATTTTTCTTGCATATGAAATTATCTCAGATGTATGTTTCTGCTCAATGATATAGCAAAAGGATACTTCTGAGATTATAGTTATCTGCATTTATATATTATTTTAATATTGTTATATAATACATTTAATCAGCAAATCTTCCTCTATATTGCTATTCTTTCGTACTTTCTTAGCTTAGAATGGATCTTAAACTGTAAATATAAGCCATCATTTAGATAAACATAGGAAACTACCAGCCTTGAAACCATTCAGATTTATATACCATTCATATTAGCAGGAAACAAGGCATTAACTGTACATCTCTGGAGTTCTTTGTATGTATAATAAATAGCTATCGTGAATTATGATTTCCTTGGTTATGCTGTTTTTGTGTGTTTTACAGCTATAGTTGACACTCATTCTGTTGAAACAGACATAGTTATTAGGACAATTTTGTTAATGGGCTAATTCATACCCAAAGAATTTGAATACTTTGTCCACCATTAGAAATACAGAGTGACACTGTTGTTAAAAGTTGACCAATGGGTTCCTTAGGCTGTGCTTTAAGTGACTTGTATAAATTTTAGAAGTTCTATGACTAAAAGTATGGTGAAGACATTTGTTGAAACACAGAAGAAGTCCCCCATCTTGGAAAAAAAACACCAATGAAAACTCTAAAAGTATTTTTAAGTACAGAATCATTAACATATGTCTGAATTTCAAAAGGGGAGTAACTGTATTACTTTTTGGTGCAGTTATGGAAGGTTTCAAAGAATGGATAGTGAATAAGGCTTTCTTAAGACTTAAGAAAATAGAAAGTAAATAGAAAAAAACTCAAGGTAAATACGTTATCACAGAAGTAAGTACCATGATTAAAAGAGAGAGGAGCTTGCAAGGTCCAAGCCACTAGCATAACTGGTAGACAGAAATTGCTTTTTATCATGCTACTGTATAGAAAGTAAAACTGTCACTAGTAGAGACAAGAATTTTATTGTTATTTGTTGTTGATTTTAAAACTAATATTAGACATAGAGAAAACTAATTAGAGTGTTCTTTGAAACCAGCAGGTTATGGGGGTCATTTAAGAAGCTCAAGTAGAATCATCAGAAGTCCAGTAACCACCAAAGACTTAGTGAGTTTGAGAGCCTGGGACACATGAAATCCTGTCAAAAAGGAATCAAGCAAACACAGGCCTAAAGCGAGAGAGAGAGATCAAGGATAGAAATATGTATCAATTAGTAAAAAAAATAAAAAAAGAATGTCCCAACAAGTATCCAACATGCAGAATCAACTAAAACAATTTTTAGAAACATGTGTAAGATGTGCAAAATCGTAGTGTAAGCTACCAGAAAAATAATATTTGAAAATCATTAATGAAAATTGAGAGGAAATGTCTCAAGAGTGGAAATCTGATAGTATTGCATTATTTTCTTGTTTGTCTAATTTTAAACTTGGAATTTTACAGGAATATACCCCAATTGCAATCCACTCCCTTCTGGAAAATCATGTTAATGTTGTGTGTTGTATACTTATTTTGAAAGAATTTATCATTCTCTAAATTTCAGAAGTGAATCATTATGAATGATCTTGATCTACACATTTCCAAAAATTGCTTCCAAGTCCATTTCAGGTGTTCATATAAGGGTTTTGTTTGGAAAAAACAAAACAAAACAAAAAAACAAACAAAAAACACTTCTCTTATTTCTTCTTTTAGTCAATGTTCATTTTGTCAACTTCTTAAACTAGAAGACAAATATATCCTCTTTTAATAATCCTCTTTTAAGTTCTTGTATTCATAATGCCTAAAATTAATCATATTAAATTCAGTGTGATTAACTTACAAAATATGAAAACACAAGCGATCCAAAGCAAATATGTATAGTATTTTCCTTATTAGTGGACACTCACCAAGGACAGGACAAATTGGAAAGCCTGCCTTTGATAGTTTCAAAGTATAAAAATTTGCACAATATCAAATTAATGGGTAAATGACAAGTAACTAGTCATCAGTCATGAAATGAATGATCTTTTTGGGTAATTTTCGTCTAAATGAGTGTAATTTTGTGGCTAGATGTTTGTGTGTATAAAATGCAATATAAAAAGATATGTTAGGATTACTATCTATATGCAATAGCTTTATAAAGAATGCTATTTAATAATTCTGGTTCTTATTCTACACAGGTACGATATCAAAGATGACTATACCCTGAGAATTAAAAAGGCCATGAGTACAGATGAAGGTACCTATATGTGTATCGCTGAGAATCGGGTGGGGAAAGTGGAAGCCTCTGCTACCCTCACTGTCCGAGGTAAGAGACTTAAAGCATCAAAGAAAATTGAACCAGGAGCCTATTATTTTGTTTAATTGGTAAGTTTATGCCTGCTCAAAATGATAGGAGCTGCTGGGTATGGTAGTCCATGCCTATTATCCTAATGCATAAGAAGCAGCCACAGAGGGATCACACAAGGGAAGCCAGCTTGGTCTGTATAACAAGACTGTTTCAGAGTAAAGGAATATATTTCACTGTTTTACTATTATAATAAACACTCAGGCGTTTTTGCTTTTCAATTCACTAACTGAAATGAAATGATTACTTAAATTGATTCATTCCTTCCTTCCTTCTTTCTTCCTTTCATTCTTTCTTTCTTTCTTTTTGTTTTTTTCAGAATTCACAAATGAATTTTATTTCCAAATGTGCTGACCAGCTCTGAGCTAGTGTTCAGTTTAATCTCAGTTAGTATAATGATAAACTAATTCAGACAGTAGCCAGTTCAGTCTGCTAAATGGTCCACCACTTCTGAAAAGCAATGAACATTGTGTCACCTTGCTCACGGATGATAGACATATAACCAGATAGAAATACTAACGACTGCTTCAGAACTGGGACAGCATTGATTCTCCTTCTTACTAGAGGATGACTGTCAAAATTGCTGTTGGGGGACTCTTTTATTCTCTTCCCATTCCAGCCTGAATTTGGTAATAAAAAGGATCCATTCTCTAAGCACAAATGACATTTGCAAGTGCCCATTCTCAAGTTATGTCTTCTCAACTTGTCCTCACTTCAGGCTCATGGTTGCTGGGGAGGTTTTAAACACGTCTCAGTTTGATGATCCGATATTCAAACACCTGCAGGTGCTATTGACACCAATGGCTCCTCAGGAGACTATATTAGCCTCATCTTCCTACATAGCAGGATTAAGGATCCCTGTGCCTTTCACATGAGAGTAACTTTCATTTTGCTAAGACCAACAATTATTGCTATTTCTTTTTCAGTATTCGCATTTGGTTGTAGCTCCTGGAGATCATCAACTTAAATATCATGCTACCTATGATCTCTGTCTCCGAATTTTTTTTTCACAAGATTTTAAAAGATATCACATTTTTCTCTAGGGCTGTGTTGTGAGAATCCAATAGCTGGCAACATATAGGCCTTTGCCTGGTGCTGACTATTCATTTAACTGACTGAGCACATAGAACAAGGTGCAGGGAACTGTCTAGGGTCATAGTACTGATTTGTGGGGACGTCAGAGCAAGCACTCACTTTCTCCCATCATGGGGCAATGCTCAAGTTTTGTCATGTAGGTAACATTATTTTGTAGAATTATATGCATTACGGTCTAATGATCAATGAGTTCAAACTGGGGAGGCTGCATCTAGTACAAACCAGTCTCCAGGATTCTTCCCAGTTCTGACTCTTTTTTAGTAGCACACTGAGTATGCCTCGTATTTGTTCTTCCTTATTGCAAGGAAATCCCTCTAAAAATAGTCCTGGGCATGGGCTACCCATGGGCTACTATGAAGCAGTAGGGGTGGTTTAGCTGTTTTGGGGACTCCTCATTCTGAATCTCCTGAAGGTCAATGCTCTTTCAATTTCTAGTTAGCATACACTGACAAACAAAGCCACAATAAACTAAAGATCTTTATCTTTGGGAGCCTTTGATATCTAGCAAATCTTTATCACACCTTCACTCAAACCTTCTGTAATCTCACTTCAAGTGATACATCTAGTCAAAATGTATTTCTGAAATAGCATGAACATTCTACTAATGCATATACATGATCTCTGAAAGTTTATGGAAGTTTTTAAATATTTTCATATATTAATTTCTATCCTTTCACATACACATTTAAGATACATCAGACTAATATCAATATCTAGTTCATAAGATTGTTGGGAGTAATCATGGCATAATGGAAAGTTCAACAGCACAAAACATGAATTTAAAATTGTATCTTTTCAGTAATGTTAATATTGCCATACCAAGAGGGACATAGAGATCCATGCCTATAATTCTAGCATGTGAAATACTGAGGCAGGGGAACTATAATGAATTGGACGCCAGCTTGAGTGACACAGTGAGTTTTAGGCCAGTGTGTACTACACAGTGAGACTGTGTTTTACTGTTTTAAAACGAACAAAACCAATCAAAGCAGCAAACAAACATTGCCAAGTCTCATTGATTCTAATAGATAATAGTTACAAGTGATGAGGACCAAGTGAAGGAACATTGTAAAATATGATGTTATTAAATATATATTTATTTATTATTTCATGTATATGAGTGGTCTGTTTGCATGCTCATCTGCACACACCAGAAGGAACCAGATCCCACTATAGATGATTTTGAGCCACCATGTGGTTGTTGGGAATTGAACTAAGGACCTCAGAAGTGCCACTAGTGCACTTAACCACTGAGCCATATCTCCAGTCCAATTTACTTATATAATTAACAGTAACATGTTGAATAAATAGTTCATATAGCTGAGGAGTTCATCCTAAAAATTGATTTCTGTATTTTTCAATGACTTACTGTTTTTAATTGTTTTGAAATGTTTCATTTCTGCTAGCTTACCCCAAGAGCAGCCAAAGGAGTCACAGGCACCCCCTACTCCCACTCTCAGAAGACCCCTAATATACCTAGGCAACAAACATAGCATATATGCAGAAGATTTATTGTTATATAGCTAAAGCACTGTGAAAATTATTCAACTAAACCAAATTATTTCTAAGGTATATTGGGGAGATTGAAATGAATGAGGCAAAAAAAAAATACATAACAAAACTCCCAAAATATTCCATTCAAAAACTATTTCATTCAAAAACTATTTGCTGACTAAACAAATGTTAAGAGCATGCAAGGAGCTGTTTGTTTGTAGAGAAAACAGATTTGTTTTCACTCTTGAGTGCTTGGGCTAAGGAGACTTGGAGTGATCTGTTTGCTTTGAGAACTTTCTCAGCTAATTGTTTTCATAATTTGTTGAAAGTTTCAGGTTTATTATTTTACTGGAAGCAAACCTACCACACTGGTACAAAGAATTGTTTTTAATAATATACACACACACACACACACATTTAAATATCAGCAACTTTAAATGGTTTATTATCTGGTTTAGAGTGTGGATGAATTAGAGTGTTTGTGCCCCCCCATGTTACAAATTTCTCATTTATCTAAAACTGCAACTTCAAAAGAAGGGTCAAATAATATTAATAAACCAATAGAACAATGTAATGTGCAGTAAATTATTATTGAAAACATGTTTTAACATTATGACATGCAGTTGGGATAGTTCACATTGCAAGGTTAATGGGGGTAAAATTATGACTTTTATTTTCTGTGTCTATTTCATTATGCACATAAATGAAATGCTCAGCCTTTCTCTTGGTTGTTTTATTGGAACAAGGTCAACTGACCCATGAGGCCATGTCTATTTTATTCCATTTAACTATTGAACAGAATTGAGTTTAATTTCCTGATTTTGAAAACATCCACCTGCTAATTTTCACAATGAAATGTTGCTATGAATCATGCAGTTTTATTGTAATATTTATACAGAAATTGTACAATTATATGAATGCTAGCACACTGGGGATACTTTAAGGAGTTTTATAATCAACACTTGAAACCAAAGTCTCTTTGGTGTGTTTTTTGTTTGTTTGTTTTTTAATTTCAAAAACAAGGCAAAAAAAAAGGTTATCAAAGGAAGCAATCAAGTAGCTTTATTATCTGCCTTGGCAAGCAAAATTAAAGATAAAAACAAAATAGTAGAAGAACTTGAATCTGTAATAGTCAAGTCAAAAAACATATTAAGTAATTTGTAAAATGGTTCTTAAAAGAGATATCTAAATAGCAGCCTCATTTATGCAAACACTTTTCATTTCCCAGTTTCTTAATTCACTTGGTATAAAAAGGATCTTATTGGAGTATTGTCTTCCAAGGCAGGATAGTAAAAAAAAATTGAAACTAGTATAAAGTGAATGGAAAATATATTTATTTCAACATTGTCCCTCAGTATAGTTTCTTCTCTTTTCCTTAGAAGTCATAATATTTCTAAGGGAAGCATATTTGAAAACCAATCCTTCTATGGCAATTAAATTAGAACAAATTTCAAAACTGATTTTTTTCCTATTAGAAACTGATATAACTGAGAGAAATTATTAGTGAGAAAAAGGGAAGGATTATGATGTCAACCTTATATCTTTACTTCATTATTAGTCTTGGGCCTTTTGTTCCGTCCCTTTACAAAAAGGATAAAACGAGTCACCAGGCAACTTCTCAATGCTTTTCTACACTAAACATAACATGAAATGTTTATGACAGTGACCCATTATTTTCCTACTGTTACTACAATTGTCATAGTTTTTATTATTCTAATTGCAAATACTACTATTATAAAAGACAGCTACTTTCACATATATCTAACTATCCTATTATTTTTAGGGATTACATAAATCCAGCATTATAATGGATGGGTTGATTAAATGCCTAAGTGTAAAGCATGTTCCAAATGCTGTATTTATCTTATCAAGCCCAAAGAATCAACACCAGCAAGATCTATTCATACCGTATTCTAGAAATGCACTATTACTCACTAGAGTTATATATTTTGGGATATGGCTGAATGACCTACTAGAAGGAAAAATTTGTGTTTTAATTGTACAGTTTTATATTTTTTCTCTTCTAAATAGATTTTTTTCTTCTGGATAAAGGAAATCCATGTTTTCTAGTGCATGTTTATTGCTTTTATATGAAATGGTTGTTCATCCATATTTATTTGAAGTGAGTTTTAAAGAAAATATTAAGCTTATGTATGTATCTTAAAATTCAATCACTAAGACAATGTCAGCCTATTACTATATATCTTAGTAAAGGAAAAGTTATGGTATCAAAAAATGATATATTTCTGAAGCATCAGTTTGAAGCTATCTGTGCTCAGTGAGAGAATGAATCAACATATAAGTCGCTGTTTCATCACCTATGCCAGAAGAAGGAATAGTTTCAGCAGTGGTTAAAGAGCTTTAGGGTTGAGATTTGAAGGCATGTTTCAACCTATTTATTATGTGTAACAAATAATTGATTTCCATGACTAGAAAGCAAAGTGGACCTATATTATCATCGCCTGCTAAAAAGTTATATCAGGAGCTTGTCTATATTGCTTGAAATGGTTATGACAAGCCATGCTTGAAATCCAGTTGCAATTTAGTTCAGGTAGTGAAGCCTTATTTTTCAGACATGATGTTCACTAATATTGGCTTGCATAGTTTAGCAGTCTTCCTAAATTTTGAGTAACATATGGCTCCTTACTTGATATCTTTGAAATAATAAGCAAAGTAAGTTTTGATAAGATTAAACCTAAACTGTCCCTTCAAGATCTCAAAGTTAGTACTAAGGTTAAAAATAAATTTTCCATGTAATTATGTTTATGTCTTTCAGTTGTATCAGACTTAGGTACCCTGTTCATAATTGAATTATGAGAACAGAAATCATTCTACTGTCCATACTTAAATGTAACATTACACATCATGCATTCTGATAATTTTCTTTTCTTTCTTTTTTAAATTTCTTTTTTATGTTCTCACCACACCATTGTAATGTCTACAGTTCGCCCTGTTGGTAAGTAGCCATCCTTCTATCCATTTGGCATGGCTTTGCACAGTGCTTCATAATTCATGCATAGTAGCATTTGACAGAATTAAATATATTTATTCACCCATGTTAAAATGCTTCTCAAGGGACTATCTGCTACAACACTTGCTCATGGCTTTTTGATTGCTTTGGTAAACCATTTTAGTAATTACTGTCTCAACACAGCAAGGAGTTGGTGTCAATTTTCAAACAAAATATGATATTGTTAATGTTGTAAATCCCTAACTTTTCCTAAGGTGGATGGTATATTCCTTCATTTTTCTATTGTGTGTTCACAATATTAGTCTTTGTTTGATACTACTCAAGAGAGAAGTCTGTGAATTAAATTAAGATGTTTATTTCTTATTTACTTGCTTCATTTTTAAGCTAGTCAGACTCCGAATTTTTTTAGGGGTATTTTCCTGAGCCTGCTCATCTGCATTTCTTCATAGGCAAAATGTAATAGAAATAGGCTATATGTTTTTTTTTATAGTAGATTCTTAACATTAATGTGGGAGAATTGGGAGATATGTGTTCTTTGGCATGAAAACTTAGTGTTTGTGGCTGAATACCTCATTATTGCTTTGGCTTTGCAAAAATGAATAGCATGTGCTTGTATAAATTTAAGTGATAATTATTTATGACAAGTTTAACAATGAAATATTTCTAAATTTATTAAATTAATAGCTTCAAGTTGAGAATAACTTATCTATGTATATGTTTTGATAAAAGAACTTTTGTGAGATGAATCTATGGATGCATAAATGTCTGGCTAAATGAATTGTTCCAGTATATTTTTAAAAACTATGCCCCAAAGTATTTTAATAACTTATTCAGATTTCATAAATTGTCCATCTATCTTCAAAACTCTCCCTAATATGCTGACATGATATTGTTGCCATTAGATGTGAATTGTTCCAAACTCACATTTTCCCTCCTTGGTTGGAACACACACAGACTCCTTTAATTTAGTCTGTTCCATGTCAACAGCAAATGTAGTTAAGAGAACTTTGGTTCTCATATGCATTTTATTAGCACTCTTTTTTGTATTCATATCTTAATAGTCTTAGTCCTCTGTGTTGAATAAGTGCAGGATATCTACATAAATAACCTGAGCTTAAGTGGGTTATTGGGCAATACATAAAATGTTTCTGTCAGCATCTATTATCTAACTCATGGGCCTAGTTTCTAATAACACTCATTGCTTAGCATAGTAACATTTTGAAATACACTTAAGACTTAGTGTAAATATAAATTGTGATAATTTTTCCTTAAAGCATACTAATTTACCCAATCATACTTTTCAGAATTAATGTTTGAAAACTGCAGATAGTAAATCTATAATTTTAATGCTCATTGTTTGAATTTTCAATAATTCATTTTAATAGTAACTATATTACAATTAGGGGGGATTTAAAAATAAGAAGAGAATGAGGAAGAATAAAATGGCCTAAACTAAGAAAAGAGATGCTTTTCTACACGATGACTGTTCTATAGCTGGTACTATATTACCTGGTCATTTTAGAACCAATGCTCTGTTCTAACCCCTTTCTAGAGCTGAGAGTCCGTTATCTGACCATTGTAGTTCTGACACTGTGCTCCAACACCAGTCTAGAACTGATAACCTGGTGGTAGGTGGAGTTTCTCTGTGCGGCCCGTCAGCTCTGCATCATCAGCCCACTCCCCAATTAGACATAGAGATGTAATATTAATTATAAATGCCCAACCAATAGCTTAGGTTTGTTGTGAGCTAGCTCTTACAACTTAAACTAACCTAGATTTCTTATCTGTCTTCTGCCATGTCGCCGTAACTTTTTTCAGCACATGTTCATTTTGTTTCTAAGTCTCCTGGCAGCTCCTCCTCTTTTTGTTGACAAGTCCCACCTAACCTCTATGAGTCTAGCTATTTGCCACTAAGTCCTTCATTAATCCAATGAGAGCAACAAATATTGACAATATACAAAATGATTTTTGCACAGCATCTAGTGAATGAACATTTCATTAGATTTTCTGTCTCAGCAACTCTGAACTAGGTAGACAGACTTATTAATGTATCAAAGCTCTATTCCTTATTGAAACTTATAAAAGTATTAGTAAAGATACGTATGCATAAATTACATATAATTAATTTTATGTAGTAAAGATTATACATGCTAAGACATAGTTATTGGAAAGACAATATTCTAAACTTTTTGGAAGTCTATAACTAGGTACTAACAACTTTACAAGTTTTTTATTTTTAGAGATGAATCTATGGTTCTCATTGTCTATGTTAAAATGTGTGATTAGATGAGAGCACTTGTCGATGGAAAGACTGCAGAAAGAACCCTTCAGATATTGTAATTATAACAAGCACATTTCAAGTGAACAGAAAGTAAATAGCTTCAACTTACAGATTTTGGTAGCTAGAAATAATATGCTCATACATTATGACCTTTTGACTTGTTTAGTAAGTTCTTAGATTACATGACACTGTTAATAGTGTCTAATACATTTACAAAATGTATTAGAGTACTGGTTAAAACAACATGGTGTGTTCAGTGCTCTGAGATGTAGCTGTCACCTGCAGTGAGTTTCGAAAGTTATTTCCAAATTTATCCTTGTTTGAAACAATTTCTTAAATTCCCATTGGACTGGAAATAAAGAATAGCTGTTTGACACATTATACTTTATCTTAGAAAGTCTGTCATTTCATAAATCTGTCTTCAATGACTTATGACAGTGCTCAGAAGTATGAAGAACTATGCTTCAAATGTGACAACTGCTGTGAACTTGGGAAATTGAAAGTTAGATACGTTTTCATTGGGCTAGTAAAGAAAAGGCTGACAATGGGATTAGACTGCTGTGCCCCTGCATTAGCTCGTAAAATGACTTTTAATACATTAAATATAGACATTAAAACTTTTATAATGAGGCTAAAAGGAACACATCATTGAAAACTCATTATTATTCAGTTTTTGTAGTGGAGTCAAACACAAGTATTTTCAACTTTGAAGATCTTGGAGATGAAGAGTATTCTAAAAGCAAATCACAGGGTGGTGAGAGAATTCTAAGGTGAATAGGTTAATATATTTTCTAGCAACTATGTAGCCTAGAAAACTATCCCTGGACACTTGCATTTTAAAAGTATAAATCAAGGTAAGTCTCTGAAGCACTTAAGCATCCAGGCTAGAGTTACTTTGTTATTTCAGACTAAGCTTTTGGTCCTGCCAAATTTGGAAACTATTGAAAATTTCATAGTGAGATTTTGTCTAACTTAGAATATTCAATTGAGTTTAAGAGAGAAGTTTACTACACCCTCAGGTCACAGTTTGAATTATACATGCTAATTGTATTTTGAGATTCTATATAAATTCCTTTGGATTTCTGCTGTAGAAAGTAATTTTGAAGCCATCAATTGCATACTCACTTTAGGAAAGCATTCTCCATATTACAGTTACTTGTTTTTGTAATATCACTGATATCTCAGAAAGAGCCTGTCTATGTGCTGTATTCTGAGTAAGTACCAAATCTAGATCAATGCCACTTGATAATGAACTCACTATGCCTTCCGTCTTTACTTTTGACACTGTTCCAAAGGCATTGTTCATAGGGAAAAGCAAAAATGCATGTGAGAGGGCAAAGCTAAGAATGACTAGTGAAGTATTAGTGTGTTTACTTGGATATGTCTTGTGACAGGAGACCAGACAATGAGAAAACGTCTCATTGGGGAACCTACCTCTTTTCCTGTAACCATCTGGTTTATCTTCTTATTGGAAGTCTTTCTCCAGCATAAAAATAAAAATGAACATCTATTTTGGAGATGGGCAACACATTTTTTTCCAAGTGGTAATTCAAAACATGATGAGTAATTTGGAAAAGAACTGTCAAATCTACCAGCTGCCTTGCCTGTGAAGTTGAGCTTTCTTCCGCTTTCTGTCTTATGTACCATATGCTAGCTGCTGATTGCCTCAACTATAGAGAGGAAAAGCTGAGCAGATCAGGTGAAACTTGTGGAAATCATCCTCAGCAAATGCCACGTATAACTTCATAAAAAATTCTAAATGTTCAACCCATTCAGGCACAAAAAATGTTTGCTACATTTTGACAGAATGTGCCAATGCAAGTATTTATAAGTTCTTCAGAATGACATGTTAATGCAAAAACAATATTAAATGGTTTATTTTCAAGGAAACAGTGCTAGAGAAGTGTCTTGGTGGTTAAGAGCACTTTCTGCTCTTTGCAGCACCACATGGCAGTGCATAACCAGCTGTAACTCCAACTCATGGGGATCCACATACATTGTTAGCCTCTGTGGGCTCTGCACAAACCTAAAGAATGAACATACATGCAAGATTATATATATACACGCATATAAATATGCATATATATGTATATATATTGAACTTTACTAAAGATGAAAGAATGAGCCATTAGCTAGTTCAATAAAATTTAATTGTAGCATGATCAGTTACAGTTATGAAACTTTTCTTGTCATTTAAATATACTTCTTTATTTTTCCATTTTTCTCATTTCCTTGTTAAACTTCACATTTCAATCAACGATTTCTTTGTGTCATTTGCTTATTTTTTATAATTGTGATATTCTTATGAAGATTTGTTTTGTTCTGTATAAAGTCTGATTTAGACAATAGGCAGCTTTCTAAAGTATGTTCTTGTTTCTTTGGTAGTTTTGGAAGTTATGGGTTCAATATTTCACATTTATTACTATCTTCCTTTTGTCATTAGTTAAGTGGGTAATTAGTTGACATACTGCACTAAAACTTAAATCCTGTTTTGATCTCTCACTGTTTAACTGTCAAGTTAAATGCAGAAGAATAAGGCTTTCTTGTTTTGAAAGATGTATCAGGGTCACTCAGTATCCATGCTTTGAAATCTTTCTTACCATTCTATCAGAAACCATGCTTTATTTTCCCTATATCTGTGCACCAGAACCTAAGCTGTGGAACTGGTGAGATTCATGCCTTTCTGCTTGAGAACCCCTATCAATTTTCATTTATATCCCCTGCTTCAGGAACAAGATGATCTTCAGGTGTGTGAGGTTTCTGTTGCTGCACAAACAAGTTCCACAATTTCACTGATTTAGAATGACATCAGTTTCTCATGAGAAAGTTTTGTGCTTACAACTTCCCAAGGCACATACAATTGAGGGGAAAGAGCGATGACCTACTTCCAGGCCTATTTGTGTTAAATCCTCAGAATTTGGGGTTGAATGTCCCTGAAGTCTTCACTGGCATAGATGCTGGCCAGTATCACAGGTTTTCGAAGCTGTCCACTGCACTTTAATGGTTGGACCTCAACTTTTCTGTGTTGTATTAGAGAATTTCTATTGATGCGGCAAGACACTATGAGCAAAGTGACAGGTAGAAGAAAGTGTTTAATTTGAGGCTCATGGATCCTGAGGATTACAGTATATGACCTGATATTATGCTGGGGAGTATAGCAGTAGCAGGCATGATTCTGGAGCATGAATCTGAGAGCTTGCATCTTGATCCACAAGCACAAGGCAGAGAGAGCTAACTGGGGATGATGAGGCTTTGGAATTTTTAGCACCCACCCCTAATTCATACCTCCAACAAAGCCACACCTCCTAATCCTGTCTAAAGAGTTGCACAAACAAAGAACCAAGCATTCATACATGAGATTCTAAGGGGGGCATTCTTATTCAAACTATTATGAATATTTTATATTATATTTCTCTGAATTGACCTACTGGGAACAGTTACTTGTTTAGAAACAGTGCCCTTCTTTAAAAATCTCACACAATCATTTAGGCTCACCTAATTAGTATAATGCTTTTAAAGTCAACTCATTATTGGCATCTTCAGAAAACACATTGGGCCGGGTGTTGGTGGCGCACGCTTTTAATCCCAAAATTCGGGAGGCAGAGGCAGGCAGATCTCTATGATTTCAAGGTCAGCCTGGTCTACAGAGCGAGTGTCAGGATAGGCTACAAAGCTACACAGAGAAACCCTGTCTCAAAAATTAAAAAAAGAAAGGAAGAAAACACATTGTGTGACATAACATATTCAGAGAAAGAACACTGGGAAGTGAGTTATGTGGACCATTTAATGCCCTGCCAAACAAAGTAGGTTTCACTCTTTCAGTAAGTTCTTGTCTGCCTCCTGAATATTAATTAGTGTCCTGCACAGTGGTGACTTATTTGTTAGTTGTCATACTTGGCTCCAGGTCACAATCAAAGTATCAAAAAATAGCCTTTTGTGATATTGAAAGATATTTCTGTGAAGTCAGACTTGAACTAGGACAGAGCCGGGAGTCTCATTCTCATCTACACTTGTCTGGTAAGCAGAATACTTTAAATTTTGTGGTTTGAGGTTGTGGTAGAATTCTCATATTATTAACTTCTTTTCTTCAGTGCAATAGCAGGAAATGGAAGAATAAGACTTTCTTCCATTACAGACACTAGATAGCAAATTTTAAATTTTTATCTTATCTCCATATGTGAATAAAATGAAGGCAATATGTCTTAATTTTGTACTTGAAAGACTGTATCAGAACTCTTAAAGTTGTAAATGCTCATCACTAAACTACTATAAGATGAATATTACCATTTGAGGTATACCTTATAAAAACGTAAACACTTTATTTTTAGAAATATGGTAATTTTAGACAGTGCTGTCAGGAGATGTTGACATTAACAATTTTATAATACACATTGCACATATTACATGTGGCACTGGAATTACTCCAGACTAATTTAAGTGTATTATGTTATTTAGGTGATAGGTCCATAGTTGTATTCATTAAATATATAAACTAGTAGAATCAATTAAATATTGAATCAAATAATTCTGAATGTATTTTAAATGCTTTTGGCCAGTGTTATTTCTGAAATTTATTATTGATGCTGCTTTAATATTCTGTACAAAAATCTTGGTCCTCCACAACAGCACTTTCTAGTGGAGGACCAAGATGTTTGAGTGCTGTTGTCAATTGTCTCTAGTTGTAGCACAGCATGTAGCATGGTCCAGGGGCATGTCAAATGTTGCTACAGTTACTTGAGATACATATATGCAGACATGGGTACTAGCTGAATGGAAAATGTTTATGCAAGCACCTTTAAATAGTGGCATAAAAAGATCAAGCAATATTAATAGTAATAGACAAGTCTTATATTACCCCCCTTTCTGTTGGTAGGAGATAAAATGGAACAGAAAGAAAGCACTAATGAGTTAGGATGGTGCCTTACTAAGCGTGTAATTAATGCTATTAAGAAACACTGCAATTGCTTATTAAAATTCTGTTAACTAAGCAATCCTTTGGTATCAGGACATTTGTTCTTTGGTTCCAAGATTTTTTATTTATTTTATTTTATTTATTTATTTATTTTCTTTTTCTTTTTCTGATTGGCATTTTTCGCAACCTTTCTCAGAAAAATGAGATAATGGGATGTGAGCATCCTTTCTGGTGTAGTTAGAGTGCTGACATGGCGATTCTGGCAAGCTGACAGGTTAAGTGAGGAGTAAAAATGGATGTCTTGTCTTACCATTTACATGAAGAATTACCTCTAAGCTATGGGTTTCCCTCCTCATTCCCAATATCCCAATGCCTTCTACTCCACAAATGAGGAATACACCCTTCCTAATTTGAGAGTTCCAGGCCAATTTAGGGAAAGTTTCCAGGACCCTTTATTCTTCTTATGTTGGCTAAAAAATGAGATCTTATCTTTAAAACGAATGTGGATAGGTTCTTATTAAATACAATGTAAAACCATTTCACTTCAAAATTTTGTTATTTTATCACCATGATCTTAATCAGGGAAGCAGATAAAGGGAAGATAATATAAGATATATTATGTGGAAAAAGTTTGAAGCTAATGAATACAAAACATAATATATTTTTTTAAAAAGCAGTGTTACATATTTGTAAATGATGAAAAACATGGAAAACGGAGATTTAAAATGGTAATTTGTTAAAAGTATAGGCATCCTTTTCACAGGAGTATACCTAAGTACCCAGTTTGGTATAATCAGAAGTTCTGTGGCACTTGCCTGTTAAGACACAGAATAATTTATTTTCCTTACATGACTTCCTCTGCTTACCTATAATTGGTAGTAACTCTACTTTAGTCATCCAAAATCTAATAAAGTTTTAAGTTCTCCATAAACATGTCTGTCTTAGTTTTGAGTTAATTATTATATTCATCATAATGTAGAAATATTTAATGACATTAGAAAATTAATGGAAATTTCCTGAAAAAAGACCATTTACTTGGGAAATCACATGACTCCACTAACATAATCCTTCATTTTATCAAGTCCACAAAAACAATAGAATGAATTAAACTGCCATTGTCAACAAAGTAAGCAGGTGTAGTGATGGATGCAGTGTGGTGAGAGTGGGTGTGGTTCCCTGTGTGATGAATCCCCTCTCTTTCCTTTTTTCCAGATTAACCTCCTCCTTTCTTTCACTATCCTCAGAATCACATCCACTCTTGTTCTCTGTTACCTTTCTTATTATATGGTCTTACTAGATAAAAATAGAAAAATAAAACCAATAAGTGGCTGACTTCATTGGCTGTTCTAGCCATAAGATTGTAAGTTATATACAATTATTAGGGGGGATCTCAAGTATTACACACACCTCTAAAATTACCCTTTTTACAATGAATGAGCTCTATAAAGGTGATTTGAAACTCTAGAAAGTTACTGCTTGGCAGCAACATGTCTTTAATCATAAATGATTGATGCAACTGTATATGTGTGTAAGACCTCAAGTGAAGAGTAGAAACAGATGCAGAGACCATGGGCTCTGATTCACCATAGCCATCCTATTTGCTTTATTGGTGCATATACTTCACATTTATGACAATAGTGACTTTCCTTTAAATTTATTTTTTGACCCTGAAAAGGCAGATAGAGATCATAGATATTTGTTGAAAGAAAGGAAAATATTTTAATACTCTATATGGAAAAAGAATCTTTAAATATTAACAGTGTTACTGGCTTGCAAATAAATGATTTATCTCCTCTTGGAGAATAATTGCTATGGACACAAAAATTTAATTGATGAGTTATATAATTTAGCAATTTGGTAATTTATAATTCCTTGGAAATGATAAAAATGAAGAAAATAATTGCAAGGCTTTATGAAAGTAATTATTATAAATCCTGTATCATTGATTTGTATTTTCCATTGCAAATAAATTTCATCTTTATAGGTAAATTATGTCATGATGTGCTAAAAAGTCAAATATTTTATGGCATTATATATTCAAATCCAATATTAACAAGTTATTTTGAAATCAAGTAAAATGTCAAACAGTGAAAATAAGTACAATTAAATGAGCTGAAGAACTAATCATTTATCAATTAGAAATCATTTATCATTTAAATGAGCATTCATTTCTTGCTCCTGGCATCTGTTCTATTGTAATGAAGTCAGTCTCACTGTTTTGTTGGCTGGATAAACTGAACCGATATACAGGAAATACAAGGTTTCAGTGCTACATAATGTCTATCTTTGTTCTTCTGTTTTAGTTTCTCTGGGATTCTGAGTATTTCTTTGTGGTCTTCTTACTTCAGTGTAGTACACTCTCTACTAAATTCTGTGTAAGAATTTCAGAATTTCCCAGGATGTTTTCCTTTTTCAAATTTCTGTTTGACTTTCCTTCCATCCAAACTATTCTGGGCAGTGGAGAGAACATGCCAGATGCTTAAAGTGTAATGAGGTGGAAAAATGAATATTTTCTTCATAGTAATTAAAAAAATCTTCTAGGTATTCATTTAGAATTCACAACTTGAAAATGTTCTAGATCATATAAAGACAGCATTTCAATGCAGAGAAGTTATGGTATTTCAGGAAACAACACACACAGATAAGTGGAAAATAACGAAAAGAAACATATTGAGTAAAGGCACATGCCTTTATACTGAGATGGCCTAGCAAGTACATGGTCAAAGTACGTTCAGGTTCACCCATGTCAACAAGGTTAGGATAATATTGCCAAGACCTGATGAACACAAGAACAGTCAAATAACCATGTAAGTGTCAAGGAGTTAAAAAGAATTTTGAAATTTTACAGCTAGTTAAGAGATATAAGGAACAGAGAGATGCAACCCTTGTTTGCCTTGTAGAAGTCAAAATCGGAGAATAATTTGCACACATTGCAGAAGTATACACTGTAAGACTTCATTGCCACATATTTAAAAGCCATGAATGGTCCAGCAGCTGGTGGAAGTAGAAGCAGACACCACAGCTAAACACTGAACTGATCTGTAATCGAGTTGCAGAGAAGGAGGAGGGATGAGCAAAGGGGTCCACACCAGGCTGATGAAACCCACAGAAAGAGCTGACCTGAACAAGGGAGAGCTCTTGGTCCCCAGACTGATAGCTGGAAAACCAGCATGGGACTGCTCCAGACCCCACAAACATGGGTGTCAGTAAGGAGACCTCAGAAATCTATGGGGCCCGTTGTAGTGGATCAGTACTTATCTCGAGCATAGGAATGGACTTTGGGAGCCCATTCCACATGGAGGGATACTCCCTCACCCTAGACACATGGGATGGGCCTAGGCCCTATCCCAAAGGATATGACAGACTCAGAAGACCCCCCTATGGAAGGCCTCACCCTCCCTGGGGACCAGAAAGTGTATGGGATAAGTAGGGTGTTAGTTGGTGGAGGGGAGGAGGATAAGGGAATTGGAATTGACATATAAAACAATCTTGTTTCTAATTCAAATTAAAAATAAGTCATGAATGGTTTTGTATGAAGAGAGAATTGGAGAAAGTACATCAAAAGAGGGTTATATTAACTGGTAGCTCACAAGAATACGATTATGGTTTTATGCTACATTAGAAATAACAATTATTAAAAGAAAACATAGTGTAATCTTTCACATATTATACCACATTAAAACTTCCAATCTAAAATTCTTAGTGTTTTGTTTGATTACAGGCATAAAATATGTTTAATTGTGTTATTACCCGATGCAAATCAGTTTAAATTTGGAGCTTAATATCTAATTTTTCCATTTGATGGGACATTGAAATAAACCAAATGTCAAATTTATCCCTTTTAACATTCTTTGAAAGGTTAAAGTCAATGGTCTTTATATAAAAATAATCATATTTGTGACATACAAAATTTTACATTTGAAATAAACTAATGCCTTGGATAGGTTAGCATGGTCCTCGCCACTTGGTTTGTACTCAGTTATTATTAATTTTTTGTCATGTGCTAAGTGGTGACTAAACATATCTGTAGCTCAAGCAAATGATGGAGGAGATTGCTTTTAAAATATTCTTACAGAATATATTAGCATTTAATAAGCAAAATAAATAACAAAAAAGTATTTTCTACTTGAGTTAGTAAGTTCAAAGTGTTTACTACAGAATCAAAAGGTAATTCAATCAGGTAAAAATTATCATAAAAGAAAGACAGTAGCTGAGTGTGACTGTAACCACTGCATATCACATCTAAATATACCTAAACTGCTTCATGACTATCTCCATTTAATGGTTGCCATAGAAAGTCATATTTTCCTGTAGAAACAACTTGAACATGATGTGATTAACCTTTAAGGTCCCCTCCCCTCGTCTCAAAGCCCACCTCGAGCATGGCCTATGCTTCTGACTCATGTTCAGCTTTCTGATTTTCATTCCACCCACTCTGGCTCACCAGCAGGCATTAGCATAAGAGTGCAGTAGCATGACTTTGATTGAAGCCAGCTTGGACTGAATGCAGTATTGAAGCATAAATTAGCAGACATCAAATCTAATTTACTGTGCGTTTTATTTAAATTCTCAAAACACAGTTTCAACTGAACTACCCCAGACCTGCAATTTTAATTGACCTTTTGATATTAGGGTATACTTCTCTGGAATTCATACAATGTACTTTTCTTAGAGAACTATTTTTTTTTAAACAGGTTCTGATTAAAAGCTGAATTGTGAACTGGGCTTCCTCGTATCTCCTCTTAAAGGCATAGCCATAAGGTACAATTACCTGGCAGATTGAACAAGTAGATTAGTACATCGTAATTGTGAGAGATTTGTCTAATGTTTCCAGGTTTAGAAATTATAAACATGTATTTTATTATACTTTTTGTCTTAAAGACATATAGTAGAATTGAGATTTTTCTAATGAGCAAATTCTTCTGGAGTCTACAACTCAATTTTTCTAATTTGCTTTGGGTTTAAATGTGGGTTTTGAATGGCCATTTTGAGAGCCTAATTCCGTTTTCTATATTTAATGAGAGCCCTCTCAGGAATCCATTTCGTACACAGCGCTACCGTGCTCTGTTGATGGAATGCCTCCTCTGGCTGCCCCATCCCATTGGTGCCATCATCCAAGCACTTTTTTCAAACCATTTTCAATACCACCTGGCAGAAATACTGATACTGTGGAGTGTTAACAGAAGAAGAATTATTGATGTAGTTTTTCATTTTAGTTTCCCCCCAACACACACCCCAGTAAATATCCACAGCCAATCTTCCCTCACAGAGATTGCAATATAGATCTTTGGCAGGAAGTCTACCAAAAAAAAGTGATTGTTCTATTTTTTCCCATTCTCCAGACTTCAGGTGACACTAGGTCAGACATTGTGAAAGACTCAAGAATTCTTTGAATTTTGCTGTGTTAAATGTTTTAACACATGCTTTTTGAAGATAAGATAATGCTAAGACAATGGCAGACCCATTGAGAGCAATGAATCTCGAGTTCCAGCAGCAAGAAATGATTAGAATCATTAGAAATGTAGCATACTCATACAGTGACTTAGATGAAAAATGTATCATGAGTAAAGATCTCATGCAAGGCATGTTTTATGAATAGAACCAATAAATCATTTGATAGTCATCTTTTATGGAGCTAGAATAAAAGTTCAGGAAATTTTCTTTTCCTGTTCTTTTTAGATTGCACCATCAGGAATAACTGTTGTGTTCCCATGTGGGAGACTATTTTCATTTAAGCAATAGTATGTTTCCTTTAGGTGTCTCCATACAATGCAATAACCACCTGGATGTTCTGTCCCTACTTTCTAAGGGTTTCTAGCCCTTTGCCTCTCTCTGCTTTTCTAGTCAGTGTCTCCAATTAGCATCCATATTGCTTCTAGAACTGTCATTCTGAAAGGCAATTCTGATTTCTGATTTATTCTTGTAAAAATATTTTTGGATAGGTCTTTTTTTCAGGGACAAATGTTCAACTCCTCTAGCATAAATTGTCTAGAACTACCCACATTCAGCTTAATAGGCTGACTCTTAAAGCAATGTATCCTACAAACGTTGTAATTCCACAGTTTGATACCTTCTATGCTGATTCTCCCATGCCCAGTGCCCTGACCACTGCCCATCAAGTTTGGAACACAGCTCAGAGGTGCCTGTCCTATGTCATCTCCTCTTTCCACATTATGTGTTCTCCTTTTGTTCTCTTCTGATCTTTTCTCCAAGTATCTTCTGCATGTTTTGTTTTTTAGACAGAGTCTCATTATGCCATCTTTGGTGTCCTGGAACACTCTATATAGAGAAGAGTGTCCTCAAACACACAAAGAGATCATTGTGCCTCCACTTTCTGAGTGCTCCATTAAAAAAGACAGCAAACCAAAACAACAATGACTGCTTCATGAATCACTCTCTGCTATGTTCATTTGTATGTTTACTTAGTGTCAAGGCCATTGCCCATGGGGTCATTTGATAATTTACATCCCATGCTGTGTACTAAGCAGAGTGTCTTACAATTGGTAGCCTGTTGAGTTGGTAGAATGGATAAAAATTCGACTCATGTGTTCTCAAAAAGTAAATATATGGTATGGCCATTTCGTTGTTCATATTAAGTTTCAAGAATTTCAACCAAGTTCTAAGATACAGAGTTTAAAACATTTTAGAAAATCATCAGACAAACAAACAAAAAACACAAGTTTGGTTCCCTGCACCTACATCTGGTGGCTAACTACCTATAACTACAGTTGGACAGGACCTGATAACGTCTTCTGGCCTGCACCTCCCATGGGTCCATGCACAAATTTAAGCAGCACATGCATAAACACACAAATAAAATACATCTTTCAAAAGCTGTTGAAGTGCTTGGTAGTGGCGCATGCCTTTAATCTCCACACCTGGAAGACAAGGGGAGGTGGATCTCTGTGAGTTGGAGGCCAGCCTGGTCTAAGAAGCAAGTTCTAGTAAAGCCAGGGCTGTTACACAGGGAAATCCTGTCTTGAAAAAAAAATTTAAGTTGGGAAGTGAAATTTAGAGAAAGCTATGGAAATTCCTCAAGTACATATATTAATTTTTATCAAAATAAATAAATTATATAATATAATATGCTTTTACCTAACCTTATTTGATAATGCTATCATGTGTTATATTGGTTATTGTAATTTAAAAACTAAATAAGCAGTTCTAGCTAGAGCTCCTACAGCTGCAAGCTTCTACTAGTATTTATTTGGAACATTTTAAAGTCTTTCTCACATCAAGCAGGTCACATGACCCAATGTGCTGAGTATGTGGCTTTTGTTTGAGTGTGTTAAGTTACTGATTTTGACTGAAGTACATTTTTAAAGTTTGAATTGAATGTGCAAGCTAAATTATGTTACACTTCTCATGAAGGTAACATGCTTGTTGGCGATACTATATTTTTTCCCTTCTCGGGCTTAAAGAGGCAAATACTAGACACTTCTGAAAGAAAGGTGTAGCAGCACAAATCTTTAAACCCAGCACTTGGGAGCAGAAGCAGGTAGATCTCTGAGTTCGAGTCTATAAAATGAATTCTAGGAGATCTGGAGCTACAGAAAAAAAGGCTTTCTCAAAAAAAAAAAAAAATCAAAAGGGAAAAATGGGCACTTCTGTGGTTTTTTTTTTTTGTTTGTTTTTTGTTTTTCTTTGTTCATTATTTGAGACAAGGTTTCTCTATGAAGATTTGGAGCATATCCTGGCACTCAATCTGTAGACCAGGATGGCCTTGAACTCACAGAGATCCAAACCTGCCTCTGCATCCCCGGTGTTGGAATTAAACTCGTGTGCCACCAATGCCCAGCACACTTCTGTGTTTTTAATGTTTTCCTAATTACATAATATTGATTTATGCTATTTTCTTATTGAAAGCAGACATTAATGCATCTGCCAATTCAGTATAATTGTGTAGAAATAACATGCAGTTTTAAGAAGGATGTAATCTCCAGAAAGTAGAAGGCAACATCAACCACACTGCTCAAACAGATCCATGAATCTAGTTTTCCAACCTGTTGGAGTGAGTCTTCCATCGTCTATAATTATGAAGAAATATCTAACTTAGGAAATTGATGAGTTAAATAAAGAGGAACGATAGAAGTATACAAAAATTTAAGCCCAAATTATATCATTTTCCCCTTTGAGGAAATCATGATGTTTATGCAAAGGTAGAATGTGTGGTAGGTGTAGGTGCATTCTGGGCTGTATGTTTATATGGGGCTATTTTATTCTAATACCCATTTTGATTATATCCTTGTTGGACACTCAATAGTGTTGCAATTCTCTAGACTCTGTTTTTTAGGATTTTTTCTGAATGTACCAGGTTCTACAAATTAAAACTGGTTTAAAACTGCTTTAATTATTTAAAATAGAGTTGTTCTATATGTCCTTGGATAAGGACAGTGTTTTCCCTAGAAGTCAATGGTGTGAATATGTCCTTGTGGAAGTTTCTGGATACCCTTTTGTGCCACTCACTTTCCTCTCTATCGTTAGACCCCTTTTCATTCAGAGCATCATTAGGATATGTATTTCCATCTCTTTCCTTTTCTAATGATCACTCATTCTCTAGTCTCCTTTACCATATGCATGACTCTACTGAATAAATGTTCCTCATGCCAACCATGCCACCTACACACAAATGTTGAACCCTTTGGAGAGTTTACTTTGCAGCTGCCATTTAGATTACAAAGATCCACAGTAAAGTTGGCTGCAGTCCATGAGTTTTCATTTGTACCTGTTAACAATTTCAACCTTTTATTTTTCCCCACCACACAGTGTGGTGGCAAATGTGATTTGGCTTCTACCTTCTTCAGTGTTCATCATTCAACTGTCCAACTGCTGCAATTCACCCAAAATCCTTATAATGTTCATTTCCTAGGTAAAGATTGTTTTAAAAGCTGCCATAATACAGGAGATTCCACTCTCAGCTCTCATCAGATTTGCTATATGCAATGTAACTGGTGTTCATCATTGTTAGGTGTGTTTTGTTTGTGTCATCATTTCTACATTTTATTGTTATTTTTTCCACAAGGCTGTGAACTCCTTGAGCTTTTCATTTCTGACTTTATAGTGTCCAGCAGGAGAACATACCAATTGCCTGACTACTGCTTACCAACTAATGTTAATCAAAATGGACAAATGATTTCAATGCACCTATTTATGTTATTAGTTACCTTTGTATGTAATCTCCACCTCTTGAGGACTCCAATGCTTTTCATGTGGCAAGCCTTGATTGTTAAAATTCTTTATGAGAATCAGGATCTCATTTTATACCTTCTAGTTCTTTCAATGCCCTACACCTTATAGAGAAATTTGTGAGTGCCGAAGCATTGACTTTTGAGAAAGGAGATAGTCACTTAAGATACTGATTCATTTTCATCTTGACCTATTCAAAATGCAGGTCCAAACTGGAAATTATATTTTGTCTTGAGAATGCTAGAATTATGAAGAAGTTATTTTTCTAAGTAAGTGTTTAAGACATAGAATGTTAATGTGTATTACTTAAAGTATGTCTGCTAACAACCTTGCTTCTTTCCTTATGATTGAAAGTGTGCTTTCTTTTCCTTTGTGTTGTGAGAAACCCATGAAAGTAAGTAACAACAGGGAGTCTTGTTCCAGCTCTGAGCCACCCACCCAGGACAAGATTTTGTCTTTGATATCTTTTTCATTGTTGCAGAAGGTTGATATTTACACTTTCTTTCCTTTCAAATTCTAGCTCCTCCACAGTTTGTGGTTAGGCCAAGAGATCAGATTGTTGCTCAGGGCCGAACAGTGACATTCCCCTGTGAAACTAAAGGAAATCCACAACCAGCTGTTTTTTGGCAGAAAGAAGGCAGTCAGGTGAGTGGAGGCATAACGGCTTTTCTGACATCTCTGAACCTTGCTTCTCAGTGATCCTCAGAGCTTGCCTTGTCTCCCCTGCTACCAATGCTCATTGTATGTTATTTCTGAGAAAGAACTGATTCTAAAATAACCTGATGTCAAGTGTTCCAATACAGCACTCTTTGTTTGCCAATGTTATTTTGAAAAATTCTGTTTCTAACATAAAACAGAAATAAGAGAGTCTGAATCCCAACCTACACTGATATTTAAAATATCGGATGGCAAAGGTTATGCTGCTTTGCATTTAGTTGCATGGTATGATTAAATGAAATATCACATATGAAGTGCCTAGAACAGTCCATGGCACATAATAAATGAAATGGCTTCTTGAAAGTTCAATACTAATTGTCACAAAATTCAATTTCAAACGCCCTGTCTTGGGCAGTATAAAAAGATGACAAATTTAAGCACACTTCCATTGAAAGGTGGAGGAACACTTTCTTTCCTTTTGCCCCTTCTGGATATCTTCATAATAAGATTAGAAAGGAAACAGCACATTTTATACAGGAAACAACTATCTTGTTTTTGCTGTGATCCTTCAGGGCAGAAGCATCTCTCAACGTCTTTCTGAAAACTCAACTGGACACATTAATTTTCTCAAGAAAAACTTGGATCAAATGTGGGCAAGTGCTTAGCTGCTAGGGTGAGGCAATACAAATTTCCATCCTGAAGTAGATGAGAAGTGAAGAAACTTTGACTAAGAACATGTCTGTACATTCCTCTTGAAATGAGCTGTGTGTTCATTCTGAAGACACTATAAATCACTCAACAAGGCATGCACTTCTCAGCATGCTCACTTACCACTCCAACTTCTAAAAAGGGGGGCGGGGGAATAATGGCAGATCTCTGTATGTCAACAGTTGATACTAACATGCTTTCTGAAAGCTGAAAGTGATGAATTTCAACTCAGGAGTTCATTTCAGTTTCTTTTTAATTTTATTTATTTTATTTTTATTTCAGCTATTCTAATGTAGAACAGTTTATTTGAGATTAAATCATAAAGCGTGGTATAAAGAAACATGTGTTTTCACTGATTCAAGATAACTATAAGTCAGAGTAATTTCACACATGTAAAAATCATATCCCTAATACAGCTCTAAGACAAGTCAAAATGTACACTGGTAATCTGATCCCATGAACAGAGAGTGTTTAACATAGTCATCAATGGTTTTGAAAAGTAATTATCAAGAGAATTTAAGTATTCATCTAGTATTGCTTGGCAAATTGAAATATAGTTCTAAAGATATTGCCAATGATGTTACAGAAATTTTTTGTTAGGTATGATGATTTGTTTATAATATTAGATATAAATTTATATCTTTCACCAGTATCTCTCCCATTGGAGTTAAGACAGAATAATAAAGTAGGAATAAAGGTGAACTATTTGAACTGTAAATTTCCAATCAATGAATTGAGATATATCAAAATAGTTCCATCTTCCTGCATACAGTATCCAAGTTTTACAGTGACCTGTTTCTATTCATCAGTGAGAAAGAGCCAAGAGACTTAATGGTCCATATTCCTCAATATATGCTGATAATGCCAATTAGCATTAATAGGATGCTCAAACACTTCCAGGGCTCAGCAGAGTTCCTGGGCTTGTCTTGTAATCCATTTTCTTTTGCCTGTGTCATACAACCTGGGAATATAGATGATGGATTTAACTCAATCAAATGCCACTTTCCATGTCAATGAGTCATTTAGAAGGTGGAATGATATTACTCTGAAGAGGAAGAGATTCTGGGGACAATTAGCCCATCTGATGGATTAGTGCAATGTAAATTAGTATTCTAATGGCTAATTGTTGGAAAGTGCACATTTTGAATTATTGTATAATTTTCAATGGCCCTTAAATTTTAGGCCCTTCTCTTGTAGATGGTTTATATTGTAATGTATTTGGATTCCACAGGAGATTTAGTTTGTTCTCAAATTATATTTCAAGTGGATGAAAATGCCTAGTGTGTAGTAATATAACTTTGGAAAGAGGGCAATAGCATTTTGAAATTATATTGCTGACATGCTAGCAAACATTGCTCCTTTTAGACAGCATTTAATAGCATGGTAATGTTTATGTAAAGTGGGCTTATAGTGTCACACTTGAATCTAATAAAGTGGACATCCATCATGTCGCAATAAAGAGAAGAGCTTCTAATTAAAGTAGGACATCATTTGCTGGATTAAAGTCATTTAGCGTAATTGAAAAGTGTTAATACCCTATTTTATCCTCTTCCACTGGCATTACTTCAAGGGTAAAAATATTTTAAGGTGAAAATGTGTCTTGTGCCTTTAATTGAATGTTATTACCTCCTGATTTTAACTTATTGAAATTGTTTAATTACAAACCTGGAAAATTAATTACTATATTGCAAAACATATCCCAGAGGGTTCTAACGTTCTTTTTTGTAAGTAAATACAACATAAAAATTGATATGTCCTTATTTATAATGCAGCCAGAAGCATACCTCAGTATGATTTATTATACCCACATGTTTTTCTTAATTGAACAACAGTAAAACATCATAGGTCATCCAAATTAATGATGCTGTTCTCACAGGAGAACTTCAAGGTGTTGTGTTTGGGCTGTCTGAGGTGTGTGACAGGCCTTAATGGCGAAGGTAGTGAACTGTTTTTAAAAGAAAGAAATGCTGTGAAGGTCTTAGAGGTTCCATGCCTACTTTCAGAGCCATTCTACAGCTTCTATTATTTTAAATGACTTACTTAGCCTTGCTTAAATTGTATCATTACTTCATAGGTCTTTGGGAAGTTGCTGTGACTTACAAAGGAAAACTTATCATAGAAATCAAAGCTGCCCTTGATCAGTCTGCATCATACATAGTTTAGGACTTGACCTGACATATTCAAGTTGGTCAACACCAATGATATTTGGCATTGATTGTCCAGCTTATAATCTATTTTCCTACTTAGCATTGTAGTCAACATCCTAACAGTGCCTATGAACTAGGTCATAGGAATAATTTTTTGCCTGCTTATTTTAAAGACATGGAAACTAAATTTCAAAGCTAAAATATATAGCTAACAAACATCACAGAGTAATAATTGATATATAGTTATATTAATGCCCCTAATTTTGTCAATATTTTGCAGATCTCTGTGTTGAAACATGATACTGTGGACTGAAAAACTGTTAGAAATACATCCAAATTTGAATTTAAATTTAAAAGTTCTTAATTTTAAGTAGTACAGATGTGTGTTCCTCCAGTTAGCACATGCTGACCTGTAGCTCACAGACTAAGTCTAGGGGAATATTTCCCAGTCACTTCCAATGTGGTGCATATAGCCATTTCAATTCCATGTGTTTTTTTTTTTTTTTTTAATTCTATAGGTTGGATTTTTTCCAACCGTATTCCCATAGTGGTTATAGTTGTTATTAATGTAATTTTCCTTGTGGAGGGAAAAACACTGAAGAGACTGTTTTATTGTTTTGTTTTGTTTTGTTTTCCCCCACAGAACCTACTTTTCCCAAACCAACCTCAGCAACCCAGTAGTCGGTGTTCAGTGTCTCCCACCGGGGACCTCACCATCACCAACATCCAGCGTTCAGATGCTGGGTACTACATCTGCCAGGCCTTAACTGTGGCAGGAAGCATCTTAGCTAAAGCACAGTTAGAGGTCACCGATGGTAAGAATTCATCACTTGAGTTTTCTCATGAAAATAGTGAGTTTTATTTCAATCTGCACATTAGGTTTGGGGAGAGTTTTGATTCATTGAATCATTTGCATCAATGCCAATGTAATACCTTTGCCTAAGTAAATATTCATAAGTAATATTGCATTTGCTTAAGTATTTGTTAATAGTCTCTAATTCTCTCTAATTTCATACCACCCCTTCCCCCACAAAGTAGAACCTCAAAGACAGCTATTTATATCATTAATAACTTTAATTTTAAAGAAATGATAGGATTCATTGTGTTAACAAATGTAATCTGTATGTTTGTATTGAATGTTTTCCTGGCATGACTGCTTCTATTGGATATTAATGCTTTTATATGACTAGAGGAGTAGGAAGTAGCATCTTCAAATATCATCAGTGAAACAGAAATGAGATTTTAGTTAACTAATCACATTATGACATTCTTCCAACTGTAATTATCCATTCACTAAGCTAAATTAATTAAATACATTCTGAAGTAGTGCTGAATGCTAAAATCATCACTTTTTTTTTTTTACCTGCACATATGTACTTTGGATTTTCATTTCTAATAAAAGTTGAAAAGGGTCTGAGTTTTTCACCAGTAGTTTATTTATTTCACTTGACAGCTTGGGGTATTTAGACAATGCATGAGCTATGAGCAGGAATTTCCCACTCCCTGTCTTTGATGTCTTAAATTAAAAATTATTCAATTTTGTTTTATTTTTATGAGTTTCTGCATTTTTCCTTCTTCATGGTAGTTTTGAGATACAGGGTCTTCACTCAGCATATTCTCAGGTTTTTCTACTTTTTACTGGTGAAATTGGCTGTTCTTTCCTATGTTCAAATTTCACAACATATTAAAAAGCCACTTAAAATGACTAGAAGTACCACATCTTTTAATAGCTGCCTATTATAAGCCTCAGTTTTGCACTGTCAGAAATGGCGCATGGCTGGGCAGCACAGACAGACACTGTGTAGGGTGGTAATATGAGGCCCTGGGCTGCACCTACTGATTCTGGGGAGAATTCCTGCTATGTACCTGAAGGGGAAGCCAAGGTCAAGGGTCACAATGATGAGCAAGGCTTTCTTAGATGGCTAATCTTTGATCCTTAGGGCCTCCATAATTCTTTAGCAGAATAAGTTAATGATTTTTAAAATTCTCATGTTTTGTACCAGTGAAAATGCAACGTCTAGACACATACATTTGGAAAATAAAATACTTGGGCCCAAGTATTCAATATATTCCTATTTTAAATGTATATTAAGTATATTTATATCTTTAAAAATATCATTAGCTTACAGAAAGTTAATTTCTTCCTTGATTCTCCAACTTGTTTTCCTCAAAGTTAAAAAAAAAATTTCAATGAGTACCCTACAGGTAGAGCCAGTAACATTTAAAAGACCTATATAAATAAAACATATTTTACACCTGTTGTTGACAATAAATGCCACAGTGTGGTCTTATCTGAATGTTTTTTAAAGGATTTATAACATCTAGTTACAGAGGCCACAGAGTTGTTCACAGATCAGTGAAAACCCTAAATGTTCATTTAACCTCTGACTTCAGTGTCAGGGAAAAGCTGTGGTCATCTTCAAGACATAACATCCCTGAAGCTGGAATTCCTTCTAGCCAGGAGAGTTTCAATTACCTTATTGATTGGAGTCATTCAAAGGCAATGAACTACTTATTTAGGCAGTGAAACAAAGGCATGAAGTGGGGATTGGTGGTAAATTCTAATTATCTGACCTTTAGTTGTGTCTAATGATGTCAGAGGTAGGGCAATAAAAGAAGGTTATAAGAAATTACTAGAATTCTGTGTAGCTATTTAACTTGAAACAGATATGACACAAAATTTAAAATTTGATAAATACATTTTAATTTTATAATGAAGACACATTTTCTCCCTCAATTATAAAATTATTTATAATGTTCTATGGTTCCAATTTAACTTGAAAACCCAAACCCTTAAGCCTTTCCCTTAAGCTTTCATTTGTCCAACTATTGCCAGATTTGTAATTACTATAATGCTATAGGCTCTTATTCAATTATTTATTTACTTCTAAATATGAGAAAAGAATAACTAAAACAAGAGGTTGTAATTTTGGTTTGTGACAAGCAGATGTGGTTTCTTGTAAGATTTAGTAATTGGAATCATAGATTCAGGTTGCTCAGAACTCAGAGCATCTTCATATACAGGGACCTTAGTCCTGCTGTTAGTTAAATTACACTGTTTAGTTCTTATCAAATATTTGTTTATAGAGCACATTTACTATAATTTAAATAAGATACACTAGTGTGTCTGTGCATTCATTACATACAAATGTTTTCATATAATCTAGATATGCATGTGTGTTTACATATAAAATATAGAAAACTAAAGTATTCAAACTTCTAACAACTAAACAAAAGTGTGTGCTGTCTATCCTACTATAGATATTTCCTCTTTAAAAGTTAAATTTTTTATCTTGAGCATATCAGTTTGATTTTGGGATAATCTAATGAATTTTTAAAGAAACACTGTATTCAACTAATTTTGTTTTTCTAACAACCATTTCCACAGTGTCAGACATTGTTTTTAAATCACTTAAGATGTTTCCTAAAACAATAAATATTCTGATATAGAATGTTGTTCCATAAGCAAAATGCACACTGTGCTAAAACTTTGTGAAATTATGCTGAACGTCAATACTGATTGTGAGTAAAAAATTTAATTTAGTCATGACATGTATTCTAGTTGACTAGTTCATTCTTATCTGTGTGTACCTATTCAATAAACTGGTTCAAATGACATGACTATACTTTAAAGACTAAATGTCATGATTTTGTATGTAAATTATTTAATGTTTGATGTTTTACCATGCACAAAAACACATCAGCCTATGTAAACCTAGCTTTTGGTATCTGCTACTATTAGCCACATGTATTTATAACAAAAAGCAAAGATGGAGGTTAGTGTTACATTTGATATGTCACAAAGCTTTTTTTTAAGTACATGTCTATGAATAATAAATGAACAAATAACAATTGACAGCTAGAAGCGATGCATATTTTTATTTTAATTTCAGTATGACTAAGCTCTTCAGTACAATTCAAACTTTCTAAAATGTCAAAATTTATCCTTAAATTATTTTAATTATAATGAATGAACAGTAAGTTAAGACAATAATATGGTCTTATTGCAGTATATATAGATGTATGTTCAATGTATATAGGTGGAAAATAGACATTGAAAAGGCAAAGTACATTATAAGTAATAGTAAAATGATTTGGGTGTTTCCTATTACTATTCAGTGTCAATATATCAAGACAACTGAGTGTCAACGAATTCTATATTTCCTTAACATGTATTTACCTTTTAGTTTTGACAGATAGACCTCCACCCATAATTCTGCAAGGACCAATAAACCAAACACTTGCAGTAGATGGAACAGCATTACTGAAATGTAAAGCCACGGGAGACCCTCTTCCTGTAATCAGCTGGCTAAAGGAAGGCTTTACTTTTTTGGGTAGAGATCCAAGAGCAACAATCCAAGAACAAGGAACACTACAGATTAAGAATTTACGGGTACGTAGGATTTGGCTTGTTGCTGACTCTTCATCCTATCAACAGTGGTGCTCTAAAGAAAACTTGCAGAGTGTACTGAAAAAAATTCTAACTTCTCAGCATGATTGCTGTACATTTTATGATAGGTCATGTTATTTCTTGGCTTAAAAATGATGAATTCCCTTCAAATTATCGGGTAGACTATCATTGTCATTTTGCTACTCACAGTCTCACATTACACCTAAAATCCTTTTGTGTGTGCATCCATACGCATGCCATCAGTGAAATTAATTTTTAACATCACTTTAATACTTGTTGTGTATGTGTGTTTGAATGTGTGCATGTGTCTATATGTGCACTTAGAAGTTAGAGGACAACCTCATGTCTTTTTCAAAACTCGTCTACCATGCTATTCCTTTGGTTCGAGAATGTGGAGAATGGACAGTCTCCCTTGGGACTTGATCTTAGTTAGTAGAAAAGAGTGCCAGCTAACCACTAATCTCAATGCTGGGTTCACAGATTCACAGCACCATTTTAAAATTTTTGTTTTGGTTTTTGAGACAGGGTTTCTCTGTGTAGCTTTGGAGCCTGTCCTGGTGCTCACACTGTAGACCAGACAGGTCTCAAACCCACAGAGATCCACCTGCTTCTGCCTCTTGAGTGCTGGGATTTAAAGGCATGTGCCATCACCACTCTACCTCATTTCTAGATTTTAAAGTGAGTTTGGGAATACAACTCAGGTATTAATGCCTGAAAAGCAAGCATTTACTGACTCAGCTCTCTTTCCAGTATTGGGACTACAAATCTTGAACAGAAAGTTTTGGATAGTAGCAGGCAAGATAACTCATTTGACAATAAGTAATGCTGGTAATTTTACTCTCACTATGAAGGAAGACTTTGGGGTTATATGGATAAACTGGCTCAGCCAATAATTTCATGAAAGAAATAAAAGAATGAGGCTGTATTCATGTTTGGATAGTTGAAAAAAAGCCCTTAGTTTTGATTTAGGTTGCTACAAATTTGACATTTATACCTCTAGATGAGAACAAGTCCCTGCTGTTTTAACTGAATGCACATGAAAAACAATGACTGTTCTTCAAAGTGAGATAAGTTGGATCTATATCAAAGGTGACCAAAAACAGCCTGTGATTCTGAATGTTGTATTAATTCACTACTAATGTTTAACAGCATTTTAGTGAAAACAGTAGTTTAAAGCAATACATAGTTATTTTCTCACAGTTTCTGTTAAAAAATTGAATCAAAAAATGGCATGACTTAGCTAGGACTTCTCCGACATGGACTACAGTGCTGTGATTAACTGTCAGTTAGGGTTGGGGGCTTGCCAGAATACCAAGGGAAGGTTGATTTATTTCCAAGCAATGTGGGGTGATTGTTGCTTTCCAAGAGTTGCTTGTGACATGAATAGATTAACTATCCACCTTCTTCTGAGTGGTAGCCTCCAGGCTCTCGCTATTCTGGTCTTCTTAATATGACTGCTTATATCCTCATCATCAGCCTGAAAGCTGCCTAGGAAAGAGAGCATTTCCTTTTCATGGCACTAAAGCTCAGACATGATATCTGTAACCTTTGGGTATGCTACTGACCTGAAACCAGTCTAAAGTCTCATCTCCACATCAGTGGAGGGAGTGAAAGTGAAAACCTGGGAACTCTTATTATGAGGGTTACCTGTTCCCTGCCAGCATAGCTCACTCACTGAATTATGTATAGTAAAGCTACCTGCACTGTCACAGCAGATATGGGAGTAGAACAACATTTAAAAAATAATTACAGGCCTGATGATGGAAGCCAGAGAAGTGAGACAGGTAATATGATAATATATAAAAATATTGGTAATTTTTTAGTGGAAAAACAATCAGCAAAATTTGGCACTTGGACAGGAACTGGAAATCAAGAAAAAAACCAAAACAAACAAACAAAAAAACTAAAACAGATCCAGCAAGTGAGATGACTCAGTGGGCAAAAACATCTGCCACCATGCCTAATGACCTGAGTTCAATCCCTAAGATCCACACAGAGAAAGGAGAGCAGAGAACTGAAGCTTGCAAGATTCCTATGACCAGTTAACAAGAACTTTGGCACACATATAGCATTTACATAAAATAGATAGATGACAGATGATAGATAGATAGATAGATAGATAGATAGATAGATAGATAGATAGATAGAATGAAGATATTACAAATTAGCTGAATCTTGAAATGTTCAGCTGATGGAAGTAGAAGCAGATACCCACAGCTAAACACTGAAATGAACTGGAATCCAGTTTCAGAGAAGTGGTGGTGAACAAAGTGGACAACACCAAGCTGGTGAAACCCACAGAAACAGCTGACCTGAGCAAATGGGAGCTCTTGGCCCCCAGACTGATCACTGGGAAACCAGCAAGGGACTGATCCAGACCCCATGAATGTGGGTGTCAGTGAGGAGGCCTCGTAAATCTATGGGGCCTCTTGTAGATCAGTACCTATCCCTAGCATAGGAATAGACTTTGGAAGCCCATTTCACATAGAGAGATACTCCCTCAGCCTAGACACACAGGGGAAGGCCTAGGCCCTCTCCCAAAGGATATGACAGACTCTGAAGTCCCCCCATGGAAGGCCTCACTCTCCCTGGGGAACAGAAATGGTATGGGATATATAGGGTGTTAGTGGGGGACAGAGGAGGAGGGGAGGGAGAGGGAACTGGGATTGACATGTAAAACAATAGTGTTTCTAATTTAAATAAAAAATGGAGAAAAACATAATAAAATTATATATAACAAAACAAAAAGAATTTCATGTTCAGAAGCCAGGGCAAATGGTAAAATGTTTTGCTGTACATTTTCAAGTGAAGATGTTTCTTTTCTTAGGATGCAATATATTTACAATTACACATCTATATGGCAATTTATCAGTGTACTATACATATATTTGCAAAATGCAAGACTAATCATAAACTTTAATGAATTTATATAGAATCTTAACTTTATTAACAACAAATTTATTATTCCTTAAAATCTTTTTCCTCCCTCACACATACACACACACACACACATAGACAAATTTAAATCTAGGTTCCACATATGAGAGAAAACATGGAGTAATTTTCTGAATCTAGCTTATTTTGCTTAACACAAGGATTTTAATGATTTTAAAGAGGCTGTCATTTCTTCTATGTATGTTTTTGTCACATTTATTAAAGATTAGGTGGCTGTAGTTGTGTAGGTGAAAAATATTGCCAAGTTCTGTCAAAGAAAAATAAATTAACATGGACTCTTTTTAAATATATTTTTAATTCTTCATGAATTAGCTAACTTTCTTTGAACAAAGTAAAAGTCATTAAAAATCAATAACAGCTCTCCTTGCATAAACATTTTAACCTCATCCTGAGATAAAGGCAGACTTGGGTCATGAAGGTTAACGCCTTTTCACTGTATTGTTGCATTAAAGGACGTGTGTGCGTGGACAGTCCAGATGCCTAGGAATGTTAGAGAGAAGTAATTAAAGGTAGATTCTTGATGATGTCAAACAAGCTTTGACTCCTTGCACAGGTCTTTAAGTAGTGTCTCTGAGATGCCATCCCTAGGAGGCTTGTTTGTAGCTAACTGCCCAAGGGAAAAAGGGGTGACAGAGTGTGCTAACCTATTTATTTCCTTTTAAAGAAATTGGTCAAGGATGAAAGGATAACGAGAGAAAGAAAGTGAAGCACTCTTGATCAGAAATGTCCCATCTAAAAGTTAAAGCACAAAGAATGAACATGGTGATGGTGATCATAGCAACACAAAAGTGAGACTGAGAAGCTATTTGGGCTTTTGATCGGTTCCAAATTGAGCACATTGTTCTTTT
Organism: Cricetulus griseus; assembly: GCF_003668045.3. Classification (NCBI taxonomy): domain Eukaryota; kingdom Metazoa; phylum Chordata; class Mammalia; order Rodentia; family Cricetidae; genus Cricetulus; species Cricetulus griseus. The sequence continues at coordinate 20,984,704 of NC_048597.1, forward strand.
TCTGTACAATGGATGCTGTTAAAGGAGGATTAAGATAGGCATTACCACTTCACTGGTGTAGTCGAGAGGTTTCCTATAGGTCAGATCCTTTGTGTCTCGTGATTTCTTTTTCAGTGCATAAGGCAAGGGAACAAAATAACATGATGGATGCTAAGTTCTCCGAGTCCAGCTAATTGGTATCTGAATCTGTATCTTTTGAGAAGTTGAATATTCCAATACTCATTAAAACCTACCTACCACAGCTAATGTCAGGCTCATATCTCCACACAATGACAAGGGGATGCAGTTAAGATACATTACCTACATACTCTTCTTTTTACAGAGAATAACAAGTGCTACATTTTAGTTCAACAGCTATAATAAAATGCAAATTCTTTTACACATTCACAGTCCATATTCAAATGAACATCCCATTAAAATCCAACTTCAGCTCATTATATTTAGCTTGTGAGTGATGCTTCTTAAATGCAAAGATTCCTAATGACTATAATGCACTTGCAGCCACATTTGAAAGGATGGCTTATTCCACAATGGCTACTCCCATCATCCCCGCAAGAGAAAAGACAATTGTACAGAGATAATATAGAAAAGAGTGACAGGCTAGAGCAATTTCAAACTTTAGTTAAATACATAGTGACATTAAAGTAAGTTAAAATGGTAACATGGCAGTAACTTCATATACTAATGATTTATCTGAGTATCAATAATGACTCTGAGTCATGGTTTGAACCTGAAGGAGTAATATTCTATATTTTCCCACATTGAACGAACAGACTAATGCTCATCATAGAACTTAATGAGTCTTATGTTTTATTGATCTTACTGATCTTCGGGGCTTTTCATCAAGATTTTCTTTTCTTTTTTTTTTTTTTTTTTTACTTCTTCATTTGTAAAAGGCAACTTTCAATCATATTTTCAACAATTCTGAAGGTCCTTGGTCATTCTCCAATGAGCAAAAAAGACATTTAAATGCTCAATGAATTTGGATATTTTAAATGTGTTTAAAGAAGGATCTGCATATTCGGTTCTGGTTGTGATTATTTCAAAATGACAAGGTTCCAAAGACATTTTTTCCTTTAGTTTTTTGTTTGTTTGTTTGTTTGTTTTGATATTATTCCACTTAACTACCTGATACTACACTGATGGCATTTACTAATAAGTAGAGAATGCATTCTTTAAATTAAAAAAGAACTCTTTGAACATTTGGCTTCTCAGAGGTGTGGGTTTGTCATTATCTATTTAGACCCTAGGTACTTTTATCTATTTGAAATATAGTTTCTTTGAAAAAGAAAAGCATTTATGAGGCATTGCATTCATGCAGCATTCTACATGAACTCTAACTTGGCTTGCTTATCTCTGATACTGCCACAATGAAATCTCAGGAGAAAATGAAGGTAAAAGGCAAATATTACAGTAGAGACAGGGATTCTTAATAACTTTATCAGACAAACAAAAGATTGCTTGAATGCCACACACACACACACACACACACACACACACACACACACACACACACACACACACGATTGACTCTAGTACTTGATTAAGACTGAGTGATTACAAGTTGATGACAATTGGATTCTTTCTTTTCATGTGTGCTAGATTTCTGATACTGGTACTTATACTTGTGTGGCTACAAGTTCAAGTGGGGAGACTTCCTGGAGTGCAGTGCTGGATGTAACAGGTGAGTTTCTAATGAGAGTCATATTTAAATGTATTGTAGTGGTGGATCAAGATTTTACATGCATTGGACGTAAATCTAACTTGTCACATCCAATGTCAATTTTGAATTCGAACATTAGTTGGCCCGTAGCATGGCATCTGGGGAACTTCATGCACTTGTAACTCATAACCTTGTTGTTTGCTTTCTTCTGAAATGCAAGTGATCACACTGATTATGCATGAAAGGGAAGACTATATTTATTAGCATGTTGGAAAACCAGCTAATAGCTTGCAACCATCTGATTTATGAAGATGAATTGCACGCTGTCAAGTCAATATCTTTAATGTTTTTTTTTTTCAAGCACTAATTTCTGCTTACAAAATCAGGAATGAGGTTTACTCTGTCTGTCCTCTGCAGAATCTGGAGCCACAATCAGTAAAAGTTATGATATAAATGACCTGCCGGGGCCACCGTCCAAACCACAGGTCACTGATGTTACTAAGAACAGTGTTACCTTATCCTGGCAACCAGGTACACCTGGAGTTCTTCCAGCAAGTGCATATATCATTGAGGCTTTCAGGTATGAGGCCATTCCTCTTTTATTTCTCCATTGGACTTTTGCCCTAGTTACCATGTCTCCAATTTCAACTGAGCAACTCTGATTGATGCCTTACGTGAAGGACAAGTTCATGTGCTTTAAGAATTTCTACTTATCTTTGACTTCATTCAAAATCAAACACAAAATTTCATTTATCAGTTAATAACAAGATTAAAAAATAGAATTCATTGTCTATTCCTACATCCTCTAAGGGGATATTTTGTAACATAATTGCTCCGTATTTTTTTCACCTGACCATTGTCGATACATACCATCAATAACACATTTCCTTTACCTGTACTCTATACATTATCTCTCCTGCTTTTGAATTCTCTCAGACACCATCTAGTGTTTTAAGTTTTTCCATACACATACCTACCTACCTACCTACATACATACATACATACATACATAGATATCTACATGTATATTAGAGGATACTTGAGAGAGAAATGTAGCTATTTTTTCTTAGTTTGATCACCTTTCTAAATAATATACATTCCAGATCCATACATTTACTGGTAATGTCATAATTTCATTTTTCTTTATAGCTGAGTAAAACTCCATATATATAAGTATGATATAAGGACATTATATCTAGACAGAACACATCATAACTAGACATATATACTTATATACAGTCTATATTGACACATTTGGCTTGGGACTATTATTCTAATAATTAGATCATAAATATAAATATAAAATAATTCCAATAATCATATGCTATCTTCTTGAATAAATCTATTGGCTATGTTTGCAAGAAAATTGAAAACTAAAGTTAAGAGATCAATTCCATGTGCTACTACTTATTGAATGAAAAGACATCTCAATGTGTTACATGAAATAGTTGTCCTGACTATAGAGGTATGATTGATAAATCACTACATTTTATTTCATTGTTTGGTTTAAACTTGATGAAGTGCAAATAGAAAAATGTACATACTGTATTTTTCAGTTTCACTGTGCCTTTGTTTGATGTTGCACAGTTTGAAAGACAGCCATTGCCCTTTATCCATATCAGGACACTTCCTGTGTTAAGCTTTTCTGTTCCACTTTTAAATTAATAATAGATACATATTTTCAAGCTGTAATTTTCATTACTTTTTATGTTTAATTTTTAAGGATATTGTTTGATTCTACAAAAAATAAGACCAAAAAATCTCATTTTCTTACTAATTTTTAGCAAAATTGCATTTGACCATAAGTATGGTGTCGTAAAATGACATCCATTTGTAGCTAGTTGCAGAAGCGTCCATACACAAAATCTGATACTTCACCATTTAGAGATGACAGCTCACAATACTGTGTAATGTTCAATTTTATTTAAAAATGTAACCAGGGGAAAATATTCATGACATGCTTCCTTTCTTCTTTTACAGATATGTAGTTTTAGAAGGCTCTATTATAAAATTGCATGTGGAATTGATGCAAAAGAAAACACAGCTTGTTACAGGAAAATATATTGGCATAAATTACTCTGTAGCCCATTTATTCTTTCTACAGGTTAATTCTTTGCAAGGTATATACATATGCATTCATGAGGACCATATTTATTGTATAAACTTGATGTTGTGATTTTGGCCTCTGTTCCTTTTTACAGGTATTCATTCAGTGGGCTGCTGTGCATTTAGCAAAGGGCTGTCACATCTTCTGGGCTGAGTTTAATTTTGTTGTGCATGGCACTCCGTGAAGCGGGCTCGGCTTTGTTGTTGAATAAAATGAATCCATCCAAATGTTTCATTATTGGGCTGGACACTTCAAGTGTTGTGTGTGTATGTGTGTGTGTATGCTTAATTTTCAGCCATTGACCTTTGTCATTGACACGCAATTCCATATTGAATAGTGTTTAAATCAGTTTCTGTTCCTTTTTCAGCCAGTCCGTGAGCAATAGCTGGCAGACAGTGGCAAACCATGTTAAGACAACTCTCTATACTGTGAGAGGGCTGAGGCCCAATACAATCTACTTGTTCATGGTCAGAGCGATCAACCCCCAAGGTCTCAGTGACCCAAGCCCTATGTCGGATCCTGTACGGACACAAGGTAACTTCCGTAGCTGTTAAAAATGAGGGCATTGGGATGGGGTATCAGTGTAAAACGATGGAGACTGCATGAGCAAAGTGAGAAAGTGGACATGTTGATTGTACAAGATTCTCTGGGTTTTGTCCCTGAAAGAAACTGTTTTCAAAGCACCTTGCTATGAAATATCTTTTCAGAGCTCTTAGGGTCCATGTACGTAAACCAAACCCATGGATGCATGTGTAGTAAATGAGAGTCCCTGAATTAAGAAGAACAAATTCTCCTTCTCTATTATACAGCAGAAAAACTAATAAACCCTTTAAAAACAGATGCCCAAACAATAGTGTCAGAATTATTTTTTCCTGTTTCTGGGATTTTTTTGCCTTTTTTTCCCCGGGAATATAGCTTTCGCAGTGTCGATTTTGAGTAGGAATATCAGTGACCCCAAATCTAGTAGACACATGCTTTTAGGCTTTGAGTCCAAAGATGGGGGTTACTCAGGGCCCCGAGTTAAATTAGCATGCTTTCTATGTGGTATGGTGCCAATATTTAACAACCAACCCCATATTGTTTTCCTAGTCAGTTATTTCAAGGAGGTATTTATTTCAGAAAAGAAAAAAAATAAACCTTTCTTCTTGGCAGGTGATTTTTCTGGCTAGCATATCACCAGGTCTCCTATAATATTAAAAGGATTCATTTCAAAGTGTATGTTTTCCTCTCCTTTTTTGTACACTGTCCGTTGCTACTGAGAAGCCACTAAAGCACAGGTGTAATAGAGAATGCTATATTGTCCCTTCCCATCCTACTAGTAAGAGAAGAAGTTAGTACAATAGAAAATGGGGACTCTATTGTTTGTTACAGGGTTCTTGAGAGGGTTAATTATTTCTTATTTGTAAGAGCTTTTGAACAAGATATAATTCAAAGTAGTATTTTTATGCTATGAAAAGCACCATGCAGCCATAAAATATTATTATAATTATAATGTAGTTCAGGGGTAGTGACTAGCATGCCATTATCACAGAGAAGGGTGCGGTAAAGGAATGAAGTCAAATAAAGTCACCACGGGATGGCAACGTGGCTGACATGATGACAGTTGAGGGAGGAGGGGATGATACTTTGCTTTTGTTCTCTCCACCATAGTGTGCTTAATTTTCCATGATGATGAAGGGTATGTAGGTAAAGAACCCGTCTCCAGAGAGAGAAAAAGCACAACAAAGACAATGAAGACCTGAAAGTAGTTACATTTTACCTCATCCCTATGCAGCTGCTTTTAATGTGTCTGGGTTGAATGAGTAAATTAAATGACTGATTGTGAAACTGAAGAGATGTGCGATATTTTTGAAGTCAAGAAATTTTAGAATGTGTATCAGCTCCACCTATGTGGCTAGCGGTCATTGTGCATGCAGATGCAGTTTGAGGTGGAGAAAAAACAAGGTTGGGGATCCTCTGGTATGACGGAGGGCAGCACACACTCATCTTCAGTAACCCGGGCCAGTCACTAAATCTTGACTCAGAGTAAAACTCTCAGTGAAAAGGTCAACAAAGATTAATGAAGTTTTTTTTTTTTTTATTTTTTGTGATCTGACTTGTTCAAGCTGAGAAACTTCAAAGAACTAAAGACCTATATTTTCTTAACAGATACTTAATAGGAAAACCCATGTTTTGTGTCTTGAATGTCAGACTCATTTTTGATGTCACATATTCAGCTGTTTGGCAATCTGCAAAGCACTCCTTTTCAAAGAACACATTGGCTTTTGAGGTCTGAGTTTTCAAAGGCTTTAATGATCATGTACTTTGAAAATCATTTACTTCATTAAACCTCCTAAATACTTTTAGGCAAATATCACAGTAGACCATACATATATCAGCAAAGGTTAATAGTATTCAGAAACTTACTGTTCTAAATCAATTCAAGTTTTACTCTGTTGTTTATGCTGAAGATGAAAAAAAGTGGAAATTAAATAAAACCACATTGCATAGTTATTAATTTCTTATGTTCCAGTGTAAGTTAGCATGCTCAACTTAAGTTATGTCTCACTCTTTTTCAAGAACATTGCACTGTAAACCAAGGAAAGGACAGAAGAAATTAAGAAAATAAACCATTTAGATTTGGACATCCTACTTTAAATCATATAGTTTTAAGAAAAACTTTACCTTGACATTGAAATGTGTTGGTTAAAGAGCTCTGTTTGCATGCGTGTAACATATAATGTTTGGGATCAAATTGATGGTTTTGAATGTATATAATTTTTAATTGTTCTCATAAAGGCTTTACAGTGTATATTTTATTATTGTTTGGAGTAATAGAACACTTTTTAAGTAAATGAGGTATAAGAAAACCATAATTTAAGAGTAAGTATGTGTCATTCAAGGGACCATTTCTTTCTCTTTTGTTCCACAAAAGAAGCTGTATGGCCTCTTTAGATGATGGAATTCTGACACAAATTGATAATTCGGGGAGCATTTTTACCAGTATTATAAGTTTTTCAATATTGTGAAATATTCACTTGTTTTATTCTCATTCTCACTCTGTGTTCCTTGAATGGTTGAATTCACTTCTTTGGGCTCTCATTTATCTCAGCCTATGACTCAAATGAATATAGGTCAAGGAATAGGAAAATACAACCTTCTGATCAGGACAGTAGATTGTAAAGAAAGACTCTAATGTTCAGTTTCAGATATGTTTTAAAACACAACTTAAAAATATTTCAGTACCCTACATCTATATAGAAACGATCATTCTAGACAAGTTATTAGGGCATAGACTCTAGCCAAACTCATAATCTAGTGATCTTCTAAACCAATAAATCTATATGGAGATGCAGAGTTACAAAGACTCTTTTGTAGATAGAAATTTTTGATATAGATAAACATAAGAAATATTCTATTCCATTATGGACTGTATATACACACATCCATTCATTTTTACATACATGTGTTTATATTTGTATGCCAGGTTGATTTATGTCATGAGACATTTTAATCCATCTGGCAGTTAGTTCTGCATGGGATCAAATGAACTGGAATTTAATAATAAATGTTGAAATTGGGAAATGGTTTTCTCCTTAACTACAGATATCAGCCCCCCAGCACAAGGAGTGGACCACAGACAAGTACAGAAAGAATTAGGAGATGTCATTGTTCGTCTCCATACTCCAGTTGTTCTGACGCCTACAACAGTTCAAGTCACATGGACAGTAAGTTTTCAGAGATTATATTCATATCTATGTGCAGCAACAAAATTTATTTGGAAGTTTTAAGGAAAAGTAAATAACTGCAAAACTAAGTTTAAAACATGATTTCAAATCAAGGTGTGATGAATGAAAACAAAGAAAATATTCAATAGATGAAAGTGTCTGAAGAGTATTAAGTACAAGTAAGTTGTAATAAACCTTCCCTATCCTTATTTCTAAGAGCTTTGTTGAACTGCAGTTAACATGACAAAATTGTAGGGGACACATGAATACTTTTAGCATGATGAGTGTTCTGAGATCATCACCAAAATCAAATTTTAGAATGGTAAAATCATCCCAGAATGAAACCCTGTGACTGTTAGTGACCATTCTCTTCTACACTCATCCTTACCCCTCTTCACCCAATAAATGCTACATTGCTACTGATTTGTGTCTGCTGGCATGTTGCTATGTAGAGAGAATCACAGAAATTATTTTGTATCTGTCTTCATTCTTCCCACACATTGTTGTTGAGTTGCACTCATGTTATAATAGGTATTAGTGCTCTATTCCTGCAGTGTACATATATAAAATCTGTTACATCTAACTTTTCCATGTGAAGTAGTCATAAATAGTATTTTGTTTGATGCACAACCCGTGTTCTCTTTTTATACCTTACTTGGTAAATCTTTGAAATGCTTCATTTTCTTGGCTACTATGAATAATGTCTCCACAACTATTTGTGGATAGTTTTTAATGTAGACATTTTCATTTAGCTTTGGCATATTCCTGAGGATTTTTGACCAATGTGTTAACTTGACACTTAACATTCTGTTGAACTTGCTGAATATTTTCTAAGTGTTTATATATTCTAGCTAGTAAAGTCATAGTGGACTGGTCACTTCCAAATCCTTTTCAGTTTTCTCACATTCATCAACACTTAACATTCTCTGTGTTTTAGGTTACACCATCCCAGTGGGTATGCACTGATGAATCATTATGATTCCAACTTTCTTTTGTTTAATTACTAGTTATGATATATTTACTGTTTGTATCAGTGGTCATTGTTTTGGATAAAGCTAAGTAAGTTTTAAAAACTAAACTGCTTTTTACCTCTTGGCATCCAGATCATTGCAGAGACACAATTCTATCTCACTTTATACCAACTTTCTTGATTAATCAGGTTTAAACCAAAAATATTTACTTTTATCATTTATTGAGTGAAATTATTTTAGATGTAAAACAAAATATGAAACAAATAGTTTGGAACCATTTCAATATTAATTACTTTTAACGAGTCCACTTGAAGCCAATGTTTTAGTACACAGTATATGCCAGACCCCTAATACCACTGTAGTGTCACAAACCCAGTTAAAACAGGTGACACACTGATAAATGCCATAAAATGTTACACACATCACAGAAGGTTTCAGTCACATAGGATATTAGGCCCTCAAATATCATTGCATTAGTTTAATATACATCTTGATTGGGAACTATGGAGGCAATATATCTTAAAAAAAGAAACATTAAAATAGTATTTAAACATTATTTAGTCAAGTGGCATTATTTTTTTTATAAAAGAACACTGTTTTAATTTAAGAAAAGTAAAGGAGAGAGAAAGACACCATGTGATAGGGTTCAAACAAAGAGGTTTCTTATTAGGGAAAGTGATCATTAAAAGGGTACGGGGGAGACCGGCCTTTGGAGACAAGAGAAAGGAAAGATGGGAAGAGAAAGGAACAGAGGGAGAAAGAGGGAAACATACAGAGAGAGGGAGAGAAGCATAGGTGGTAGGCAGGGCCTTTTTAAAGAGAGCATAGTGAATGTGCACAGGTGGTGTTCTTAGTGGCTGCATCTGAGGACGTATCATGTCAGAACCCCAAGGACAGGCCAGTACAGTTGTCTGAACTAACAAACACAAATATAGACAGGTGTATATATTGCTTAAATTATTACACTTAAAGGAGTTTAGCATCAGGTTGCTAGGGTGTGAGGACAAGAACACTAAAGTTCCTGTTTTATGCTAAGGCCACCAGATGTGGCTCACAATGACCTTCAGGTGGTAATCAAAAAATGTACATGACTTTTGCACTGGAAAAATCCATTCGCCTCCCAAACTATATCAAAGACTAGTGTTAATGCTAACTAATTAGTGGTGGCTATTTGATAAAATTGACCAGTGATATGAGGGTAGATGAAAATGATTTTAAAAATTGTTCTACAGAGGAGGTAGCAATAAATTACTTGCTTTGAAAAAAACATGAAGATTTTAGGGTGGTGGTGTTGTGGTTCAAAGAAAGAAAGATTTAGAAACACTTTGTTTAGCACCATGACACTTGGCCTACAACAAGTGCTTTTGCAAAGTTGATTTTCAGAACCCCACTAAAACAAATACAGCCTTTAGCAGTTGGCTCAGCAAAGAAAATTCTTTAGTATTTCATTTTCAGGTGGAGGATTTTGTTTTCCCTTTTTGATGAAGCTGTATGCAGTGAACATAGCCTTTGTCAGATCATTAAAAAAATGCAGGTTTGAAAACAACCTATTTCTTCTTCCTTAGTATGCCTTTTTTTTTCCTGACAAAGTTTACCCAGCAATGCTCATCTCCACAGATTACAGGGTGCATTCACTTAAACTCATGATTTCACTGTTTTCTGCCCTTGTGGTATATGGTACCTGAGGAAAGTAAGCATTTATAAGCTCCGAAAGTTAAAAACAGCCTTTGATTAGAATAAATACTGGGAGAACACCCAACTTCCAACCTATTAATAAAATTAGTAACAAGCATAAGACATAACTTGGAAGCAATCATCTGTCAATATGAGCCAGATTGAGTGCTCTAGAGCCTCCACTCACTCAGTGACCATCAGATTTTAAAATCAACTTTCAGCATTTCCCTTCTTGCTTTCACCTCTAATAACTGTTTTCCTCCCTCTAAGCAGTGCCTCCCAACTGCACAAAATTAAGCTAAACTCTTGTTATTAAGTAGACCATTACTATCCACTGGTTGATGGCAGTGCTCACTGGAGTGAGAGAGCAATGCTGTGTAGTAAACATTAGCTTCATAGAGTACCTAAAACACTTAATTAATGAAATCCAAACATGGATAAAACCAATTTGCCCTGATTTACAGACTCCCTTCATCTCCAAACAGCTGCTTAATGTTCTTCTTAAAAACACAGCTTGCTTCTTTCAGTATTAACAAGCTATTATTGTGAGTTATGTCTTTCTTCCAGTATATAAATTCACTTAAAGGGAATACAGAGAAGTTTATAAAATGTAAGCTTAATGTTGTTTTAAGATACACAGTAAGGATTTTTTTTTTAACTCTGGCAGTTTTGATGAAAGGCAATTCTCTCTGGTTCTCATGAATTTAAATTTTCTTCCTTGGTTGCCTAATTTTATGTAAGAGCAACTTCTGCTTTCAAAAATTACATCAGTTTGTTACAAATACAAATTGGTACCATCGCTGAGCATTCTAAGGTCATGCATGAGGCTCCATGTCAGACCTGAGCTTAATATCTTCTTCATATAGCCTCATAAAAGTGTGACTCTAATTCCAGAGAATCTTTGGGGTTTAAAGCTGTCAAGTAAAAGAAGGAATTTCTAGTTTTTGAGACTCATCTATCAGCTAAAGATTTGCTTGTAAGAACACAATGCATTTTCAAGGCTTCTAACTAGGGCATGCTGAAGAGAAAACTATTCTTTTGTTCTATTTCAATTGTTCTGTTTAATTGAAGTTTTCCATTTTTTCTTTACAAAAACATTAATGTGATCTATTATTCATCAATTTGTTGCTTTTTCTCAAAAATATGTCATACAACAACTAAACAGTAAAGTTTAGAAATTAATATATAAAAGAAAACCCTTTTGTTTATAGCATGCTGATAATTGAATTTTAAGCCCTAGTAAAAACTCATATTCTTTTTTTATTTCTCCACCACTGTCTTGAAATGAGGTCATTTCATTTCTTGTTCACTAATCTTTACACTTTCAAAGTGAAATGGCTGGCTTTTGCTCCTGAGCATATGGCCACTAAGCTGTAGTATAGTGTATTGATTGGAGAAGCAGCTACAGTAGTTTATGTTCAAATCTTGCATTCATAGAGAAAGGTAAACCAGTGATATAATTCACTTTCTTGTTGTTGTTGTTGTTAAAACCTAGAAGACATTTCTCCCTGTAACTGAAGTAACCATAAAATCTCACAGCGAGCAGCAGTTGAGACAGCTTTTAAAATTCTTGTGCAAGTCCAAGTCAAAACAAATCCCAGCCTGGAGACAGGAATTGGGCACACAATCCCACCCCAAACCATGGGGTTATTGGCAATAGCTAGCAGCTGGCAAAGAGAGAGAAGAGAGAGCTTTCCATATGAGAGTATGTAGCCATTGATAATTTGACCAAGCTCTCGTAGAAGGCCATACATCTATTTGGGCACCACGAATTTGCTTTAGAGGATTTAAAATAAAGAGAAGATTTTAATATTTAAATTCAAAATGTCAGACTTCTATCACTATGGAGAGAGACAAGGAAGTTGTCAGACCAGTAGACTGGGAATGATTAGAGGAGGAAGAGGCTGTAGAAAAGATGCAATTTGAGTTAATTATGGTTAACGGGTAGAGGCATCATGTACTTCAAACATAATGGGGTCGTAAACTTAATCTCTCCTGTAACTTATCCAGAAACTGGGTGGAAGCATTCTTATCCTTTGTTCTGTCTCTTTAGTGACCTCCACGCTTCATTCAGATTTTCTGCCCTCTAACTCAGCCTCCTCTCCCATCTAGATTATTTTTTTTCATTTCAAGTAGGTCACAATCAGAGCCTTTTCTTTATGCTTATTTATTGTGCTAACTTCACAATTGTTTGAATAATTATTAACTAATACCTACCTTCCACATGGACTGCAAGAAGGATAAGGACCCATCTTTGCATTCTTGTCACCTCTCAGTAAGAACAACAACAAAGTTTCTAGATGAGAAGCTATTAATGAATTGATGTTAAAAAAAAGTCATACTACCTATGAAACCAGAAAGTGGGAATTGTTGAATGCATGAAAAGAGAAAGTAAATGGGAATTGAAACTTGATAAGCTTGGACCTTAGTAGATCGTGTATGGTTAGCTTAAATATTGCCAGATATTTTCAAATGAGGAAACGATTGGTCTACTCATCATTTAAGAGATTTTAAAATAACAGTGCATATTTGCCATTGAAGGAAATTATTAGAGGCAGGGAAATGAATGAGAAGGTCCTAGAATCATTCAAATGACCATGACAAGGGCAGAGATGGGCAAATTCCTCAGTGACAACGTCCCTATTTCCATCAGTCATCCTATGCTGTTTTTCAGGTGGACCGTCAACCCCAGTTTATTCAGGGATATAGAGTGATGTATCGTCAGACTTCTGGCCTACAAGCTTCAACTGCATGGCAGAATCTAGATGCCAAAGTCCCCACTGAGAGGAGTGCTGTCCTAGTGAATCTGAAAAAGGGGGTGACTTATGAAATTAAAGTCAGACCATATTTTAATGAGTTCCAAGGAATGGACAGTGAATCAAAAACGGTCCGTACTACTGAGGAAGGTCAGTAAAGGATTTTAGTGTAAACCAATCTTTTATTTAAGTCACTTTCTTTTATAGTTCCTGCTTGTGATAATTGGAAGACCAGAAAAAGATCAACTAAGAGTGAGTCTAGAGTGTATAAGTAAAATGATGGAAACACATGTGAGGGGGGGCGGGGCTTGGTGTTTGAGGTATATGAGTGTGTTTTGTGAGTCTGTCTGAGGTGTATGAGAGTGTGTGTATGAGAGAGAGAGGGGGGGTAGAGGGAGAGAAAGAGAGGGGACATATATCTGATGAAAAGACCAAAGGGAAATAAAAGGAAAAATATCAGAATCTAATCTTTTATTATACCTTGGAAATAAACCTTCTGTTTCAGGACATTTGAACTGATCTTATAATGTATTCCTGTATTTTAATGAGGATCTTGCTCATTTATGTTCAGAAGACATTCTGTAAGACACTCAAGTACACAGAACAGACATATTCGTGGTGACCACTGTTTAGGGATATAGCCAAGCTTGACATCTATCAGTCATTTTTCTTTGTACAAACTGTCAATCGGGGCAATGATTTCTCCTTTGGAAGGCCATTGATACACTTGCTATGGCCATCTTCTTAGAAGAGTTTCACTTCCTCACCCCATATTTAGAACACTGATACTTTAAAGTCAACCTATGGTGACACTGAGATGAATGTAGATTTTTAACCAGTCTTTACTTTCAGTAAATGAAAGGCTTTTAGTACATACTGCCCTCAGAGTAAAAAGATGAGAACACAAGTACACTCACACACACACACACACACCCAATTCAGCTTGTGGATGGAATTTGTGGACACATGTCCTATGAAAGTCTTTACCCAGAAAATGCTTTGTGTCAAAGGATACAAGAAACAGCCTTTTGGAAACACACTGCAAATACTAACAGGCAGATGTCCATGCTCAACCAGCTTTAGAGTCACACATTCCCTATAGTACAAAATAAAATCATTAACTTCTCATTGATTTGCCTTAAGATCCACCAACATGGAAAAAAGGGAATATACTTGAAACTATACTACTTTTTGGAAATACAAAAACAAGAAAAATACTAACATTATTAATAATTTTATACTCTATTAAACTTGTCCCACCAGTGAGTGAGTGGGGCAAGTAATTATAACTTAGAACAACTTTAAGCCTTGTTCCAAAAAATCAGTTTCAATGCAATGGACTTTTCTTGTGGATTAGACATTTGTCAGCATTTGCTCTACATTTATCTCTGTTCTGTATGGCCTGGTAAATGTAACAAATGGGCTCAGATGGACCAAGTCTGGGAGCAATGAGCAGCGATTTGCTTTCTTTCAAATCAGCAGAAGCTGAGGGAGCAGGCTTCGAGTTCTTGCCTAGCCAGCAACAAGGAGAAGGGAAAGCAGGCTTCCAAGGGCTGGTTTTCAGTGCAGTCAACTTACTTAATAACTGCAAGGCTGGTACACAAGTGGTCAGATTTATGTCATTGTGCCACATTCTGGAGTCATAGTGTCACACTGAGGGACAGTAAGGAGCAAACTGTATTAGCAGCTGTCTCTCTGGGTTTTATATATCAATGCAAATATGCCATACCAATGAAATAGGCCATGATAAATTTACTAAACTTGGGACATTTTCTTAAATAGCCTTTGATGTATTTTAGGATATTTCTAAGGAGTGTAAAGTGTGGTGTTATGAGGCATGTATAGTTTTACAGAAATCCTTTAATGATACACATTCTTTGTATTTAATCTCTAGGCAGATTTTTAGTGCTATACAAATGTTCCAATATTTCTCTTTCGACTATTGAGTTAAATTAAGAGGTTCGCTGAGAATGGCTAGGTTCTGCTCAATTAGTGTTTCCTAGCTCTGGGAATCCCTGAATGGGAGAGTCTGCAATCTAAATTCAGGAACGGCTCTCACTCATAGCTTCTCAGCATGGTTGTAATTAGTTATAGGAGAAACTATAAAGGGGGAGAATGACTCTCGGAAATCAAAAAAAAAAAAAAATCTCCATTTCACGTCTGACCCAACATGAGCCCATTTTCAATTTTATTAGTAGAGTTCTTACCCAGCCACATAAAATATGTTTTAAATCTTAAATTATGAGCCAGTTCTTAATAGTCAATTATTTTTCCCAGTATGGAAAGAAAAGCATTGTTTTTATTGGTGAGATTCATAATTGAATTTCTATTTTACTTAGTAAACATTATTTCAAACAATACAAAACAAACTTACTCCCTGTAGAAATAATGCTTGTTTGCATTTTAGGATATACCATCTGAGAATACTTTTGCTTCGAGTATTGTTATGTTTTCTTCTAGAAACACAGCCATTAGAAAGTATTAAAGATAAAATGTGCAGACTTCTAGAATCAAAGATTCTGGGTTTAAATTCTGACGTACTGTTTGACTTCAGTGTTACCTTACAATATGGCTTCTTGAGTCAAAACAGAGCTAAAAGGTGCTTCCTCTTCCTGTGGTCATTGGAAAGACTGGAAACTGGCCGCACACTGCTGAGCACAGAAAATATCCTTTTTGAGTGTAGTAGCTGTTTAGTTTGTTACCAAGTGTGTAAAACTCCTACTGATTACACCGCTTTAATATGTGCACTTAATTCTAAGTATGTTTTTTCAACCAGCTGTCACTTGTTGAAAACTATAAGCAGATTCAGGATGACTGGAAGGTCTTGTCTTTTTCTTCATCTTCTGTAAGCATATGCATACCAGAACTTACAATTTACATTCCATCTATTTCCTCTGCAGCCCCAAGTGCCCCTCCCCAGTCTGTCACGGTGCTGACAGTTGGAAGCCACAACAGCACAAGCATTAGTGTATCCTGGGATCCTCCACCCCCAGACCACCAGAATGGTATTATTCAGGAATATAAGGTAAGCCGGGCTAACAAAGGGAGGTTCACAGACAAGCTACCCCAGGAGGTCTTAGTACCATTTCAACAGAGCCAGTCTCCAAAGGCTCAGATGTAAAGTGAGATGTGTGAGAGGAAAGGGTGAGAAGGCATAGGGAATGAGAACCTAACCTCAAGCTCAGAGACATAGAACTCAGTTGGAAAATGGAGAGTGGTATGGTTTTTGGTATAATGGGACTCAGTAATGACAGAAGGAGGGACTTATGGTAGAAGTATGAATCACAATGAAGCCAAGCTCACCTGTATTATCAAGAAGAGATGAACTGTGGATTAGAAAGTTAAAAGGGAGAGAGAAAGAACAGTACCGCTGTACCAACTCACATTGAGGTTTCCCTTGGGATGGACCTTGAAACAAAATTTTAATAGGATAACAAAAAGTAATAGTCTCATATTTGAATTGATGATATCTAAAGAAAAAAACACACCCCTGTTGTTCCATTACCATCAATGATGTTTAAGACACAATGTGTCTAACATTTGATAATAAATGTAGCTGAATCATGAGGTGATTATATGTTAAACTTTGAAAAAATTCAAAGCAATTGTTTTTTTGATGTTTGTATATATTTCTAGTATTTGGGAAGTAACACACAGGTGGAGCTGTTATCAAGAACTAGAGATTACACCTTCAGAAATTCATTGCTGGTGGGGAAAAATAGGCTGAATAATTTCATGCTAAATTGGGCAGATTCAATTTTATTCCTAAAACCTATTAAAAAATGAAACTATGCCACATTAATGGTCAACTTTCTGAAGCAAATGGATATGATAATTAGATTTTTTGTTTAATTTCTATCATATTTTAAGGATTAAGTTTAAGAAGGATAAATGTCCATTCCAACAGGATGGCCGTACTGTGGGACTATTACAAAGTTAACGACTTCCCTGTGTGTTTGTGAATGAAGCTAGGGATTTGTTTCTACATGGTTCAAGACTTGAAACTCTAAACTTGGGCTTAATTAGTAATAATAGTTTACAGCATATTTCTCATTATATGTCTAGCATATTTTAGAGTGGTATGCATTCAGATAAGAGCTAAGTACACCTCCATCAGCCATACAGATATCTTACTTAAATGAAATATACCATTCATAGGGTTTCTCTGGCTGAAAATGCTGCAAGAGCTTCCCTGTTTCAGAAACAAATGTTATACATTTTTGCACATGCATATGCGTTTTATTAAGAAACACTGTATGATAAATAAATAAATGTAAATACTTGAGAAGTCTCCTAACCATTTTACAGTAACAAATTTCTGTATCTCCAATAAAAACATTCCATAAGTTTAATTTATATTGAACTTTAACATCTGTGTCTGAACGCTTCTTGCTATTTTATTTCATGCATGTGGAGTGTGGAAATATGTTTTGATCACTTCTAAAGTTTATTGATATCTCTGTATATGTTGACTTTAATTTCATTTTGATCAATTCCTGTAACTGAGGTCAATTAATCTTGTTAACTACTTCTTAACTTAATCTTCTTGAATGGAATATGAATTATATTTAGCTGTGTGCTTACATACCATTGACATAAAACCCAATCACCAAATTTATGTGGGGTTATGTATAAACAATTTTTGATAAATTAAGCAGAGGAAACTATGAGATTTTATCTATACAAATGTCAAATTTAAAATCACCAATCATTTACTTGATATGTTAAAGGAGTCACTGCACCTTCTAACTTGCTCAATGTAAACTCACATGATAATAGTGAAATGTAAAGGAGCATGACAGGGTTTGTACATAAATACACATAACACACAGAGGATGGCTACCAATGTCATTTATGAACAATTTTATAAGACTAGATAATTGATTAGTCAATGTGCATATGTTCATTTATAATAGTCAAATTGTAAGAATGGAGCTGTCATATGACCTGTTTTTACTCTCCCTTTTATATAGATCTGGTGCCTGGGAAATGAAACGCGATTCCATATCAACAAAACTGTGGATGCCGCCATTCGTTCTGTAGTAATAGGTGGCTTATTCCCTGGAATTCAGTACCGGGTAGAGGTGGCAGCTAGTACAAGTGCAGGGGTTGGAGTCAAAAGTGAACCACAGCCAATAATAGTTGGTGAGTATCGGTCTATGAAGTCTGAAGTTTAGTATCTCTCCATGCACAGCAAGGTAGATTGTATTTTTGGGGGCGGGTGTTGGTTCATCTGGACCATGCCCAGTTATTTTGAGAGACCCATATAGTACACCCTGATCGGTAAACAGGCAAGTAGGTTAATTGACAGTTCTTACAAATAATTCACACTACTAATTGTTTGTATAAGTGTCCCATAATCTTATATCTGTAACCATTGAGTTTTATTATTAAGAGTTGGTTAGATGGCTATAAAGTTACTGGTATTCCATAGATCTACTAATAGTTGTGGTTCAATGAAAATACAGAAAAAAAAGTTAATCACTGGAGAGTATGAGCTATGCACACTTCATTTGAGCTAGAATGTGTCAAAATGAGAAGCAGCCCAAAAGAATTTGGTAATGCACATGAGAGAAGAAATTAATGTTAAATCTCTTCACATTATTGAATAAAAGTGTTCCCTGTCACTGCTGGTGACGTTTGTCTGTTCTGGAAAAGTCTGTTAATGGAATCACCTAGAACATGACAATTTGTGTCTGCCTCTTGACACAGGCAGTGCTTTCTGAGATTCTTTCATGTATTTGCACACAGTTTAAATGCTTGGTTACACAATGATATTCAATCCTGTGAACAACATGCTCTATTTTTTTCCTGGTTTTTGTTTTTGTTTTTTTCTTTTTTGGATTTTTGAGACAGGGTTTCTCTGTGACTTTGGAGGCTGTCCTGGAACTAGTTCTTGTAGCCCAGGCTGATCTAGAACTCACAGAGATCCTCCTGCCTCTGCCTGTCAAGTGCTGGAATTAAAGGTGTCTGCCACAACTGCCTGGCTGAACATGCTCTATTTTGTTTTTCTCATTTGCTCTTCAGAGAGTTTGCATTCATCTTTCAGCCTTTGCAGGAACACATGCCTTCATTTCTTTGAAGAAATGTTCCAAGGTAGAATTTACAGATAATAGAATTATGCACTTTTATCGTTACTTTAAACCTCTAAACAATTTGCAAACTTTAAAACTTGGGTGGGATTCGTCAAAAAAGATTCAGGCTAACTGCACATCAACACCATTGTCTTTGCATTCCAGTGGATGTGAACTATGCATCTATGATTTTAGGCTCAAAATTCTCACAATTTCTTGATATAAAACTACTTTACCTATGCTAATTTCTTGTCCTTTTGCTTTATTGGATGATGTTCTTGGTTTCCATGTCCCCTTCTCTCTCACGCACACAAGAGTGGATGAAACAAGAGAATTTTCTTCTAGTCCATGAGTTCTCCGTTTAGTTTAATATTTGATAAGAGCTAAATTTTAATGAAGTACAATTTAATATTAAAGTGATATATCACTTTATATATATATATCACTTTAAATTTATTCTGGAAGCTTTATAATTTTAGCTTTTATACCTATGTCTATAATTCATCTTCAGGTAATTGCATGAAGTTGAAAGGCTGAGAGTTACATATTCTATAAATTTATCAAATTGAATTGACAGCATCTATTGACCCTCCCCTAATGAAATAAATGTATGTTGACCCCTTTCAGGGTTCCTAATGTTTATGTTTGGCTATATGCAAAACTACACTGTTTTCATTGCTGTGGCTTACAGTGGTCTTTTTAATTGGGTAATGTGAAAATGCCATCATTTTCTTTTACAACATTGTTGTGGCTATTTTCACTTTGCCCATACTTTTCCAATCAGATTGTCAGTTTCTACAAAAGTATCATGGAATTACAATGGGAAAGGCAGTGAATCTATATGTAATACTGAGCACAATGGGAAAGGCAGTGAATCTATATGTAATACTGAGCACAATGGGAAAGGCAGTGAATCTACATGTAATACTGAACACAATGGGAAAGGCAGTGAATCTATATGTAATACTGAGCACAATGGGAAAGGCAGTGAATCTATATGTAATACTGAGCACAATGGGAAAGGCAGTGAATCTATATGTAATACTGAGCAAGCATAACAGTAAGTCCTTCCCAGCAGCATAACCCATGTTTTCATTACAGAAGTCTTAGTTACTACTCTGCAAGAGTATTTTGTAGTTTTCAGTGTGTGATCTTTTATATGTTTTGCTGTTATACTTCCTGAGTGTTTGATACATGTTTTACACTGTGCTGAATTGTTGTTTGAAATCTGTTTTTCTCATTGATTTATATAACATATGAATGTATTTTAAATTTTCCCTCTCCATTTTGTTGTTGTTGTTGGCATGTTAAATTCTACTGAATAGTTTTAAGTGGTAAATTGTCTTTTCCTTCCTGTCTATGAATTATATTTGGTCATCATTATACTCTTCAATTCTGTTGCTGCATCTCGTTTAGTATCATGTGGTAAAGAATTTTGAGTTTGTGTTCATGAATGTTGCTGATTGGGTATTCTTTTCCTTCTCGTGTCTTTTTATCTTTGTCTTGGTCAGGTTCGGGAATGAGGGTGAATGGATTTACAAAGTAGATGTGAAGTCTCCCTTCCTCTTTTATATTTATCCTTCAGGAATTTTGAAAGGACAGATGTTATCTCTTCCTTAATTATTTATTCATATAACAATGGTATCAATGCCAAGAAGAATAATTGTGAATGGTGGTTTGTAAATTTCAAATTATAGTTCTTTTCTACAAATGACAAGCAAAACTACTTACAAAAAATGAGTCTGGAAATAAGTGATAATTGTGGATTTATACATCTCCTTTTAAGTTTAGAACTCCAAACTTTGAGTTTTTGGTCTTTTCTGCCTTCTAGATATATGTAGGTGGTGTATATGCATGTTCACATGTGTGAATGTACAGTCCTGTATGTGTGGAGACCTGAGGTAGATGTTGGGAATCCTTAGTTATTCTTCTGTTTTATTCTTTAAAGCATGATCTCTCAATAATACCGAGTTTGCCAGTATAAGGCTTGTCTGTGGGCTACCCTCTCTGTGCCTTCTTTGTGATAGAATTACAGATGGGTTTCCCTGTTCACCCAAGGTTTATGTTGATCCTCAGGATGTGAACTCCACTCTTCTCCTTTATGCAGCAAGGTCTTTAACTGTGGGGCCATTTCTCCATCCCTTTGTCTGTAAGGAACTATCTATTCATACCTCAGTCTGTGAGGAACAGTCTCTCCACAGCCTTCAGTCAACATCTTTTGTTTTATCTATTTGCTTGTGGGTGATTATAATTTAAGAATTACATCCTATTAGTGAGCTTACTTCACAGCCATCATCATATTTTCCTCTTTAATTCACTGTGAGACTTCTTGCTCTGAAACACACTTTGTCTTTAAATACCAGTATTAGGTCATTTCATTAAGTATTTCCATTCATTTTAACCCATTATGTTAAGTTCTATCACTCTGTATAGATTATAGACTGTTTTATTGACATCCCTTCTTTCAAATCCATTTCTCCAGAAGGTAGAATGGCTCCGCAGATAAAAGTGCTTGCTGCCAAAATAATAGATACATTTCATCACTGAGACTCACATAGTAGAGAAACAAATTCCACAAGCTATTTTCTAACTTTCGCACAGTGTATGATTTGAGTGTGCTCCACCTATGCAATACGTTAAATATACAAATAT
The DNA here is from genome assembly GCF_003668045.3 of Cricetulus griseus. Classification (NCBI taxonomy): domain Eukaryota; kingdom Metazoa; phylum Chordata; class Mammalia; order Rodentia; family Cricetidae; genus Cricetulus; species Cricetulus griseus. The sequence continues at coordinate 21,006,308 of NC_048597.1, forward strand.
ATAAATGTAACAAAATTATTTTTAAATACAATACATAAAATACTTTCTGCCTGACTCAAAACCTATATTGTTGAATGGTCTACTTCCACCAAATGCTTTTCTTTTCTTGCCCTGTTTTTCTGTAATCGCTTGTCTATCCTTATATGGGTGGTTATATTTTACTGGATGCTGGAATTTTCAATGACATATTATGAAGGTCTGTGATCAGTAAAGGAATATGGTTGTTTGTCCTACAAAGTAAACTTACAGGATTTTTTTATCTTGAATTTGCGACATCTTATTCCTTTTCATGTTATTTTTATGAGAGATTTAGGTTATGTCCTTTTTCTTGGACTACAAACTACTTCAGTTCGATGTTCAGACTAAGGTAAGGCCATTTGGGAATTTCAATAAAAAATATTAGTATATCTTTCTGGTGCCCCTAACTGAATGGAACTCAAATATCAAGAATTCACTTCTCTTAACTGGATATTATCTGGACAAATTCTCTTGCCTTACATCTTTGCTTTGCACCAGATCTTAGCAGCATTCCTCTATGCAAAGTAAGGATCCATCCTAGGATTTTATGGGTAATTGCTTGCTGATTAGTGAGTACTACCCTCAGTTTTGGATTTCCCTTAAATTCTCTATCATTCAAGCATATGCAAGCTGTGAGTTCTGATATATTATTTAATTGGCATTAGGGTATATCAGTGTGGTCACTAGCTTGCTTATGCTCCATATTTTGAGTATATCACTAAAGGAAGAAAAAGCCCATTGATGAAGATTTCACTACTAGACCTCTCATCATTAAACCCTTTCAATTATCTATGATCTTATTGGCATCATAGTGACAATAAATTTAAAAAAGACTATGCATATATCAAAAATATTCATCAAACGTTCATAAAGAATTTTGTCTCCTCATTTTCTAATATGATAAATGATATAGAAACAAGATATCACCGATTTCTGGCTAATAATTTCTTCTTCTGCATAGAACCAGACTTTATGTTTAGTCATGATGTTAAATGTTTTAGACTTCCCAACTTTTCTTTGTTTGCTCCTTGAATAGCATTGAAGAAAAAAGTTGAAGTATTACCTTTTCTCTAAATTGCCTTTCCCTTCTTAATTAGTTGTTCAGAATGAATTAATTCCTTAACCTGAGGGAAACTTACAAACCTGCCCTTCTGAGGTTTTTCTGAAATAAATTGGAATAAGGAAGAGGTACAGGTATACTCCAAATTAAATATATATATATATATAATATATATATATATATATATGTGTGTGTGTGTGTGTGTGTGTGTGTGTATTCACATGCATGTATATGCATAAATACATATTTTATTTAAAGTATTTAGAAACAAGCCTTTGTGCTTCATTTTTTTCTTATTTTAAGACTATGGGGACCCTGGTGTGGTGTCACATGCTTGTAGTTTACAATCTCAGTATCAAGAAGGGTGAAGAAAATATTGATGTGTTTGAGGCTAGAACAATGAGCTCAACAAGGCCAGCCGGATCTCCATATGGAGACTGTATCTTAGAACAGGCAAAACAAAGCAAAAATATACATAAGTACATCTCTCTTCAGTGTCTGTTTTGATGCTAAATGCATCATTGTTGATCAACAAGAATACTCTTTTTAAACAAAATTAAAAAAGGATAATTCTCCCTCAGAAATCGTAAAAAGGAAATGAACATGAACTGGATTTACTGAATATAGTTTTTCTCTATGAAGATAACTAAGATTGCAAAGTAACCGTCCTTCCCTCTTGTGTCTTGATTTTGTTTTGTATTTAGTAAATAAAACATTTTTTAAAGGAATTGATGTTTTCTTCCCTTTTCCTAGTGGTTGTCTATCTCATAGCATTTTGGGAACCTGATTCTCTTGGAACCAAGAAAACATTATATTAAATCAATGCTGTGTTGTGACAAGCACAGTTCTTCTCTGAGCAATTATATTATAGCAAACTAATGGCTTTCATTTAAATGATTTTCAATAAAGTTAAAAGTTTTACCAACCTGTATTTTTCCAGAATACCAAGTCTCTAACTGGACTTTGAACACACCTATTTATTCACTGTGCTATATCAAACCAGTGTTCAAATTTTTCTAGAAACAAAACAGTTAAATCAATGACTTTTCTGTGCCCTATTCAGGAAATTAGAATATGCTATGTTTAAAAGGTGATCCTGACCACAGCAGTAGAGTAACAGAAATGAGGACATGAACATGTAAAAGTCCAGTTTGACCCAGAAAAGATGTGTCCTCCAGAGACCTGTTTCTTTTTAATATCTACTGCTGTCCTGAGACACTTCCTAATTGTTTCTTTAATTATCCTTCCATATCAAGCTTCACATCTTGTCTGATAAGGCTTTGTACACAACTGCTACTTCTCAGTTGAATAGTGACTTAATGGTGGCTAATCTCCTTTTCTGTTTCAATTTATGCTTCCCCTATTGGGTATTCCATACTGGAAATGGCATGAAACGTGACTCAAGCTTACCTGCGTTTCTCTTTGCTACTATAGTCATGCATTGACATTGGTGCAGTGTATGGTTCATAATTTTAGATTTCTATTAGTCCAGACAGTGTAAAGTTTCAAGTATTCCATCTCAGCGATGTGGAGAAACCAATAACTTGAATACTGTGAAATAGGATGCATAACCTTACCCAGATGGAAATTTGTGTTGCTTTACTGTTTTTAACAATTTTATATGTGAAAGTGGGTTCCACATGAAACTTGGAATAAAGCTAACAGACAAAAACATGAAAGAAATTTATCCATACCAAACAGTACCTCAAACAACAATAATCTCCTTAATAATAAAACTATTTTAGTTATTCATCTTTAACACTCTTCTTGGAGAGTTGTTTAGTACAACTACACACTTTCACAGAAATAGGTACAATTGAATCTGATGTGTCTAATTAAATTTTTTCTAACATATTACTTTTCTTCTTCATTGCTATTCTCCAATGGGAGGCAGGTGCTAGACTTCATTACATTGTTTTTGTCTGCAAGAATAATAAAGCATGGTGGATCATACCACCCTTGTCTGTCTTCTTTTCAGGACAATTGACAACATTGTTTCAAAAACATCGCATAAGAAGAAATAATACACCATGCCTCACAAAAATATTGTGCAATATTAAATAAAACATTTTAAGGACTCCCCTTAAAACAATGAAAATCTTCTCTTACTCTTTGCTCTATACTCTTTCAGGATTTTGGCATTTGTTGTGGTTTTGTTTGTTCATTTTATGTTTTGGGGCCTTTTAGTAACTGCTACTACTGAAAATATTCACTAGATAACATATTGAAAATATGTTAGTAAACACAGCTTTTTCATTTTTACACATATACATATAACATATAAGGTGCCTATGTTTCAGGCAAGAAAGTTTTGCTGCATAATTCTTTTTAGACCTGGAAAAGTACAAAATACTTTTCAGCAATGAAATATATGGTGTGTGTGTGTGTGTGTAAGAAAACTCTAGCAGTTACAATAAAGAAGACTGCAGTTTGGTTTACTTAATAAAAAAAAGTTTGTTTCTTATTCATTGTCCAGTGTAACAAGGGTTAGAGGAATGGTACCTGGGTTTTTATTCCATAATCATTCAGCTCTTTAAATTCTTTCATGCATGAGGTTTTCTGTCTTTTAAAGACACAATAACCTCCAAGACATATTGATTTCTAATACACAAGGAAAGAGAAAGAGGATTGAGGGTTGCTACGAGTGTTAAGGGGTAGAATTGAAGGCAATGTGAGTTGTTACCACTACAGACCATTGGCTCACATTTGGTCACTAGATGGCAGGGAAATGCTCAGGAATGTGGCTTAATTTTCCTCTTCGAAGTACGATGAGCAGGGTTGTTGAAAGGTCCTTGAGCTTTATAGGTTGGTCAAACCTAAGCAGTTCACCTGAGCAGTCTACAAAGCCAACTGAAAGACTCTTAATGTAAATCTTTCCATCACATGGGACAAGGTTTTGCTCCTGTTAGCTTCTTTAGAAGCAGCCCACTGACTCTTGTGTTCTCATTCTAGCAAATGTCTCAACTTCTGCAATTTTGGAGTTTTGATCATGCTTTGATTTGTAATGGTTCTATGCATGGGAAGTTGTAAATTGTGTGATTTCCACTTGCTAGGTGCCAGCAACACTCCCAATTTTATCTCAGGTCAATTAAGACAATGCCAGATATCTAGAGATTTGATGAGTGCCTCTAAGAGAAGAAAGACTCCTTTAAAAACTCCTGGTCTAAGAGTTGACTGTGTAACTGCATTTTAGGGTAATAAAGAGAATGTTCTCAAAGAAGGGCAGAATGAATAAAGAAGCATCCAAAATACATGAAAGAGACAGTAACATTGCCAATGATCTGAGTCAGGGGCATGCAGATTAAGTTCTTGACCCAAGCCTATAAGTTACCATCTAATAAGTTGCAGAGAGAGGGTACCTCCTATGTGCTCTCCCTAACATGTAGCAGCATTGCATTTGCTAAAACAATGAAAAGAATTTCTATGATGTGATCTGTTAGACTGCCACTTTTATATTTTGCTGGCAATTTACCTTTCACACATCGTTGATTAAATACTGACTAGAAATGATATTGACACAAGATTCACTTGATTATTGTTGTCTAATATTTTTAATTTTATAAATACATCTTAAATCGTTGTTGTCCAATGTCACTGTGATTCATCAATTCCACAACCTATTAAGTATGGATTGGGAATTTGCTTCATTGATTTTTCAGAGGGCTAAAGTTTCTCAACAAAAAAACAACTTGATTCAATGTTCAATTGTTAAATTACTCTTAACAGCTCTTAGAGACCACATAAGTTTGAGAATCTCTTAATGTTTTCATTATGTGTGCTATCTCTATGAATTAATGTTTTCATAATTGCTATTGTCCTGTACAGAGAATTTCAATCCTCATCAAAAATCAAAGTATATTTGTACATAACACCTTTGGTAGAGTATTGATGGTCATATGAAATAATATAATTTTGTGAATTATGTCAACTTGAAAATAGGCAAAACAGTAGCAGAAAAGCAATGCACAAGTACTTGTGTTATGGGAACTTTAATAAAGAATCACTTAAGTTTAAGAAAACTATCCTTTCAGTTGCTAGTAGTTGTTCAAATGATTATTTATGAATCTGTAAGTGGTTTAGAAGCTGTTGTTGACAAACTAAAAGAAAATAATCACCTTAATGACACTTGTAAACACATGATTCAGTACTTCATTTGGAACTTAAAATTTCTTATGAGTAATTTTGACACCTTCAGGACAAAACTAATATAAGCTAAGCTTCAAAAGGTCATGTCTGCACCATTGGTATAATGTGCTTTTATTTCTGCTATTATTTGTCTTAATGTTAACTGATACTATTGTTCCTTCAATAGGGGGACGGAACGAAGTTGTTATTACTGAAAACAATAACAGCATAACTGAGCAAATAACTGATGTTGTGAAGCAACCTGCATTTATAGCTGGCATTGGTGGTGCCTGCTGGGTAATTTTGATGGGTTTCAGCATCTGGCTGTATTGGAGAAGAAAGAAGAGAAAGGGGCTCAGCAATTATGCTGGTAAGAGACTATTTTCAGCTCTAAAAACCTCTTATCTTTTGGAATGTAATGCAATGAGAGGAAGAAATGGAATGGAATAACAAACGGATGATTTGGGCTTGTTATAAAAACCTGCTCTGTAAAATGCAATTATAAGCAACATGCTTCAGTGCATTGCTCTTGACCATATCGTTTTATGACCACAGGCAATCTTTCTGCTTGTATCTCCAGTGAAGCATAGCAAGAGTAGACACTGATAAAATGCTCAACTATTTTTCTCAACTAGTTCTTCAAAACCACACACGCAGAGCGTGCATGCTCTAAAGACATCTTTTGAGAAGTGTACTTAGGCAAGAAAGTTATTAAAATGCTCAGAAATGAAGAAAAGATTTGAAAATAAGCTTTTAGTATGTCACAATGCAGATTACACTGGGAAATGTCCCAGATGGAAAAAAAAGACAATCAAGCAAAAATCTCACAAGAATTAATAAAACTGATGAGGCATGAATAAAGTGATTTACTGTTCACTTAAATGGGTGCCTATTTCAGTATGAACAAACAGCATTTTCAAAAGGAGGAACAGAAGGAAGCACGAGGAGGAGAAAAGGAGCAGAAATAGCTGCAGGAGAAATGAAAGGAAAGAGACCCGAGATGATCTACAGCATTTCTAAACTTAGTGTCCGTCTTGTAAAATGCAAGAGAACTTCTCAAGGATGTTGGATTCTGTACATTTAAACATCTGTAATTGAGAAAGGAAGATAGATGGGTTGGGGACTGAGACAGAAAAGGAAAGAGAGAGTTTAGAAGTGGGGGAGACAAAGACACTAAAATCATACTCATTGACTGACAGCATGAATCCAGTACTGAAGTTATATTCTATTACAATTTAACTTTTGCACTTACTCTTAATTATTTTCTCTAACAGCTGTAAAAAGGTCCCAACTCCCAACTGAACACAAGCAGTCCAATATCAAAGGAGAAATTTTAATTTTAGCCTATGAACACTTGAAATGTTTTTGAGATAATGTACTAAATCTTCTAATCACTGATAAATTCTCTGTCAAAATCAGTTATGAAAACATGCATGCTAGAAATGGAAATTGAAAACTTTGAAACAGAAAAAACACAAAGAATGCCACCCGCTTGGTTGTCTTGCTTGTTATGCAACAACATTAAATATGGTAACTTGACTATAGCATTGTTCTTATGTGAACAGCATATGAAATATATGGTATTAATTACTAATCAGGTCTAGAAAAAGAAGCATATCAAACACGTTGGTAAGAAGTTTCCCATCCTCACTTTACAGTGGCCAAAGCTGCCTGCTTCCTTTATCATCTGTGTTAAAGCACTCACCATTTAGAGATCCTTCCCAGAAATGGATGGTTAGTAACAACTTGAGGGTGAAAAGTCCTGAATTGCAACAGGTTTTCAATGCCATGGTTGCAGCCCTGTTCTCTACTTTTACCCCTGTAGATACTGTCAATCAGTCGATTGATGTAATCAATCATTAAGCTGTATGTCTTCCCTGTGACATGCTCAGATCAATCACATGAAAAATAAGGTAGGACCAATTTACCTCAAGGACAATTTGAGGCTTATGGCTTCACCTGACTTAGTGATAACAATAGAAGATTAAAGCATGGAAGTCACTTTAATGAAAAGTTCTACTATATCCACTTGTGGCATGGTACCTTTAGTCACTCGTGCCTGAGTAATACAATAGCTCTCACAGCCTGCAGTTTGCACTTTCAGTACAATTACATCAGGCAGACATCTCTTTCTGTCTCCCACAGCAATTCTTTGCAAAACCCTATGCACTTAAGTTGAAAATATCTGCTGGTCTTTGAGCTTGACAAGGATTGTCCATTTCGTACTATCATGACTCATTATGATTGATGTCCATGAGCTTGGAAAAGAACTGCTAACTCAGAATGTGCTTTGCCCTTCAGATATTTGGAAGAAGGCCAATCCAGAGAGAAGCCTTTCAAAACCTTAATACTTAATTGATAGATGGCTGACTCTGTGGATAGATGTCCTTTATACTTGTCATTTGCCTTCTAGCAACTGCTGTTCTCTCCTAGGTGGGGAGCAAATGAAAACTTGCCAAATCCAAGGGAAGTAGCATTTCCTATCTGGGTTGTGATAATGCCTCTATATTTTCTTTCCTTCTCATCTAATCTTTCCCCTTTTTGGATTTTTATATTTTTGTCTTTACAGAAACTGGGGGATATGGAATTTTAATTAGGAATGGAAATGATATGCATATTCCCATAAGTTTGAGGTTATGGTTTCTGTGAGTGGGATGATGTCCCATTCTAAAAGCAAAGAGTTAATGATTGGCTATTTTTTTCTTGAAAGTGTTTTTATAATAATTATAGAATGAATATGCTATATTGATCTTTTCATATCTTTTTTACATCAAAACTTATCTTGGAAATTTGCACTTTTACGACTATAAATACCAGATCAGATAAAATGAAAGCAATATAATTTCAGGAACTTGATGATGTTTCTGAAGTTTCTGTTGTTTCATCACTACATGATGCTGATGCTGTAATCTATCAGATTTATGTCTTTATAATCTCTAACAATTAGCTTTTGAGGAGAGTCATGAACTTCAACAAATCAAGTCAATATAGAACCACTATTTAGATCATCATGTAACTTTTTTTTCAAATTCCAACCAAAATTCAGTTAAAACTTTGATGTAATCCCTCTATTAAGCATCATAGACTTTGAATACAGCTAAACTGATAAGAAATAGGATTGTAGATTGAAACACTCTCCTTACACCTTTGTCCCAAGTCTATTCTCAGTCTGTAGAAAGTAAGAAATAGGAAGATATTAATTAGTGGAGAGACAGAAATAGCTTGCAGGGTGAGACACTAAGTCTGGCAGAGTGCCTTCCATTCACACTATGTAGGCAAAACATGCACCGTGTCTCATTTATATCTACTTTGAAACTTGTTTTTAATCACAAAATGATTATTTGTAAAATTTGAAAAGAGAAAAAAACTCTGTTTCCTGGTGTTGATAATTTTCTTTGGCACCAGCAAATTTAAGATGTTTACCAGAGTAAATTAATGGACAGAACTTTTGTATAAACAAATGTCCAGAATCAAACACAAACTAATACATTCATATCATTGGAGGAGAATCTAGTCTGACATGTTTTGCGGCTGTTCACAGCCAGAAGCAGGGACTTTCAGGGCAGGACAAATCTTCACTTTGTCATCTTTCTTTCTGTATTTTTTCTCATGCTTAAATTCTCAGATACAAATGCATAGTATTGCCCATTCCTCTATATGTAATATAAACCCACAAGTGACATTGTTCAAAAGGAACTTCTCTCTCACATTATATGTGCAGTGCTTTTCACATCTGTAGAAGAGGCAGTTGCATTTATCTTAACTTCTACTGAGGAGTGCAGTTTCCCTGGGGGAACTCTGACTATAGAAAAAATTCACAATGTCAGATGCTAGAAAATGAGGGAGATTTGAAAAGAATTTTATAAAGAAAATATTGAATGATTTTTTATAATACAAAGTAAACATATGGTCACAATTATAACGGGTTTATAGCTAAAAGTGAATAAATTTATAAATAAATCTATGTACTTCCATTAGAATGAGATTTAAATGTATCATATATTATATGTACATATATGACTGGATAATGTTTGTCAATATTACGTGTAACTTCAATGTTATATATTTTCATTTTTTTCTTTATAATAATTGTATTAATTTATTCATATTTTATGTAAGGGTATTTTGCCCATGTGTAAGTCTGTGCTTCATGTGAGTTCTGGACTCCTGTAGAACCTGAAGAGAGCATGAAATTCCCCATGACTGGAATTAGAGACAGTTTTAAACTGCCATGTGGGTGCTGGGAATTGAACTGGGAATCTCTGGAAGAACAGCCAGTGCTCTTAACCACTGAGCCATGTATCTAGCCACTATTTTTTTTTTAATTTGTAACTGTTGGAGTATTCAAATTTTGGTGAAAGTGAGTTTCTGTTCACTTTTAAAGGGGTGGTTATACTATGTAACTATTATCTATAATGAGAAAAATTTAGAAAGCTGGGTATATATCAACAATTTAATGTGATTGAGGACATTATAGCACTGTAAATACTCTATGCATGGATTTCTATAACTCTTGGGAAATTGCAGTCATTTGACAGAACAGTGATTTGATGGAATTTTTACAGTCTGATTATCTAGGCTTGGTTAATACTTATTAAAAAGAATTAATACATTCATATTTGAGTAAGAGCTCATCAGAAAGAGGAAGGAGACTTGGCTGCAACATTAAAGTTTCCATTTGTAGTAGGAAAATGTGACCTAGTAGAGATAGGCGCTCTGGGAGCTTCTTTACTTCAAAATGTCAATTTACTTCACAGTTACATTTCTTCCCTCTGCCCTCCAGTTCTAGGAGACATGCCACAGGATTAATTCCGACAGGTGATATTAGAAGCATAGAATTCCTCTGTATCTGACACAAACTTGGAAAATCTCTCTTCCTTCCAACTTTCATAAAAAAACTAAATAAGTTAAAATATTTAATGTGATTCTAAAAGTTTTCGGATGTTCATGTCTGAAGCTTCTGTAGTTTGCTTCCCAGAAGTTCTTATGTTGAGATGCTAGAAGAAATTACTGAGTCATCGCCAAGGTCCTTTCAAATGTATCTCTGACAGACACAAAGTGACTAGCCTATGCTTAGAAAAATAGTGACATGGAGATGGCCATGAATTTTCATCCCTGATCCTGGGTTTCTTTCACATCAAGGCAAATACTCCTTTGAAATGAGAATTGCCTAAAAGCAGCTCCCAATTGGCAATATTTTTCTGTAATTCTCTGAATGACTCCTAAAAGTGCTATTAAAAGATAATACACATTTTCCATTGTATAAATTCTAATTGTTCATCATTTATTTGCTTGCATTCTGTTGTTCAACTAGAGCTGTTACTTTGGTGCTATTTTCAAATTGGAGCATAGGGTATAAAAGAATTTATTGTCATCTTTACATCCCGCTTTAAAAAGAACAACTAAGTTTTGTGGCAAACACCTAATCCCAGCACTCTGGTGGGGAAGAGTCAGGCTGGTGTCTGAGCAGAGACCAGCCTGTTCTACACAATAAGGCAGGCTTCTCCCTCACAAATGTAAGCATACTACTATGATAAGAGGTATGTGTAATGATAACTCTTTCCACCAGCTGCCCGAGCCCCGCTGCCACAAATAACACACAGAGATTTATATTAGGCACAATGCTGCTAGCCAATGACTAGGATTTCTTATAAGCTAGCTCAGGCTTAAGTATCAGCCATAATCATTAATCTATATATTTTATAAAGACTTATCTGATGCATGGATCACATGGCTGCTCCAGAGAAGAGAGCAGGAGGGAAAGAGTGATTTCCTGCTGGTCGCTGCTTATATTCTGAATCAGCCTGCTATATCACTTCCTGCCTGGATCACAAGACTTCTCTTAACTACATTTCCCAGAATCCTCCTTGACTCCTAGCCCCCCCTAATTTACTTTCCCATTGGCCAACAGTACTTTATTTATCAACCAATAAGACAAACATATACACAGAAGGACCTCCCCCATCAGGTGTGGTTGTATATGTCTTCAACCCTCTTCCTTTCTTCTTCATTCTTTTAAAAGAAAGATTCAAAGAGAGTCTCATGCCTACCAAATTGTGTGTGGAGAACATTTTAAGTTATACAACTAATTACAAAATGTTCTATAATTTTTTTCTTTTGTGTAATTGTTAAGAGATACGTGTCTTCATGAGATCTTTGACATCCTGCTGCCAATCTAGATCAATTAAAGAAAGACTTGAATGACGACTGAGATACAAAGAGGAAACAAATATTTTCTAAACATGAATCACTGTGAATACCAAATCCTTTCATTCTTAACCTTTAGTTCCTATTAGTAAATAAAGTTTACCAAACACTGAACACTGAATACTAGCTTTAACTAATGTTATCTTTCTGTTTTAAGTTTTAAATATTATATTATAACACTTTGTATTTTACTACAAATTGGCCAATTTTAGTGATTCTAATTCAGCTCTCTCTTTTTCTCTTATTTGTATGATCTGGTATTAAAATTTTGGATGAGAAGAAAGAGTATCAGTATTAAGCAGTACTATTTAGCTTCTCATGAATCCCTTAAGCATCACCTTTTAAGGATAGCTCATCAAATACTGCCCGTTTACATATGTACAATGCTACAACATTGTCTTAACTCTATATTAGCACTTAGTATTCTATTATAAAACACATAGTTAGTAAAATGCATGAGATGAGTGACTGGTAATCATCTTACTGTGTTCCCGTTTTCTATCAATGTATGCATATGTGTGCTCTCAGGTGTTTGTGTCTTATTAATATGGGGGTTTTATCTAATATTCCACTAATTGCTGCTCATTTGTTTGCTTTGACTGTTATACTTTAATTTGTTTGTGCTAAAAATCCATTATCAAATGGGCACAATATGATAGAATTGCACTACTGATACCAAATTTTAAGGCCTTAAGTGGAGCAATGATTAGCATAATCTTCTTTGCATAGATGTCTGTGACTAGCTATGGGCAGATGTAAATATTATGTCAGAATTTTTTCATAGCATATTTGAGAGGCTATTTAAAACTTGAGATGGCAGTATATGTGGGGTCTCTACATGACATTTCTAGGAGCCACATATCAGTCTTTAACTATTATAGACCCTTGGAATTAAGGTTTTATTCCTTAATGATGATGTTATGTGATAATTTTACCTACTAGTTGACTATCAAGAACAGCTTGCTACATTATATTAAGAAACTGCAAATTTTTAAGAGTGGTTAGACTTGGTATCTGAAATCCAACCAAATGACAAACTGTGGAAAACTTTCAAATTAAAAGCTATCTGTACATTTGGAGTATATATCATTTAAAATGAGTTGATTCTTTTGAGAAATAATTTATCTTCACATTTATCCCAAACAAACAAACTGCAGAACACATAATTGGTGTCACCCAAAGACAGACTATGTTGTTCATTTTATACCCATCATATCCTGTCATCACTTTATCCGACCAGTGATGATTTGGTTCCAAATTGTAAGATCCTAACAATTCTGCATTCCAGAAACTTTAAAGAGCAGATACCTTGTGCACAAAAATCTTGTTTGTTAACTTAATGACAGAGTTTGATCCAAATAACCTTGCAGATATGTGTATATGCAACTCCTCTGTGCTGGGCGTTCACCCTTGTGGCAGAAATATTAGAGAGCTGTGAGTGCACTCAGCCTTAGATTCCTCTGGTCCTTTGTGGGGAATATAGCATTTCTTACAATCACTGTGAAGCTCAAATACATTTTACCTAAAAGGCTTTGGAGAAGGGATGATGGATCTAAACTGATACTAAATTCTTTGCTCAGTGTGTTAGTCTACTTTCATGTTTCTGGCTCATAAAGTGGAAATGATAAATTGGGAAAGCAGAATGGTGTCCTTGGTTCTACTAGATATTCCTTGGTGTTTTCTTTAATAATCTCCTTGGTATTATAGAAAACTTGAGATGTATACACATAACTGAAGTCCATTCAGTTTCAACTATTCTCAAACTATATTGTCATAATAGTATTCCACATTAATAGTAGTTTGTGTCTACTCTAATTATAACCATTCAATGCATAATGCTTTTGAGTATACCTGATGATCATGACGGTGAGTAGTGTGTAATAAATACTTTTCTGATGCTATATTTGAAACGTATTCCCATATGGAATAATGCTACTTCGATTCAATATGTGTTTTTGTATTTCTCCTTCAAATTAGACATTTTCTTGTTATGAATAAATGACTGCCTTTTATGATTACCATTAAATGTATATCATCCTTCTAATAAGACTATATATACACCACTTGAAACAGTTCTGACATCTAAATACAATGGCCACTCTAACTGTTCATTTCACTTGAAGCAATCTTATTTAATTCGGAACAAGTGATGACTTTGCACTGAACCAAGCCATTGCTTGTCACTACCTATATACTTTCATTAATTATACTGTGTTGGAATTCCCAGTCTTCATCTCTAAACTGAGGCCCAATAGGTAGCTGTTATTAATTGTGATTAATACTTACTACTATGTGTGTATGTCTTTCCTTTATTACAGTAACATTTCAAAGAGGAGATGGAGGACTAATGAGCAATGGGAGGTATGCTAAGGAGTTTCTTTTTATTATTATTTTTAATCAGTACTGGGGAAATTCTGTAGTGAGCAGCTATTATTGTAATAAACGATCACTTATAAGTCTGAGAATTCTAGGAGGAATTGAATGGCTTACCACAAGGTTTAATGATCTATCTGTTGTGCACTTTAGAGGAATCAAGTCCAGATGTTTCATATCTCCCAGATGCCCCTGAAGAAATTAGTAGTAAATATCACAAGGAATGTGTTCATTTGTTAGCAGGATGTTTATTGCATTAATTAGACATTAGCAAATGAAGTTGCTGTTGTTTAAGACTCCTTATTGGCTCTCACTAAATTGCTGTGAGTGAACAATTACATATAATCGATCACAAAGTAAATGATTCATGGATGATGAATAGGCTGTAGATTGATAGGACTGGATTCCACAACTTTGGATACTCAATTGAAATTGATAAAAGCTGATAACAAACCCATATATCCTCATCTATTTTCCCTTTGCCAATATGGAGATTGTAATTAGGCTCTGGTAATAACTTCCAATCTCCCATTTAATCAATATTTTAGCAAAAAGAGATTAAGTCTAATGAGACCGAGCAGATATAGCAAGAAGCAATTGAATCTTCTTATTGCGGTTTCCATAGAAACACACTTTTCTCTTAGGAATTGTACCAGAAAGGGTCTATCAAAAAAAAGTACAACGATTTCAGGTGATCTATTTCTTTGTAAATATGCTAATATTCTGGAAAGGAATCAGAATTTCATCTTTACATTAAATAATGGAACTTCTTATTAAATGTGATAAGAAAGAAGGTTTTCTCACAAACCCTTAACTAGTACTTTTGTAAGGTGAGGAAACTGGAATTGTACTATTGGTAGAAAAGTATAAGAAATATTCATTAATTTTTCCCTAGCTATCTGCCTCCACTTGGGTATGAGGGCTGTGAGTAAGGATGCTGACTTAGAGAAAACAGTTTCAGTTAGTGGCTACAAAAATGAGGATTGCATAGTCTAGTTCTTTGGAAATGGCAGATATGGAGCAACTACTCCAACAAATTGTTCCCTTGAGATATCAACTTACCCTAAACCTTTGTCTCGAGATGCTACTATGTTCCCTATTTCCCACCAGTTCCCTGGTGGACAACTGATTTCATTTGTGTGTGAGCAGAATCCAGGCAAAGCCTCTTTGCTTCCACTGACAGAGAAGATCTATGTACAGCTTTAATGAGCTCCTGAAATTCCTTATTTCTTAAGAGCACTTGCAATTAATTTGAAGTCAATTAAAATCTTATATCTCCTTACCCTTTTTAATGTGTAAAGAAGATGTCAAATTCCCTCACCGAGCCCCACAGGCTAATCTTCATTTCATTTTTGTTTCAGCCGTCCAGGTCTTCTAAATGCCAATGATCCCAATTATCCCTGGCTTGCTGATTCCTGGCCAGCCACGAGTTTGCCAGTAAACAATAGCAATAGTGGCCCAAATGAAATTGCAAATTTTGGGCGTGGAGGTAAGTTGTATTTTTCAAAATAATATTATTATTTGGGTGTCTGTTTTTAGTTTGGTGTCCTAGAATTTTTACCTTATTTTAGATTTCTTCTAAGCATTTTATATTTTTGTTTTGTGTGTAGGTAAGCAAATACGTGGTTACAAACACACATGGGAAAGCTAGAACGAATCTTGTAGAACTCAGTTCTCTTCTTCAACTTTGTGGGCCGCAAGGATCAGGCTAAAGTCATTGAGCATGGTAGAAGGGCCAATACCCTCTGAGTCATCTGGCTGACCCCCAAATTTTAAAATAACACATTAAGAATATCTCCTTTCAGGACTGGGTGGCTGACTCAGTGGTAAAAGTGGCATAATGGTCTCTCAGAGGACCCAAGTTTAGTTACTAGACAGCTCCTCACAAACACCTGTAACTCCAGCTCCAGGGCATCCAACATCCTCTTCTGGATGCCGGTGACACCCGTACTCACACATGCTCAGACACACACATGCACATCATTAAATATCATTTTAAAGACTATCTTCTTTTGTAATTAAGACAATAAAGACATATAGTCATAATTCTGTTCTTGGCTAACAATTTTAGTAGAAAACTTGTATGCCTATATCACTATAAACAAACAAAGGGTTTTAAGGAAATTGTTAATAATTGAGAAGAAAAATATTTACTGAGAATTCAGGGTTTTTTTAACTACTAAATCTAGAAACTAGGAAATTCAGTGCTGTACTGTGTGTTTTAGCTATCCTGCCCAAGTCAGCATGCTTTATACCAAGTACCTCTTAGGTAACTTTCAGTATGGGAGTGATGAAGAATTAAATTTGATCATACAGTATATCTACGAAGACATGTTCAGAAAGAGACTTCTGAAGCTCTGTGATTAATAACTGATATTACAAATGAAAGTTGTAGTCATACTAAGTCACTGCTAATACTTCCAAATTTGGATGCTACTCTTATCTCTGTGTCTTGCATTCTACTGTAACTACCTTTAATTTCCCCCAAATATTTCTTCTTTGAATGAAGTTATAAAAATACAATTCTATAAAGAAAAATGAATGGATGAATATCAAGGTGAAGGCTTTTGCTGCATCTCTTTGTTTAGTTTGATAGCTACATTAAGATTTTACTCTTCACGTAGCACAAAGCATAGAATATAATCAGTGTGTAATAGGTACCAGTAAATTACAAATGATGATGGAAAGGAAGCTGTGTGATTGCCTGGTCAGCTTCTAATTCTATCCTGGGAACTGTCTGCATCTGAACACGTCCAAATATCTTCTCACCACTATGTCCTCTCTGCTATTCCACAACTCACTTTGTAAAAAATCTTTGGTTTCCAAAGCTTTGCCCAGCCAGGATTTGCTTCCTCTTTTACTTGTATTTGTATCAGAATACCACAACATGCTATGTTCAATAAATTCATACATAAATAATATTATGACTTTGTTAGTCAAGCTACATTAACTTCTAGGATCTCTTATTCCAATTTAACCAAAGTATATGCATGCAGATTTGCAAAGGAATTTTTTCATTACCATCTCATTTTTTTTGTGAAATAGATGCATCAGAGATTTATATCAAAGTCAATACAAAGGGACTGCAGGTTTTCTATACCTCTTTTCAGTCATTTTAAGAATTTACTATTTATGTAGGAAAACTAGCATATGACATTTTTCATACTTATTAATTTTTTATAAATTAAGTAACTATTTTGAGTTTAAAAGTTAAGAAAATAAATTTAGTCAAGATGAGTAACTTGAGATCTAGTTAAAGCAGGTCAGATCAAATGTTATCATAATATGCTTTATCTACACTATGCCATTTTCTCAAGGTGCATTCACATGTATGACTATATAGTAATAGTCATGTATGAGAAATACCACAGACACTAAGATTTTTCCCATTAGTAATGTGATGCCAACATATGTTTAAATACAGACAAAAGAATAATTCAAATAACTGAGTGACCTACTAGAAAATAATTTTGCTTTTTGTCAAGACAAACATAAACATTTCTTTGACCGTTTCATTAACAAGCATTGTCTCTCTTGCCCTGTAATTGGGGAATTATGGAAACGAAGACATAAATCTCACAAATCCTTTCCCACAAGTAACTGACAATGCAGGGAAGAAGGGAGTCATGCACACACATAATGAAGCAAAATCTGAATAAATTCATAAATATAAGTACAACTAAGATGTTTTAGGCTACATTGCAAATCCAGACTGCAGGGTCATAGTCCTTTAGTTCACAGATTTCAAACACAGTATCAACAAGATGCATACAGCCTAAAGCATTGAGGAGGGGTTGTTGGAAACCAGGAGAAATACAAAATGGGAAGTACAGCCTCACTATGGTGATACCCATTTAGATGCAGCCTGTTGGTTCATGAGGAGAACTAGAATTGCAGACCATTTGCTAGTACTAGACTCTCTTCCATATGTAAATTTGTGAGTAATCTTCCAATCTTTCAAAATTAGGATATACTTCTACTTATTATTGAAAATATGATTGTCATCAAATAATATTTGAAGACAATATGCAACTTCAAAAATCAATATAGGTACACTTCCACTTGTGGACTGACTATAGTTTAACCTAGCAGGAAAAATTCTGTGTCCAAAGTCCATGTCAGCATGGTAACAGTTTTTGTTACTCTTACCCCACCCCCTTTAAACCCTTTGAACACTAAAAAACATTTCAAAAGTTTACAAATAAACTATCCTTTTATCTAAGTCTAATACACTGGAGAGGCTTAGATTCTAGATGTGTGGAACTCAATGAATGGCAGGGTAGAAAACAGGAAATGTCTGAACCCTCATTGGTGATAATATTTTCACTAACTAATATTATCAAACATGAAGATTTTTGTTTTGGTTTGGTTTTTTGAGACAGGGTTTCTCTGAGTAACTTTGTAGACCAGGCTGGTCTCGAACTCACAGAGATCCACCTGCCTCTGCCTGTCGAGTACTGAGATTAAAGATATGTACTCCCAACACCCAGCAAAACTTAAGATTTTTAAGAGCAAAAGGATACTAACATTTAATTTTTAACGAAAAAAAACTGTAAGGTTAAAATGTAATGGAGTTTTGAAACTGGGGGAAATATATATACTTGCTTATATAATGCAGTGAAATGTTAAAAACTTGAATATGATTTTACTTCAGTAAAGTAAAATCCACGTCATTGTAAATAGATTGGAGAAGTTCTGGACTCAAAACCTCTGAAAACTGACAAGTTTTTATATACAAAATTATAAATTTTCTGTTATGAAGACAAATTATCTATGTGTTGTATGTTTAAAATCAAAACTATTCTATTAAGTCTTTATTCCAAGTACTGTTGACAAGTGTTAAGACAGTTGAAAATTTTTTGTATAATGAACAAACCAAGTGGTGTGATTGATGTCTTCAAGGGCTAGGGCACAAGGTTTGTGGAGTGCATGTTATTGATTGATATTAATTCTAAATGTCTAAAACCAGTGTTAGCAGAGTCACTGAGTCTCTTTCTTTTGAAAAGAGAAAGCTCAGGAGAAAGGTGGCAGGTCCAACTTATAAAGCACCATGTAAAGATAGTTCCCATCCCCAAATGACAAATGGGCCAATTGATATTCATTGTTGTTCCCAAAGTTTCTCTGATCCTCAGAGCTGATAGGGTAAATCAAACCCACTGATCAGCAAGATTGCTTATTTAACCTTAAATCCTCTGTATCGTGAAAATGACTTACCTGTGAAAACTACCCTTTGTTACGCACCAGAAAGAAGTCCATTTCTTTCAGTTATTCTCCTTTTCCAACACTGTGAAATAAAGCAAAGTGAATAGCAAGTTAATACGTCAGAAAAAAAATGTTATTTCACAGTGAGAATAGTATTATTTTAACCACTCTTACTGTACCACATTTATGTTTTGTGTCTTTTGTGCTGAAGTAGAAGGAGATGTTTTCATCTCTTATTTGTATATTCCCCTTTATCAGCACTCCCAAAAAATGCTGACAGTTTCTTTGCTTTTAAAACTGAGTAAACAACTGAGTGTGTTTCCCAGTACCGAGCATCTCAAATTTCCAATTCCTGCTGGAAGAAAATGGGGAAGAGATGTAGTAAGCAGCGAGACGTGAAGGACAGGTGTTGAGCCTGCCTGTCACTGGGCTTGATGGCCTGTCGATAGTTGTATATCATCTCCCCTTCATTGGTTCATGAAGCCCATCTCTGCTACAGTGCAGACGTGCCGTGCCGTGTGGCACATTTATTTTTCCTCTTCTGTCCTGATAGTTTTGGACTCCTGTGCATCATTGAATAGTTTCATTCCCCTACGTTCATTGCAGATGTGCTGCCTCCAGTTCCAGGCCAAGGGGATAAAACAGCAACGATGCTTTCAGACGGAGCCATTTATAGCAGCATTGACTTCACTACCAAGACCACCTACAACAGTTCCAGCCAAATAACACAGGCCACGCCATATGCCACTACCCAGATCCTGCATTCTAACAGCATTCATGAACTGGCAGTTGATCTCCCCGATCCACAGTGGAAAAGTTCAATTCAACAAAAAACAGACCTGATGGGATTTGGTTATTCACTACCTGATCAGAACAAAGGTAACAATGGTGAGTCAGTTTCTTGTATCTTGAGAAATTAATTTCACGTCATTTGTGCATGAGATGGAAACTTGTATTTATTGTTCAATGTTCAGTTCAGTGATCCATTACAAGGGTTACTATGTAAACTAAAGTATTCTCTTGGCATGTATGTATCCCGTACCACTGCCACCACCACTGCTGAGTTCACCATCACACACCAACACCAACTGGTTTCATTCTTTTAGCATTTTTTTCAATATAATAACCAGCAATCCATCTCTACTTCCATTAGGAAAGGGTAGATAAAGCATTCCTCTGCTCTCCCACATCTGCTTCTGAGTTGCTAACTGCATGTTCTGCATGGGCTTGTGCTGTGAACTAATCACATGATGCCACTATGACCTCTGCCCTTTAACCCTTAGCCTTACTTTACATCCCTGACTACCGATTGGCTGAGGGATTGTCTAATAGAATGCCACACAACCAGTCACAGGATTTCAGCACCACCAGCTCTCACAACAGCTCAGAAAGGAGTGGCAGTCTCTCAGGTTGGTCTGATCACAGTAAGGAGAACTATTTGTTTGTCAAGAGCATATGACCTGTGTTCCTAGCTACCATTGAAGAAATATTGAATCACAACCCAGTAGCAGTCATTCATCTGTCAAATGATAGTTGTTGATCATAGGGAAGTTATACTTTGTTTGGGGGAGGAGGAGGGATAAAGTCACTGTCACCCTTTCGTGAACTGTACAGTGATGTACTTGAGGAAAAATGGAGCCATCTTCATAAAGACTGCTCATGAAGAACAGATGCATTTTGTCTTTCCTGAACCCTATTTATGAGTCAAGAGAATGTTAATGGAAAGGTTATACATGATATTCAATTCCAGGTCATTGATTCTAGAAAATACACACGATGGAAATGAAATCATTTTAGAGCCTGATACTAATGTTTGAGCAATGCAGTCTCATAATTTTGTATTGGTTTTCTAAAGTATCACACGAGAGGCTTGTTATCTGTAAAATCATGTGACTATGTGCTATTAATATGGAACATTATTAACATTTAATTTAAAAGCTATGCATATGATATCTTATGTGACTTATTTCTATATTGTAAATTTGAACATGTTTCTGAAAGGAAGAAGCTGAGTTAATTACAATGCAGGCATAATACAACACACTGGTGGAAATACATTTTGTTATAGTGAAATGCATTTCTATCCTAATATTTAGCAGTGACAGTTCTACCATTAAGGTCCTTGCATATAACATGAAGGCATTGTGGTAGACATACCTTTCCTTGTGATTGTATTCACACTGTATGACTATTGATTTCATCTATATATTTCTAATTGATCATGCTATCCAACTTGTTTTATCTTTTCAGACCAGTGATATGCCATGTGTAGGAAGTCTTTAAAATACATATTAATAGGAAAGGATTATAGTGTTTTGATGGTTCAAATAGGCTTCAAGGACATAAAGAGTTAACTTTCAAAGCCACTAGGATTACATTTACTAAATTACTTTTCCTCAGGAGATAGAATCCTCTTAGACTAAAATGTTAATGCCCTCTTTTCCCTCCAAAAGAGTCATTGCTCTTCTTGCTTATTGGTACGATTAGATACATTGTAGAATATGAAAAAAGTTAAACATCTGCTATGAATTTAAAGTGCTTGAATAATCCAGGGAACTTTAGGAATGACCTTTTATGCCATTTTTGCTGTCATTTCTGTATAATTAGTCCCACAATTGTTCTGTATAATTAAAAAGTAATTTTGCTGAAGCTTCCTTTTTACTTCATTAAAAATATGTAAATATCCAACAAGGTATATAAAGAACACTGAATACCATAAGCCATGGGGTCTATAGACATGTGAGTCAGCAAATATTTGGTATAGATCAATTGCCATCAGTTTTTAAAAGTTATTTTTAAGTAATTCTAAGCAGTAGTTCTTGTTGCATTGAGCTCAGTAATATCTCAGATGACATTTATATTCAGATCTTGGGAGTTATAATAAATACTTCATCTACATTTGAACACAAAATTCTTTAGATTGGAGATAGCATTTTCAGTACCTTGGATTAAAATTATTATCCCTTTTTTAATTTATTGTTCAAACTCTAGTGGAGTTCAATATTTCCTTTCTGCTTCATTGGGATTATAAGACTAAACTGCCCAATGGCTAGCCAATCCTATCATATTTTAGCATTTGGAAATGATCTGTTCACATTGACGTTAATACAGTTTTTAAAAAATAATTACAAAGATTAAATGACTTTCATTTCTGACTTATTTGAGTGAATACATTTCATTCTTTAAAATATTGTACAATGTAGCCCTTTTGAAGGTCTAAAACTTCCATTAAAAGTCTAATGATTAAAAATATAAAACCTGAATGTCTTAAAAGTTAAAGAAATAATAATCATATATATATATATTATATGTGAAAATTACTGATTCTTCTTTTAATGTGCCAACTTTTAAAGAGTATACATTCAATTTAACACATTGAACATTCAATTTATAATTATATATACATTACGTTTTGGGGTAGTGATGAGGTCAAAGCAGAACCTCACACATGCTCTGAAACCATTCTACTGTGCACTTCCTTCCCTTCCCTGTGCATCTATTTCCAAAGTAAATTCTTTTCCTAGTTTTCATTCCTTCTGTGGTGTTTATTTGTTTAGATATAAATATCCAAATAGTTAACACTTTCTCTTGATGAACAAGATCAAATATTTGGGCAAAGGCTCAAAAACATAGTGTAGGAAGTGTCACGATGTATTGTTTATAGTTGAATAAAGCTTTCCAGGAAGTTCTCACTTAAAATGACTAAGCTTTTAGTTGCAGGTTGCAGCAATAGATGGTGGTGCAGATCTCAGAAATAGAATTTAACTACTAGGTTAGGTCATACGTTCCCCATTAACCTAGTAGAACATCACTTAGCACAGAGCTAACACACAAGGGCATGCTAATGAGGACTACTATCCTGATTATTCAAAATGAGAAAAGAGATAATTGTACGTTTCTAGAAGAGGGGAAACGGATGTTTTGTGGAAGGTCCTTGGAAATTCCCTCCAAGAATCAGCTGTTTCCAAAGCACATTTTAAAGCCTGTTGTTTACAACAGTAGGTGGTGAGTTACTTGTCTTGAATTTTAGTAAGCCGTTTCAGCTTGGATTTATGTAAAGACTGAAGCGCAGTTGGGTTAGACACTATGCAAACACCTGGTTCTTGCAAAGCTTCTGCCTGGTGAACGCAGTTTTCTCTCCATGGGAATTTGACAGTTGTCCATGGAACACTTAGTGAGGACCACAGTTTCGCACCTTTAAAATGGACAAATAGTCTTCCCTGCTTTCGTCACTCAGTTCTCTTGGTGGCCACATAAGGATTCTAAAAGAACAGTGGGAATTCACACAGGCTGTCTTCATCAAAGATAAAAGGCAATGAGAAAGTATGGCTAGGGGTATCAAGGAAAGATGAGTTGCCCAAGCTTTCCCTATTGAAGTAATTTCAATTCCAGGTTTATGAAAACTGATGCAGTCCTTGGTCTTTGTTTATGATTTTGGAGGTTTAAGGTTTCAAAGGTACATTTCAGGGGGTCAGCCTAGGCCCTATCACAAATGATATGGCAGACTCTGAAGAACCTCTATCGAAATCCTCACCCTCCCTGGGGAGCAGAAAGGGTATGGGATAGGTAGGGTGTTAGTTGGGGGGAAGCAAGGGAGGAGGGGAGGGAAAAGGACCTTGGAATGACATGTAAAATGATCTTCTTTCTAATTAAAAGAAATAAAATTTAAAACGATTCATTTCATAATGAAAATATAAAGATCAATTCAGTAGTAAAATCTTTGTTCTATTCAGAAACTCAGGCTGCTTCTGGCATGTTCACTGATGGAAAAATTGAAGAAGAGTGCAGATGTGGTTAAAGCATGGAATTTTTTTTTTTTTTAATGAGTGAGGAGTTGGAAGAGAGCAACTATGACTGGCATTCCATCCTTAATATTTTACATGCAGTGTCTTTTGTATTTCTAAAGATAGCTCATGGAAATAGAAACATCTATTTTCCATATAAGGAAATTAAGATGACTGACCTATGATGTCATAAAGGAAGTAGTGCTCAATTCCAGAAATCAAGCTCTTATCCACACAGGCTTAGTGTAGAAAATGCCTGCCCTCATTCCCTGTTGTACTCTTCTTCCATCAAAGGAGTAAAACAAAAAGTGAAAATACTGTGTCCTGGGATGATATAACGGGTATGAGTACAGACATGCATGACATATAGGTAGTATTTACAATAATTTGAATGTCTAGTGTAACAGTTATATGTTGCTGGACTTCTAATATATTATTATTATACAATATAATCTGATTTTGCTAACTCAGATTAGTAAGAGATAAATAAGAGAAAGAAAATGGATGATATTCATCTGCATGACTCGATAGCCCTCCTACAAACATCTTATACTCATAATATTCACTCTAATACTCATAATATTCATTTTATAAAGATTAATTGCAAGGGGCCAATGCCAATGTTTGCACATGCTGATATAGGACTCAAACAAGTTGCTTAGGTATTCTTAAAAGATCCTTTGTTTATTTGGCTCAAAGAATATTCATCCCTGTATCTACTTGGTACCATCCTTGTAAATGACGAAGTTTGATTCATTTCAATTTGGAAGAATAAAATGTATAGCATAATTCAAATGATGTTCTGCCTTCAGAGTTCATTAATTTCCAAGTACTCTCAGATATGGTTTGTACACTGCTGGCTTACTTTCTGCTCATATTTGTGTGTAAATTCAATGTACAGAACCTAATTACTCTATTTCCATGAAATTCCCTTCATTTTGAAATTTTTTTGAAATTAAAGTGGTTGAGAATTACTAACATGATACACACAAATAATGCTTCTATTCGATAGGTCAAAAAAAGACTATGAAATGTATCTTGGTGAGGCATTTACACATATTCTCTAGACCACACTTGATTGGTTTTATCCATGGCTTTGGAGAAAAGAACATTATTCATATGGATTAACTAAATTGAATAAATTCTAATGGAAAAGTTTAAGTTGCATCCTTAGACCCTGTATTCTCCTCTGAGACAGATGATGTAAAAGAGCATCATAAACACAGTAAAATCGGACATTTAAAAGAATTTGGTGTGGACCATTATTTCATCTAAGAATGGAAACATGGAAGTAGCAGAGGTGACTAAATCAATGAAGGCACTCAATACAGAAGCCATGTTTTTGGTTTATTCAGTTCTGCAGAGAATGAATTGGGAGAGACAATGTCACTGATGGAATTCATAGAAAAAAATGTTTTTGTTCTCCCTGATAGTGTCATTCCATTGTTTATAGCTTTCTTTAAATCCTGTCTAGCATACTGATTCAGGTGTTTTGAAAACATCAATAGATCCTGGCATCTGATATCCTCTGTTTCTTTGGCTAATCAGCATCTCTGAATACATGTGTTTATTGCTTTCAGGAGGGAAAGGTGGGAAAAAGAAGAAAAACAAAAGTTCATCGAAAACGCAGAAAAACAATGGATCAACTTGGGCTAATGTTCCTCTACCTCCTCCTCCAGTCCAGCCCCTTCCAGGTACAGAGCTGGGACACTATGCTGCCGAACAACAAGAAAATGGGTAAGAAAATGGTGGAGTCCGACAACATGACCAAGGCTGCTCTTCCACCTCCACTCATGCTTGCTGTGTACTTCTTTATCCTCTAAATGGCTCCCCACCCTCCGTGCTCATTGCATCCTCCTCTCCTGTTTGCACTCTCTCTATATTTTTAGCTGATAAATATAAAACAGCCCATATTGAGGAGTGAGAATCCTTGGCCCTCAAGTGCTTTAGATTGTCTGCAATCATGATAATCAGCCTCCATTTATAATATTGCTTGTTAGTTTGAAAGCAAGTCCCCACAGCTCTGTGAACTAAAGAGGCACTCCTGAGAAGGGCTGAAAGGGAATTAAAATAACCTTCTTCATCATCCCTTGCAGCTTCCTAATGACTTGATGTCTGGCCATAGCAGGGCGCCACCAGTAGAGCACCATCACAATGGGATAATTGTGGGGACCTGGCCAGTGGGTAGAACTTTAATCATCAGCTCTGATGGGAGTTTAGGGACAGGAACAATAAGAGATTCAAGTCAATGCACACTCTGTAGCAAAATCTTTTTAAGGTAGACAATTTCTTTTGATGGCCCTTACATGTGATGCTCCTCTATTCTTTCCCAAATATCCCACGAGCTAGTTTCCTGTTAGTTAGAGTGGTAATTGATTTGAAGCACAAAGGCATGGATAATGTTCTTTTATTACAAAAAAGAAATCAAATGTAGAATTTTACCTAAATGTTGTATCTTGCTTTCAGTTTGCAAATCAGTATTTTGACTAGGCTAATATGCAACCAAGAATACAGAATATATGGAGATGTTTCTCTTCACAAATTTGTTTTACACAGAAGTATTTACATATTACATGTCATTTAATTACATAGCAGATTATGGTTTATATTTGTTCAAGTCATATAAATTTATATATTTGATTATAATTTTTTATCTTTTTAATAAATTTTGTCTTATACACATATTAGTATATATATACATATTTATAAATATGCACTATATATATGTATATATATAGTCTACTCATACCAATACACTCACATAATTCCTCCATCTTTATCTCTCCAGTAGATTTATTTTGTTTCTCTGGGAAATAGTGTTCATATATATGCTAATAATGATTACTCATCTAAGCAAAGGTTTCCATTTGAAATTAGCAGTAAAGTGCCCATGCTTTCTTCTCCTGACTTATAAATTAAATTGTGAATGTGATGCTAATTCACATTAGTGAGGTAAATATAACAATATCTCATGAAAAGCAAGAGCTACATATCTCATCAAAAGGATTATTATAGGATTATTACTTAGTAGTTTGCATTTTAAGATTGTAAGTGGGTAACATGGAAATGGAACTCATAACTTGAATGGGAAGAGAAAAGTATGTTAATGCATTGTAAGAATAATATCTGGATCATATGTAAAATGTAGCTTATTTAGAATTCTTTGTTTTTTTCATCATCAAGTCTCCTTAAATATACATCTGATATGATGATGCTCCTGACACATTGAAATAAATTAATTTGATCTAAGTAATGCAACACAACCTTACTAAACAGTGGAAAACTTGGAAGTAATTCATTCCTTGATGAAAAAATTAATGTTAGTGTAGTTTTATGGTCTTACACAAATGATCTTCAGAATATTGGTATGGCATGTCATTTTACATATTTAGTGAGTGTAATTCATTTTTAAAACTTGCCAAAAATTCATTACATGATTTTCCATTTCTAAAATAGTCATTTACTACTACAAATAGTTAAAAATGGATGTTCACATTCTATAAAAGCAAATGTGCATAAAAATGATTGTTCTGTATAGCTTAGTTCTTATCTACTTTAGATTTTTATTTGCCATAAATTTGCTGAGATTTTGCTGGTGAGAAAAGGAATGTTTTTAGGGCTGGGATCTGTCTTAGTAAAATTAGTTTTTTTTTTTTTATTTTGTATTTGCAACAGACAATAATAATTAATTTTGTCAACATATTTTTTAAAATGCATCCTAAATTCTATGCCCAATTCTAGGAATAGAAGCAATATGAACCAGTGAACAGAAAAAAAACAAAGCAAAACATGTCTATAACAAATATCTGATACGTTATTAAGAAGGTTATAATTATGGCCCTAAGACATTATCTATCCTGAGGCACATATGAACGTGTTATCCTCTCTTCCTTTCCCTCTCCTATCTCTCTCTTTCTCTTCACACACATACACACACAAACACACACCAGAGAAAGAGAGAAACCTTACTTTTACATAAAAAGTTACATATTAACAATGGCAACAAAATAATAACAGATAAGCCTACAAACCAGGGGAAGACTATATCAGGGGAGTCTTGAGTCTATCTTGAATTATTATTCTTTTTTCTCCAGACAGGGTTTCCCTGTGTAGCTTTCCAGCCTGTCCTAGAACTATCTCTTGTCGATACTATGCCCAGAGTCAATGTTAATAGAAAATAGCCCCCCAAAATATATTAAATTGCTCGGCGGCGGTGTCACATGCCTTTAATCCCAGTACTTAGGAGGCAGAGACAGGCAGGTCTCTGAGCATTTGAGACAAGCCTGGTCTACAAAAGCTAGTTCTAGGACAGCCATCAAAGCCACAGAGAACCCTGTTTTGAAAAACAAAAAAAAAAGCAAAAAAACAAAAAAAATGAATCTAGAGGGATCTTTGAAAGAGAGTAGATTGTTGGCCAAGATATATATATATATATATATCTTGATATATAATGATATAACTTGATACATTAATAGAGAGAACTTTCTTTGGCCAAAGAGGAAAAATAAAAACATTCCCATTAATCGTCCTTTACTATTTTAGTTATGACTATTCTCCTGTCTTCTATTTCTCCTCATTTCCTGAGCTTCTCTCTGTGTCTTGATGATGATCCCTAGATTGCGTTTTAATTGCTCATCCCCATATTTCTGCAACTGGTACCTACTGTATGAGGTTGCTAATGTTGACATTTAATTATAAATACATTTCTATTTAAAACAACTTTTAAATTTAAATATATTTTGAACATATTTTCTCCTCCTCAAGTCCTTCCACATCCTCTGTCTCCCTACCCACCCAAGAAAACAAAACCACACTCAAAAAGAAAGGAAACAAAAAAACAACAACAAATTGTAACTGAATAAAAGGACACACACACTCTCTCAAAAATAAAGTAGAGTCTATTATGTGTTGGTCAACTGCTCTTGAATTTGGGGCCTGTCCTGAAGTAGTTGACATTGCCAGTGTCACTTTATTGGAAAAAGCTGATTTCTCCTCTCCTGGCAGTTACAAGTGACAGCTGAGTTTTACACCTTCACAATGTAGGATATCATGTGTGAAGGTGCCAGGATGTTAATTGTGAATCCCTGTATGCCAGATAAGGAGTCAGCTATTTTTCTATTGATGATAGTGTAGATAACAAGAACAATGTTTCAGGTGGATAATGTTTGGAATTTTCCAGCAAAAAGGCTGGTACAAAAATAAAAACAGATGAAAACAAGGGAGTCACAATAGGCATGAGGAAAAAGGATGGTTAGGAGAGAGTCCTGATTGGGAATAACAATAATGTTGAAAATATACTCTCTAGTTACTAATTGTGATTTTTGTTATTGGTTCTTAAGAGTACAGACTTCAGCTTTCCTTCTAAGCCTTCTATGGCCAATTTCTTTCTTCCCAGTACAAAATAACAGAATTTATTTAATTGTTGTTCAAATGCAATGATATTTGAATCTTAATTCAATTATGTAACCATGGTGCAAATGTTTTCCCTTCTTAATATGCTTCTTCTGTTTGAAAAAGGCAATGTGTTAAAGGTATTAGGGCCTAGATCTGACTGCAGTACATTTTTTATAGTCATAGGCTGCTTAGAAGAATTCAATAGTAATTAAATAGGCACTTTGCTTTGTTCTTGCAATTAGACATTGGCGAGCTTCTGCTGCAGTTGAACATTATTGTATTTTTATTAGTAATTTGGTATTTGTATCTGGCCTTTAATAAGTTAGTTCACATGCAACATTGATTTGCTGTCATCTTGATCATTACTCATCAGGAAAGACAGATAATCAGATGCCTCATACTTGGCTATCAGAATGTCAGAGAACAAGGACTTGCCTTGCAGAGGCTGGATAAAACAACTTTGATTGTCCATTGAGGGTATTTTTGTAGACTTTGTAGGTTACTACAAAAAAAATCAAAAGTGTATTACTTAAATAAACCGTGCATCTAGACAATGTGAAGGAAACCGTTAACCAGAGCTGTATGTTCAAAATATACAGTCATGTGCTACCCTCCACTCACTCCTTGGTAACTACACTAACCCTTTCTATTTAGCCCTCTGGAGTGGATTCATTTATGAATACCAGGGAGGCGATAAGCAGTTCTCTACATAACATGATAGGAATTACATCCTGACATGGCTTCCTTTATTCGCTCTTGTTAGTCTCCAGGTCTTTGGAATATCTTTCCTACTTTTTATTTTTTTTCCTTCTATTGGTGGAAATCACATTGTATACACACACTCTTTTCTGCCTTCCTTGTCCTGGAAGGGTGATTAAGTTTATTTGTTGGTGTTCCAATTATCTTTTCAGAAAATATAGGGAGAATTGTTGACAGCATCCACCCTACTTTAGTGAAAGGTTAATAAAATTTGTTTTAGTAACTTAGCATACTTTGTAATGTATTTACCTAGGATTACTATTTCTATAATATCAAAAATTTTAAATGCCTTCTCCTTTACCCAGTGTTATTTGAATAACAGAAAATGAATCAATTATAATTTACTCTAACGCTTTTCACTTTATCATTGCGAATAATGTATACAGCACAGGCTTCTCTCTCATCTTACTCATGTTGTATTCTTAATTGATATGTCATTTAAATTGCATAAAACTTGTCTATTTTCATCAAGTTGGAATACTTTTAGTACTAGTGAGCTATGCCTATTTGAAATACTAAATAAGCACACACATATTATATATAAATACATATACATATAATATCTTTCACAATATGCCAACATAAATATATAAAATACAACAACTAGTTTCTGCTACAAAATGTGTTCTTAAACTTATAAGAATAAGCTTGAATTTAACTATTGGTAAAGGCTAACAGTAAACACATTCTAGACTGAAAATGGGAAGTTATTTCATTAGGTTCTAAATATATATTGTTTATCTTAATAATAACTTGAATTCAAAAAATCATGTGAAGAAACTTAAGCTTTATATTAATGAAGCTCTTTGCATGTCAATAAATATGATTTTGGCCAGCTATAAGGAAACTAAATCTCCTTGAAGAAAAGATACTATAAACCTATGAAAAGCTAAATGTTAAACTGAATTAGTAAAAGGAAGAATTAACACTGGAAATCTAAAATCCATTTTCAAAATCAATGTGCCATAATATTGCCCATTTTGTAGTAAAGCTATAGTACTGGTTAGAGAGTTCTACAAAAGATGTGTGATTTAGGATTTATCTTGAAGACGTGTAAGATTAGAATAGAAACCTTGAGTGGGAAGCTCACTTGAAATAAGTTTGTTTCTACAACCATGTGTACCAGGCTGCAAAATTGTGAAGGGAAAAAGGAAACAAAGCCATTTAGTTTCAGCGTGAGATTCTTGCTGACAAACTATGTACCCTGTTTAGAAAATATGTTGCAGCTTAACTATGTTAAATGAACATAATAGAATGAAGACAAGTAAACGGCTCTGTTATACTGTTCGGATGTCTTCATAGATAAATTATAAATAGTCTGCAGGATTGATTGGATTTGAAAACCTTAAAGCATTAAATGCCACAAAGGATGCTGGGTACTGACTTTAGAACAATAGAACTCTTTCTTCAGATGAAAACTGTGATCTCCATAAAACAAATTAAATTGACAATGTGCTAGAAAATGTATTTCTCTCAGTGCAGATTGGCACACATTATGTAGTTAATAAATAGGAATACAGATTCACCCCCATAGCGTTTTCTTGTAGAGATAACATAGTGAAATGTGTCTGCTGTTCACAATAGTATAAAAGACATTGAGAGACAGCCATCCCTTCCAAACCGTACAGCACTCCTGAAGCAGGGCTTTTCGTTTTAAGCTCACAGAAAGAGAAGCACATTAACATAGTCTCAGCAAGGCAAAAGTAAGGGACCATGGACACAATAACAAAGGAGCCAAAGGTAAAACTAACTTTGAGTGGACAATATTTGGTTTGTGGAAACAAGGTTTTAGAAATCTAGAGACTGGATGGGTAGAGATGACACTATTCCAAGCTCTCTGGAAGTGAAGTCCTATGGAACTGAGACATCCTTCCTCTCCTCACATATGGCCAATTATTTTTCTCTCTGTATCTCTTTTGGAAACTGAGTTCTTCAGTACCTACCTCTAGGCTTGCACAAGCGTAACTTAACATATTCCTATTGCTATGGCGAAGAGAGCCTTGACAGTCCCCAAACACTTTGGCTTTCCAGGTGTCTATTCCTACAGCAGGCACCATTTCTAATTAGTTGAATCTGCTGATTCTACTATGAGACTCATTCATTCTTCCATCCTCTTATCTTCCTCATAGCCCTACCAATTTCCTTTCTTTCCCCCTACCAAGTCTCTACCCCATTTTCATGTTGTCTTCATGTGTCTTCACAGCACTAGAACACTATGACCCCAGCAATTCATATAAGCAAGCATTTAACTGGGACTGGCTTACAGTTCAGAAGTTCAGTCAGTTATGGCTTAGTGGAAAGCATGATGATGCACAGGCAGACATGGTACTAGAGAAGTAGCTGAGAATTTTATATCCAGATTGGCAGTAAGAAAGAAAGACACTGAGTCTGGCTTGAGCATTTTGAAACCTGAAAGCCTCCCTCCAGTGACACAAGTCCTCCAATAAGGCTACACCTCCTAAAAGTGCCATTACCTGGAGACCAAACATTGAAATCTATGAGTCTATGGGGGCCATTCATATATTCCCATGTCTTTCTGTTTGATTTTTTCTTTGTGATTCACTGGGTTTAACCACAATTGTTAATATGGGCATAGGGTGTCTCTGTCCACTGGCACAAGAAAATTCCCTAGTGTCTACATCACTGAAGACAGTAACTACCTGTCTTCCAGCGGCCATAGTTCCCTTGTGCCAATCATGGCTCCATAAACTGTCCTCCCATCTAAACTATCTTTACTAGTGTAGTCTTTTGGGAAGCATGACTTTTGAAAAGTCTCATTTTTTATAAGTATCTTAGGATTTATTTGTTAAACACTGAAACTATTGAGTTGATAAAAATAGAACTGTTATTTAGAATATACTGTACTAGTATTCTATATTCTTTATCCAGAATACCTTCTAAAATTGTTTTGAATGCTATCTAAACCTTCAAAGCAAACTGAAAATTTATAAAATGATGAATTTTATGCCAAATAATTGTACTGTTATTAGATAATTACTTTTCTTTTACAAGACATCTGGAACTTTATGTGTTGAGATAAGCATGATGTGAGTTTCTATTGATGAACTTAATAAAATTAAAGTATTATTGATGGTTTTATCAGCAAGCATTAAAGACAAGTATAATGTATGGAAAAATAGATTGCCATATAATTCCTACAAGTGTTAGATGATCAATCAGCATTATTGCATTTTTTTTTGTGCACAAGGACACACAAGAAAAGGGAGTGGATGTATCTCCCAGCATTGACATCTTCTTCTTGGTTTTTTGAGACAGCGTTTCTCTGAGGCTTTGCAAGCTGTCCTGGAACTAGCTGTTGTAGACCAGGTTGATTTCAAACTCACCGAGATTCACCTGCCTCTGCCTCCCAAGTGTTGGGATTAAAGGCGTGTGCCACCACCGCCCAGCAAGCACTGACTTCATTAATAGTCTTTAATTAGAAAATTGGTGTTTCCACAGAAGTAACTTTGGTGGGAAGTTATCGCCATTTGTAGCTGTGTGGTAACAATTAGCTCAGAAGGCCTTTTAAGAATTAAGATGAGATAATTTGAGATAATAGATAAAATTAGGAATAAGGACTATGACAATAGTCAGATGATAGTCACTATGAGAGCCTCAATAATATGATAATGAAGACAGACATCATGAACCTTTTAGACAACATTTGGTTGCTATTTATTACTAGCATAGTTGTGCATTTATGAGTGTGTGTCAATGAACAAATTTCCTTATTTAATTTTTCAGCTATGACAGTGATAGCTGGTGCCCACCATTACCGGTACAAACATACTTGCACCAGGGTATGGAAGATGAACTGGAAGAAGACGATGATAGGGTCCCCACACCTCCTGTTCGCGGTGTGGCCTCTTCACCTGCTATCTCCTTTGGACAGCAGTCCACTGCCACTCTTACTCCGTCTCCAAGGGAAGAGATGCAACCCATGCTGCAGGCTCACTTGGATGAGTTAACAAGGGCCTATCAGTTTGATATAGCAAAACAAACATGGTAAATATCGTCAGTAAGCCACAGGCCCCATTCTTTCTACTTATGTAAATGTTCTTGAATGTATATTATGCAGAGATGTTCATAAATCTGTGTGAGTGGGATGAAAAATGGTTTAGAATATGTGCTAGCCCTCTATATTAAGAAACAGGTGACAGAAATTTAAGTAACCTGACCAATATCACTCATCTGGGTAGAGAATGAAGTAGGGATTCAGACTGATGTGCTTTTGGCAACACCAGGATCCTTTCTCAATCACAAACCAGCTCCAATTAGTTTATCCTTGAACTTGCTTTTAATACCACAATAAAGGACTCCTTTCAAATTCTTTAAAGTGCCTGTGATTAATTCTGTATGTGGTTGTGAATATGTAAATACATGCTTCTGGAAATTACTATGGACACTGTCAGTTATTAAAAGACTTTGGACTGAAATAAGTGGATTAGAAAATAACAAAAATAAAAACAGTAAATGCTTCAACAAAAACCGAAGAACACATTAGGATTTTTTTCTAATAAAATTGCAAATTCATCAGTCACAGATTGAAGATGGTTACGTGTTCTGTGGAAATGTGGCAGAAATAGAAATAGAACCAGGAATCATTGTTTTTAGAGGTTTTGTTTTTCTTCAATACTGATTTACATGTGAGTATATATGGCCTATCAAAAAGTATCTCCTGTGGATTTACATCATCCTTGAAGTCAGATGAAAGACTTTTCATTTAGGGGTCTACCTATTGAGATGTATTCATAGTAAAATATTCATCATTTTTGCTTATGAGATGGTTATTTTTAAATAAGCCAAAGTAGATATTCAAGAAGATACCCAAATAGGGAAAAACAGTTCATGTTGTCACAAACATGCTCTTTTCTGAGGAGCAGAAGCCTTTTTTCACTATCAGACAATATATTATCAATAGCCAGACATGCTTACTCTTAAACAATATTCTTTTACATAAAGCTTCTTTGTGCAAAATAAACCAAGTGTGAAAGAATTGTGTGAAGAAACATAGGATTTCCTCATGTTGACTCACAAAGTCATGCAATTTTGTCATTTATGCTTTAAACATGACTCTGACTCATATTAGAATCAACTGGACAAATTTAATGTACAATAATACCTAGATCCTACCTCCAAGTAGATTCTGATTGCTTAGTATGGGATTCCATGGAGTAAAGCCAAGTTTAGGCCCATTTCCATGAAGATAGATGTGTCTTACCATATGTGTGACCTGGAGAACGTTGTCATTTATGTGTACACTTCTCCTATGTGTAAAATGACAGTGATGCTAATAATTAGCTTCCACATGAAGTTATCAGGGACCCTCACAACAATACCCTAAATTTTCATTAGGTATATGATCACAGAGTCCCCAAAATCACTCTGAAGTTTTAAAATGTGCTATGAGAGTTTTAAGAATTCACTGGATCTCCTATAATCAAAGTTACAGATTATTCACATAAAATACAACCAATTAGAATAAGCCAAGGGAAGAGATGTGGAGCAAAATTCTGAAGAATTCCAAAGGCAGAGATCTCCCTTAGGAGTACCAGGTAGCTAGCTCTGTTTACAAAGTACTAGCAAGATGCAGGCAGTATTACCAAGCCCTGAAGTACATGTGAGCAGAGCCAGAGATGTGGCCTTAGATCTCCTAAAGTTGACTACTTTCATGATTGAACTCAGTAGTCAGTCCAATCAGAAATGAAGCTGTTACGTTTGTGATTAGAAGCCTATGATGATTTTTCCAGTTAAATATTTCCAAGTCAACAGACACTTGAACCAGAAAGAACACACGATGAGAGTAGAGACCACCTCCAGATTTTAAATAACAATGCCTACACTTTTTAAGTTAAGGTGAAGGTATCTATTATGCTTTATGGGATCTTTTGGAAGATTTAAATATGTTTGCACATCTCATAGTCCTTAACAAACGACCTTTCCATATTCTAATTTCGAATGTTTAGAAGGGGTTGGAATTTTACCTCAATTGGTTGCTGATGTCTTGTCACATTTAAAATCTCCCATTGAGTATCTCCTTCACTGGTTTCTCCTGAATGGGTGAATGAACGAAGACATTCCCATATCTTCTCCCTACACATACAATAGACCTTGTTTCTAATCATGACAACATTTCTACACAATCTACCAGTAATCTGAATGCCTCAGTTAGCTTTGCATAGAAGGGTAGTAATTCATCCTTTACCCAAAAGTACTTTGCTTGCTTTTGTAGTTTGGAAGTGCCTCCTGCTTTAGGTTACACATCACATTCATAGAACTCTAAAAAGAAAGGGTAGGCTATACCTCCAGGGATGCTTTTCATACTGACAGATGAAATGCTCAAAGCACTTCCTATTATGAGCAGATTGTCATAAATCCTGTACACCTTAATCTCATATTTCAGATTAACTTCTAAATCTGATTAAATTGTTGAATACATTTCTTATCCCTTTGCAATTTTTTTCTCATCAAGACATGCTATAAGATTATAGCATTGGTCTGTTCTTTCCTCATCCACCCCCAAATCTATACCATTATAGTGACATGAACCACATATGTCATACTGCTTGACATCCTCTTGTTTGTTGTGTAGTGCTCTCTCACCTCAATTTACAAACTGACTGTGATGACTTGTATGAAGCAAAGTGGGCTTGTCAAAGCTCAAGATTCTGTCTAAGAGACTAGTGAAACTTGCTTTTTTTTTTTCCTCACTATGGATTAGTTCATTGTGATGAATGCCATGGAGTTTCATGCTGCCTCAAATACCTGCTCTATAACACTGACAATTAAATCTGGCCACATTGAACTGATGTCAAGAGCTAACATTCTTAGGGTTGTACCATTGAAGGATCTAAAATATGGTTAATTTTAGAATTGTTTACAAATTCACAGATGCAATTCATATAGAAAACATTTTCTCAAAAGATTACAAAAAATGAGAGCAGAAATAACTCTTCAACTTTTTCAAAAGCCAATGGAAAAATGCATTCCCCTTATTTGCAATGACTTTTACATGGGAGGGGCCTTTTGAATACTTCTGTAGGAAGTCAAGAAAAAATGTTCAGACATAGAATACATTCACTACATTCACTCTTTGTTGGAAGTTACAAATGATTATGAGTTAACTCAATTTAAGCATTTTATAGTTTAGAGGGAATAATTTAAGTCTCACAGCACATCAAGCAGACCTCAAGGTCCAGCTCCACATTGTGTTAGTCATAAAATGCAAACTCACTCAGGTTTTCCTTAAATAATTTTTAAGAAAGGAATGACCATGCAGGTTCTGTTAATTTTATAATGTTGGGATGAGACTTCTTTACTCATTACAAAGAAGTTATTGAACACACCTTACATTATATATTTAGTCCTTCCCCACTTAAGACTTGGTTCTTGAGATGCACTGCAAATACCTAGAGAGCACAAAGTATTTGTGTCTAATCTACGCTTGAATAATTGGACAGCTGTTCAGATTAATGTGATGGGAATCATACCAAAAGAAATCCACATAGGGCAGGAAGTATGCCAGAGGCAGGGCTGGGGCAATCAGGCCCCCACCTGACAAACTTTCTTCAAACATGCTGCATAGGTTAAAACAAATGAGGTAAACTTTAACACAGACCTGGAAACCAAATAGCTATGATTATGGCTGGGGTGAGGTAAAAATGATGTGTGTCAAATATTTCTATCCTCTCTTGAATCATTTGTTGATACAAAAAATGCTCAATATATATTTTCATCTCTGTGTGACTCCCTGTAAAGCATCAAAGCAAGAACTCTTGTAGTTTATGTGGTTGCTATTTGGTAAGGCACACGTGTCCATATCACAGTGTCTTTGCTGAAGTAAAAGAATGCACTGTGAGTTAGTACACACAGAAGACAGTTTGGGTCACCATAACATGCCATTTGACATGAATTATGATCTTGTTGAATGATAATGAATTGCTTCTCGTCTTTCATTTTTTTCCATTTCAATTCCAGGCACATTCAAAGCAATACTCCGCCTCCACAGCCCCCAGTCCCACCCTTAGGTTATGTGTCCGGAGCCTTGATTTCTGATTTGGAAACAGATGTTCCAGATGAGGATGCTGATGATGAAGAGGAGGCCTTAGAAATCGCCAGGCCCCTCCGAGCCCTAGACCAGACACCTGGATCCAGTATGGACAATCTAGACAGCTCTGTGACAGGTAACAAAACTGCTAGAATGGGAATCAGTGACCCACTTGCAACATTAAAATGTACCACAAATCAAATGCTTCCTTATGTAAGATTTATTCCACTCCATCTATTTTTGTAACATTTTAAATATGTTAATGTTAAACACCAAATTCAAAAAGGATTTAGAAATACTTTTGCTTTGCTGCTAAAATGATAAGGAAATTCATGAATTTTAAAAAGCTTTAAAGACATGAAAGAAAACTCAATTATATCTCAGGCTTTCATGAAAAGTTCACTCTGCTAGGAAACCAAGTCTATTATATGAAAAAGCTTTACTTTTAGAAATGATATAATTTGTATATCGGGAGCAACATACAAAGTGAATGAGATCTTAAAATGCTTCTTGATATTTCACTGTGTAAAACCATTGACTGATGAAAATAAGCAAGTCTTCAGAATGAGCCTCTCTTAGGTTGCACATGGCATTATTTTTGGAGTGGAAACATGCATAGTGAGATAAGCAATACATTTATGCATTTCACATTGCTAAATCCAATCCCTAGTCCTCTGCCAAGAATTGTGATCATTTTGACTGTTTATTGCTTAGGCTCCCCTCCCTCAATTTTTTTCTTGTTCAATAAGCAAAGACTTGTTTTGGCACATGCCTATGATGACTCTAGGGCTGAGAAACAGCCTGTTTCCAATGATCTAAAATTGTCCCCCATGTACACACAAAGGAAATAGCAAGAGTCAAACTTCAGTCTTTCTCTGCCCGAGTTATCTGCCCATTGACTCACAGTCCTCTCCTTTATTGGATAATGAGGGCATGGCTACTACAAACCTAACCCTGATCTCTGCGTTCTCTTAGGTCATCTCAGACCACCTACATCTATGACACTGGGATGAGTCCTTTCATCCTAAAGTACTTTTTATCAGTCTTTCTGACTTCTTTGAACTCTGATAGCTTTCTAACCTCTTCAGAACTGGGGCTGCCCGATCTCGAAGCCCTGCTGGACTGTGTGGTATGTGATAGTGCACAGGACACAGCAGAACCTCTGCCTTCCTTTTTGGGGGATTCTTAGCATCAGATACATAATTCCAATTTTCAGTTTGTCCAATGTTCAATTTTGCCAAGAGGCTCAGATGCTTATGAAGCTAATTAAGATTTTGGAAACACAGATATAGTCCTGTGATTGGAAACATAGATCCAGCTGAAGGTGACAGAGCAAAAGTTCAAATTTCTGAATGCTGTGGGCTGACTTATTAGTACACTACTATGTTAAGCCTCTTTGCCTGGATTTCTAGCATAATCTACTTTAGGGCAAAATTCTGAATATCTTTGCATATTTCACTAGTAATACCAAACTGTTTCCCATTAAGAATGCAATGAAAGTGTCAAAAACAATGACAAAAGTCAGCTATAGCCTCAGAAGTTCTTCATTTAATATTATAATGCCAGGGACAACGTGTACATCTCAATGATAACAGAACCCCATTTTACACTTTATATACTCGACAACTGGGAGCTAGTGATGGTGTCTTATGTGAGGGTGGTCAAGCAATCTGCACTTCTCCTGTAACTAATTCCATGTTCATGCCAGAGAAAAATTTTCATTGCTAAGAAAACAAAGTTTCTTTTGATACTTGAATTATTGAATTCACTGATATATATATATATATATATATATATATATATATATATATATATATATATTCACCCATAGTGAATCTGCCCCATGACAGTGAATCTCCTCAGTGTGGTTGTATCTGTTACTACACTAGCTAAAGAAGAACCTCCATTGTTTTGTCCTTTCTTATTCCAGTAACTCAGAGGAGAAAGTTTAATCAAAGGTTTATAAAGTACCTTCTAGGCAGTGTGTGTGTGTGTGTTTGTGTGTGTGTGTGTCTGTCTGTCTGTCTGTCCGTCTGTGTGTCTTTATCTGTGTCTGTGTGGCAAATGTTACATATGAGCATAATAGTGTGCTTATTCTGTTGCATGTGAAAGTATGAAAAATGTGTGGGTGTTGATTGGACTATGAGTGTAAGTGGAAAGGATATGGATCGTGTAGAGTGTATTCATGCCCTGGAGTGTGAGTAAATACACTGGGGGGAGTGTGCACATTAGAAGCTACATAGGCATTACATAGAGAAGGTGAGTACATAAATGTATACGAGTGTATACAATGAGTGAGAATATGTAGGAAGAATATGGGAATGTAGACATGGAATGGGTATGTGAAGATTCATTTGTGAGTTAGCAGAGGATGTGCTGGGAAGATGCGACCAGCTGATGTGTAATTGGGGGATTTGCCCTTAGGTGAATGTACACATTAATCATGATGCCCCTCTGCCCTTTGCAGGCACTGTACTCAAATGGTGCAGAAAGAATACCTATGAAAACTAACAAATAATCAACATCATTATAAAAACACAGCTCTCCTTTGTAAAGAAGTACAGTGATGCAGGATATGTTGAGAGCAACTGAACAGTCTGTGGAGTTCCTTAAATTCTGAAATGAGCCTTCATTTAAGGAAGAAGGGAGGAGAAGACATTACCAATGGTTCCAAAATTGTTTGAACCTAGCAACTAAAAACTTGTCTTGACAAACCTATTGCTTCATTTAATTATTGCCAAAACCAGCATTTCCTCTGTGTCCCTTACATATAATTGCTAGACTAGGAATTTAGATTCAGTAATAATA
This sequence comes from Cricetulus griseus, assembly GCF_003668045.3. Classification (NCBI taxonomy): domain Eukaryota; kingdom Metazoa; phylum Chordata; class Mammalia; order Rodentia; family Cricetidae; genus Cricetulus; species Cricetulus griseus. The sequence continues at coordinate 21,047,085 of NC_048597.1, forward strand.
ATAACATAATAGTTATGAAGAAGGGGAAGAAGGAAAGGATGAGGAGAAGCAATAATAATAAATGCAAAACATTCTTCTAAGCAATGGGGGCTGCTTTCTGGATGGCCCAGAGACTTAAGAATGAAATTTCCTTTTTTGTTTCTTCTTGAGACAGGTTCTTACTATGCAGCCCTGCTGGCTTTGAACAGGATGGATTTGCACACTAGAATTAAAGGCATGCACTACCATACCAGGACTTTTTTCACATTTTAAAAGCATAGCAAGGAAACTTCAACTTGACGCAGATGTGACCCTCCCCCCATTCTTAGGATGCACCACAGATTACAGTTGACTCAACCTTCAAACTTTCTGATTGCTGATGCTATGATTTTATAAATAAGCAAATCAGGTCACAGATAAGAAATCAGGTCACAGATAAATCATGATAAGATGAAATAAAAAATAGATACCAAAATCCGTCTTATGCTAACTAAAATCCCTGCTTTGGAAATGCCTAACATTTATCTCTGGACTTAATCTTACATAATATGAAAATGATGGCTGGTTGCTACCCAACACAAGACTTTTTCATATATATATATATATATATATATATATATATATATATATACACTGTATACTTACTTGATCAAGATCATGATATAAGTTTTCAGATGTGGCATTTATTTTTCTAGCATTCGGTTCTACACTCCATTATAGTTGCCTGTCCAAATTTAGTTGTCAGCAATTTTAAAGGAATTATCTTTTTTTATCTTTACTTTTTTGGTAATCTGTACATTTGACTTATGCTGCACATATATTTGATTGTCACAAAGCACAAAAATAGCTTTAGTGATGCAGTGTGCATCTTATTGTAGGTTGGGAAATAAACACTGAAAAGCTTCTGTTTTTAGAAATAAGCTGATGAGATTTCTGTCCAAATGCCAAGCCAGCATCTTAGAATACCTGAGAGAGACAGGATTCAGTATTTCTTTCCCAACATGCATGGTAGGAGACAAGGCAAAGCATTTCTTGGATTTAATCCCACCATAAAAAGAAAAAAATATAGAAGGTAGAGAGGAGAGAGGGATGGGAAAGGGTATCTTTAACATATAGTTGAGATTCTACTCCCTGGTGACAGAATGAATGCCAATAGTGAGTACTGTTGAGTGAGTCTATCTCACTCGAGTTCCTCGAGCATTGGAGCCCACATGCATGGGGTGGCTAACAGGAAATTCTGGCAATTTTCTTTTCTTGTTCTGGATAGTTGAATATTTTTCTAGATCTTGCTCACCAGATTAGTGTGAAAACACACATTCTGACAGTTGCCACACCTAACCTGCTACACAGGCTTTTAGAAAGATGGACATTAAAATTTTTCACCTGAGGTATTCTTAATTTCTTTAGTGAAGGAACATTTATGATAAATTCTACAAGTGACAAATGTATTGCCCTAGGCTACTTCAATAACTCTAGGACCTTTAAGACAAATTATATGCCAAAATTTGACAGATGAAAGGGTGGAATATATATATGTATATATATACATATATACATATATGTATATATATACGTACGTATATATGTGTACATATATATGATTATTTATCTGAGCGAAACAAGTTAACAAATGTTATGTAACCTAAGAAAAAGATTTTCTAATTATGTCTTTTGGTTTTCCTATATATCACACACACACACACACACACACACACACACACACACACACACACACTCACATACCTTGACAAGAGATAGATTTGTTGCACATCCAAATCTTTGGCATCTCAGAAGCATTTTCCTCACACTTTCCCATTATTTTTTCTATATCTAGAAAAGGTCAATATTTGGAATGATTTGACCAAAGACAATTATAGCAGATTTGACTTAGCAAGTAGTTAGACAAGCTGTGCTATATCTAATAGAGTTCCTGGATTAAATATTGGCTCAAAAAATGGGCGGCTATAAGTTTTTGTAGCTCATAAAAATGGTAATGCAACAATTAGCAGGGTCATGTTAGAGAGTACAGACTTTTCTCTGGCTTAATGGATCTAGGGATAAGCGTTTGTCAGCAAGGAAGGATTTAGCATAAATTGACATGTAAATGAATTGATGACTGATCATAAATTAATTTTAGTGCTGAAGATGTAATAGAGACACAGCAAGATACCACTTTATCATGGCATTTTATGCTCTGTAACATTTAAGCAACTTAATGTCCTATGTGAGATTCTTCTTCATCAGTCTGAATTAATTTTAGTTGTTTTTTTCCTGTCCTTTCAGTGTTTTAACCTGAGGAGTTTGGAAAGATTGAAGCTGTAAACACCAATAAATTTGGCTATGTGGCATAAATTCATTTTTCATTAAATGTTTAAATATGTATTGATTATGTTTGTGACTATATTGTGTCAGAGGGGTATGAATTGCTTGCAATTTGTAAAGGTTCTCCAGCCAAGTTCTTTTTACCTGGTGTTCTCTAATTTTCAAACTTGTGTTCATAGATATGATAGTCACAGTTGTCAAAAAAATGACATACTGTTTAATCTACCAATTAATGCTCTTTTCTAGTCTCTCTCTCTTTCATATCCACACACATAAAGGCACACACAATATCTTTATATAAAATATATGGAAATGAATAACAGGTAGTTCATTATCTCTAAAACTCTGCTTCCTAGTGATTGTATATGGAACAGCTACAATCAAGGGATGGAACCCATGTACTATTACATACACAGTTAGGCAAGCAAGAGGCTAAGACTGATTCTAATGCAAGCCTGAAGGTGAAACAGAATCAAGGCAACCAAGGGCTCATGTCTCATTTAGAAGCGAGAGACTACAGGTGGTGCTGAAGTCTATTCATGTGGTAGCAGGTAACATTACATGAAGACAGATACTGCAGAGATAGGCAGGACCTATATGAAAAGGACCCAGTGACTCAGAAGCCTGACAGGGATAAGGAGGCTGGTAGTGGAGAGCTGTTTAAAGTCAGACATCAATGTGGGTAAGTTCTTGAGAAAGAAAATTTAGACAATAATAAGGAAGATGGGAGGTACCCAGAAACAAACAAGTTGAGAGAGTTAAAGACAAAATATGAGTGAAAGAGTAAGGAGATGCCTATTTTGACATTGAAAACATTAAAAATAGTCTGTGGAAAGGACAGATACAAGGATTCAGATTCTGTAAGTGTACTCTCAGCTGTGGTTTCACAGTCTTTGGTGACCTCTCACTGAACAACCTTTGATTTGTTTTTCCTTATCTCCTATGGCATTACCCCACACAGTCCTTTGCATCCTTTCTTCTTTCGCTGTGGCCTATTGGTCCTTGGCAATGATCATTAGCCCAGAAACGAATGTCTCAGAGGAGGCTGAGTTGCTCCTGTTATCATAGCCTGCCACAGGGGATTTGCTTGGAATGTAAAAAGTGTGTCTGTTTACTCTTGCTAACTAGAGTCCAAACTGTCTTTCCCTGCCCCACCTAACACTATTCAGGTTATTCTACACCTTTGCGATTCTGGTTTCTCTCCATTGAAAATGGCTGTGCTATGTCACTGGCCCTTTCATCAACATTTCAAGTACTTCAAAATCTCACCTACACTATTGTCTTAAAAAATGAGAGAAAAGAAAATCACTACAATATTAGATTTCGCCCATTTCTTATATTTTTGTATCAGTTAGAAAACCTAACATGTATTACATAAACATGTTTGTGTCCCTTTTCTAAATATATAGGGTAAGCACTACTTGGTAGTTTATTATATTATGAAATAATCATAAAACAACTCAAATATATTAATTACAGTAAGTAGTTGGTTAAATCCCCAGTGTGATTTTAAGGGAAAAAAATGAAAAGTGACTTTTTTCTAGAACCTTAAGAAATGTTACCTGTAAAATCTTCAAGGTATAAATATTATTGAAACATAAAGTTGCAATTTTTCTACTAACACTGTGTTTCATTTTGCAGAAAAACCCACATTAATGTTTATTCTATTTTTGATTACTTTTAAAGGAATTATTAGCATTCAAAATGGGTTATTAAACTAATTAAAAATTTAAAAATACATAACATTTTCATTAATAGAAATTCAGTAAGATACAGTTTTCCTTGTGTTCCATATTGATCTGGATTGTTTAGATACTTTATTGTTTTTATGACTGACTTTTATTTTAAATATTCAGTTGATGGAACTATGGTTAAAATATATTCACACTATTTTTTCAACCTATTCCTTCTGTTTCAATCCACTAAGTTGCTTTAGTCAGATTACTCTTTCTTGATGCATAGAAAGTTAAATATATATATATAGCAGTACTTAGGAAGAAATGATCATTTGATAATTTAATCAGTGTAAGAAATGAACCAGTTTGAATATGTTTTGTCAATGGGCTACAAACACACAGATTTAAAATGGTCTTAGTTTTTTGGTACTCAGAATGTTGGAGACAGATGATAGGGGGGTTAAAGAACTCCCAATGAAACTTTAAAGAAGCAGTGAGGAGATGAAATAACCAACTTGCTCATTATACACTGTCTTTCAGCAGATGAAATATCTGATATATACAACTTACTGGACCACTACATTTGTTTTTAGGTTCAATGGTAAATGGATGGGGCTCTGCATCTGATGAGGATCGTAACTTTTCTAGTCATAGATCTAGTGTAGGTAGCTCCTCAGATGGCTCCATCTTTGCCAGCGGCAGCTTTGCTCAAGCACTGGTGGCAGCAGCAGATAAAGCTGGTTTTAGGCTGGATGGAACCAGTCTTACAAGAACAGGTTGGTAGACTCCCAGTCAACACTCTTTGCATGAGAGAATTCTGTTCTCTGGACACTGCCCTTTCCTTCTGTTTTTTCTTCTCAGTGAATCTAACTATGGGCTTTTTGAAATATGCATGAACACAGTTGGATGGATGCTCTGTTACCAGAACTCTCCTTTGATGCTAATACTGCAGAGCCAAAAATAGGTTCCTACTCACTAAAATGCATCTTATCCATCCTTTCTCTTCATGGCTCTGCTAGCTAATTGCAGTGTGCTTTCTTTTCATATTACAACAAAGCCCAACTAAGATTGTCATTAAACTTTCAGTAACACACAGATTGCAAAATCCTCACAAAAATCAATAACAAACCTGGTGATTAAAACTATTGAACTTTTATCTCCACTATTTTATCTTGCCCCATTTCTTTCTGCAGGGGCACTTTCTGGGTAGGCTTCCTCAGCATGGGGTGAATGGGTCTAAAACTCTGTCTAACAGTTCACTTGGCTGATGGTCCTAACTGACTAAGATTTCAATATAATACTTTATTGTTCTAGAGGATGCTAACTAAAGATACACCAAATGCATTTGTAAGTTCAATAAGATAATATCTACATATGTATTGCTATTTAAAGTAAATTCATTGTGATTTCAAAGGGCAGTAAATAATAGCATCAAAATCAAATTATATAATTGTTTTGTGTATCTGATGCCACAGGGGGAAAAAGATATGTAAGATTAACTCTGGTAAATTATCAGTAATTTATAAGCATAAGTGTTTTCTTTGAAAAACAGCCCTTATAATTGTATATGTACTTTTTCAGCTGCACATAATAGGAATGTAATATGTGCATTTACTATGCTGCATTAACAAAATAAACTCATGAAATATCAAATGCACTCTTAAATTTAATGGTGCTCAAATAGTAAAGAAAAATTACTTTGAACCTTTGCTACACTTTCAGGTCATAAAATTATGCCTTGGACATTGTTAGTTTTACCATCAATATTTCTTTCAAGTGTGCATTAGGCATTCTTCAAACCAAATGGAAGAACTTCTCAGGCATTGCAAAGGTTTATTTTTATCTAGCATCCAAACTAAAATATGTTGCAATATAACTGTTATTTGGATATTTTTGCTTTAGAAGACATAAGTCAGAATCTTTATGTTGCCTGAGTGCTTTTTGTAGCATTTGCTATAAGCAGGGATGGGAGAAGGTACAAAAGAGCTAATAAATTAGAAGGCATAAGTGCACTGGCAGCATGTATGCTAATTGCTAATAAAGCATTAAGCAATATCAAGTCACAATGACTTAGGACAGTGGAACTACATATGATATTTTTCTGGAAAGTCAAAATATGCACAGGAGAATATGTGCACATAAACCAGTCCTGTCTTACATAATAAACTTAGCACTAAAATAATTCATTGTATAAAATGTATTAGCTGACCCTTTTCCCAGAAAAGAATGCATTCATATATTCTAAGCTATCAAAAAGAAAATAGCACAATTCATTTTTTTAAAAAATTGAAGTGCAAGATCTGTTCAGATATAATAATATGCTGAGAATACACCTATCACATTTTAGATATATACCAAGACTATAACCTGCTAGCTTCTACACTAATCATATTTAGTCCTGCTTAAAGAGGTAGAATTCATTGCATATGAACGTTAAATAACAAGGTTACATGTGCATCTCAGCAGGCCCTTCATGTAAAACTTCCAATGTAATTCTAAGACAATGCTTATGATTCTAAGAGTAAAAAATGATTAATCAAATAAAAAGTAGTCATTTTTTTAAATGTTCTTATTTGGAGAAGTAAATGTGGCATGAATGTGCACAGATTTACAAAAGTATTGCCAAGATTGTTAAGGTATATAAAACAGCTTTTGGCTGGTGGGTTTATTTCAGTTTCATTTGCTTGAAATGTGTTTTCATTGGGTAGGGTGCTCTTAGCTTATTAAAAATTGGATGAATTACAAGCAGCAGTTCATGCATTTTGTGCAGATAAGTAGTGGGTTTTGTAGCTTTGAACACCACCTTTGGGCATGTTCACTAGGTAGTCTAGTAAGAGCAGAGACACAAGATGAGACAAAAATAGAGTGTTATAGTCGTGTTCTCCAATGTCCACTCCAATGGTTTTCGTTTCAGGAAAAGCCTTTACCTCCTCTCAAAGGCCGCGGCCCACCAGCCCGTTCTCTACCGACAGTAACACCAGCGCAGCCCTGAATCAAAGCCAGCGGCCTCGACCCACCAAAAAACACAAGGGAGGGCGGATGGACACACAGCCAGTGTTACCTCATCGGAGGGAAGGGATGCCAGATGGTAGGTTTCTTGTCTTACCTCTCATCTCCTCATGAAGAAATATGCTTGGTGTTATCATTAACTCTCAATAAAGTAGCTATGGTAGCTGAAGTGTTGCCTCCGTAAATACCACTTGGCAACATGCCATGTTTAAATAAAAAACACTCTTTTACAATCAAAATCTTTTGTTGTTGCTATGCCTCAAGAAAGATCTATAATGCTAGATCTTTCCAAGTTTTAGCTCTCCTGCAAACTCCCAGCATCTCATTCTAAGTGTATGAAAGGAACTGTGTTTAGCACTGTCATGTACATTTGTCATTGTATCAGGACACCTACAATTGCATATTAGTCTCTTCCAGCTCCTGTTCCTTTCAGTCTGTGGAGTGATTTATGAAAGCTTATTATTTATTAAAGTTATTGAATTTCAGAACTAGAAGGCAGTCATTGGCCATGAATAGGAAGACTGTCTTTGTTGGGGGTTCTGCAATATGTGATCACCATCTTATATAAACAGTAGAAAAGATGGAAAACAGAAATTTGTTTTAAAGTCTAGAATGTCCAACTGTTGGTGTTAGTTGAGAGATTCCTTTACGGATGAAGATGGTGCCTTCTCATTGGGACCGCTCATGAAAAGAAAAGAAGTCACTCTGGCATTTTTTGATAATGGCCAAGGGCAACTTCATGATCTACTGACCTCACAGATGTTCCTAATACCATAGTTCCTAATACCATGCCAATAAATAATAGGATTAACTTTGATATATGAATTTTAAAGACATAATGATTTCACCCATACAAAGGCTCAATATTTGTTTTGTTCTGTTTTTTTTTCTGTTCATGTTCAAATAGTAAATATTTTTGTCTTTGTGCAGCATGGGTTTTATGTTCTAAATTTACACCTTGTTGGGTGAGTGCACCTACAGAAAAATAAATTTTAAAATATAACTCTGGTGTGACTCAGTTTGTAGAATACTTGCCTAGGATGAAAATGAATCCCTAGATTGGTTAGCCAACACTACATAAACTGGCACATACAGGTAATCCTAGCACTTGGCAGGGTGAGACAGCAGTATAAGAAGTTCAAGTTAGATGACAGCTTGGGCAACAAGAGGTCAGTTCTGAAAAATTATTTGTGAGAATGATTTCACTAACACTTTGTTGTAAAATGAACTGGTGGCTGAATTTGAACAGTGATGTTTCATATAAATAATTTTATTTGCACACAGCATTGATTATTCAGGCATTTCATTAAATATTGCTAACTTCTGGAAGACATACATAGTCAATAATGGTTATTATGTCTACAGAGTACTCCTAATTATAATATTTTCAGCTCAATTTTCATGTCTTCTAAAAACATTTATCCTAAACTGTCATTCTAAGATCATGCAACTTAAGATATTTAAATTACTCACTGAAATCTTCGAAGGAAAGATAAATTTATGTCCCCTTCTCAGAGTATCTGAAGGGGACACCTAAACTTTATCATGAGATCATTTTACTAAATATTAAAAGGATGAAACTAGCCAGCTGAAAGTTAGAACCATTTGGAAAGATCCTAAATTGTGACCTTCTGGTTCTGATCTAATTGTCTGAGGCAGACCCTCCACCTACAGGTATTTCTGTATCTTGGATTAGAGAAGCCAGACCCAGGCATTAGTCCTAAGACTCACAAGTATGGAGTTAAACCTTGAGCAGAAAAGAATAATGGTTTTGTTCTTTATTTTTTGGGAGGATGAAACTTATAACCATTACTGTACTTGCTTTAAATCTTATCATGCAAAGGCTCCGAACATCAACCATGTTTGTTTCAATGAGTCTCTGTTTCTTTGGGAAATGTTTCCACGGAAAGTTAAGGATACAGGTGTATTCACAGGTGTGCAATTTGCTATCTCATGATGAACAAAAAAATGTTTGCCATGTCTTCTCTGCTTCAGATTCTCAGAGGAATAATTGATCACTTTAAGTCATTTTGTAGTGTGTATCTCATCCTCTCAACATATGAAATTCTCTCACTGATATGCTCATATGAAACCCCCAAATTAATAAGTATTCTTGATCAGATCATTCCGGTGCAGAAGGTCATTGCTTAGTAGTATTTACCGTATAAGCACATTGCACTGAAACTTTTGAATTATAGATTTTATAATAGTCTTTATGAGCATTTTAATTAGGGTGATTATTGGTAGTTGTTTTCTCAAATATTTAACCTCAGCATCTTATCATAATAACAATCTTATTGTTATTGACTCAGTCATCTTTCAAGGTCAGATGACTTTCCTTTAAACAGTTACACAGGCTTTAGTATTCAGAGAGATTTGGATATCATCACCATTTGTGAGTGTGTGTGTGTGTGTGTATTTATGTTCATGTGTATATGTTGAGGGGTGCACATGTGTGTGAGCTTGCCTCACGCATGCTTAAACTGCCAGCCAATGATGTGTGTCTTTTTAAAGAACTCTATTTTTTTTTCTAATAGAGATAGGGTGTTCACTGTTTCTGAAATTCCACCATTGTCCACACTGGTAGGCTAGCAAGCTCCAAGGATACCCTTGTCTTTTCCTCCCCAGCACTGGAAGCCCATTGTAGCACCTGCCTTTTTTTTAATGTGGGTCCTGGAAGATAGAAACCAGGTCTTAATGCAGAGCAGGCATATTACCTACTTACCCATCTCTCCAGCCCTCAGCAACACCAATTTTAGAGTTGAACTTTGTGGATTCTGAAGATAGAATGACAGATTGTTGTTGATAGTAGAATGTCCTAATAGCAAGCAGCACATCCCACTTTTCATATGTCATTGTCAAGATTGCTGTCTCCTTGTGTTAAATTACCTTCTGAGGAAAGGAAGTAATTTTCTCTCTGGGTCCAGAGAGAGGAATTTGGAATAATAAGAATTGTCAGTTTCTGTCCCAAAGGCTATGTAAATGCCCATACACAGTTATGGACATGCTTGTTTCTCTTGTGGAATGTCTTTTCTAAGCAGGGATTGTTCAATATGAGTCTTCTGTCCCTTGAAGGAAATATCCTGACCAGTTCTGTACCAAAGAAGGTAGATGTTTGGTTCCCCATCCAGGTGATCTCTTGAGAGTATTTCTCTCAAACAGTTTTGTTTTTCCCCTAGTTCTTAATTCCAATTAAGAGAAAAGTTCCTCTCTAGATCTTTGACAATGTATCTTTCTGCAAATTTATGAGCTCATTGCTCCCTCCATTTAAACATTCAGTGAGCATATATCATAGATAAAATTCCTTAATCTCCTGCTCCTTACATCTAGGGAAAAAAAAACACAGAGGTTCAGACCAATATAAATGTATAAAGTATGCAAATGGTGATTATTGCCATGGAGATAAAAACAACAGAAAATTGTGATTTATTTAGGAGAAAGTATTTGATTATAGGGGGTTTTCAGGGAAAGGCTCAACAACAGCTTGACATATGAGAAAAGACAGGAATTTTATGAGGAAAAGAACGGTGCTTATATCCAAGGAAAGATCATACTAGCAGCAGATACAGCAATTGAAATCTTGGTGAATATTTTTTAAAGGAAGGCAAGCAGTATTACTGGAGTAAATAAGATAGACTATGATAACAGGAAAGTAAGCAAAGAGCAATGTTTAAGATCTGTATGTTGAGGAACCGTCATCGAGGTTTATAGTATGTTGAATAGAAAATTCTTGGAAGGGTGTGTGTGTGTGCATGTGTGTGTGTATGTGTGCGTGCGTGCGTGTGTGTGTGTGTGTGTGTGTGTGTGTGTGTGTGTGTGTCCATAAATGCATGTTTATTTAAGGATGATGGCGTAATCTATTTTAATATAAAAATATAATATACATTTTTAATATAGAAAACTCAGTCTAGAATTAAGTGGCCCAAAACAGTAAAAAAAAATAAAGTTATGGATCATAGAAGCAAGAACTAAGTGTGGTTCATGCTAAGATGACATCTGTGAAAGCAATAAGAAAGGTAAGATATTGGAGATAGAACTTTTGGGATTTGTATATATGAATTAATATGGGCCACAAAGAAAGTGATTCAAAGGCTATTTACAAGTTTGAGGAAATGAGAAGAATGGAACTGAAGCTGACTGAGAGGAGAAACAGAGTAGTACAAACATGTCTTTATGGGAAGAGGCAAAGCTGTGTGGAGATATTAAGTCTGAAGTAATTTCTAAACATCTGATCTGTGCTGGACTCTTTGAACAAATCTCATGGGTTGGATCTTATGAAAAGAGAGAGTTAGGCTGGAGATGCTTGATTTCTTTGTGTTGCACCCCCATCCTTTTACCTGAAAAATATATGAGAATAATAAGGTATCTCTGTCATTGAACTGTCATTGCTTGACAATAGCTAACCCATAGTGAGCCAGGGAGATACTCTAGTGAATTGACTTACTTGAAATAATTCCACAAAGAATTGAATAATGAATTTAATTTAAGTAAATGTATTGTATTATATGCCTTTATTTTTTCCACAATCATCTATAATTCCATCTCTTTCCAGTTTATTTCAATGTGCATGCAATGTCCTTTATTCTTAGAAGATAAAATCTCCAAGGATATTATATAATTACAAAGCTCTATAATTTCAAGACAGATTAAATAGACATCAGAATTTTAGCTTCCATAAGCAAATGGCATTTTGGCCATTTTAGAAATTAAATAGTTCAGATGGAGAATAAAAATCAATGACAAGATATGTTATTTTGGAAGCCAATGCAATCCTTTCCCCTCACTGACAGACTAAGTCCAATAACTCAAATGAAATAATTAATTTGCATTTATAATGACACAGCAAAGGAAGCCAGTAGTGAATGTAAAGGAAACACCAAACTCATTAGATTATCAGGAAAACAGATAGTGCATTATTGCATTAGCTCTTCATTTTGGAAAAAATGTTCCAAATGCAATCCTATTCACCCAGACAGCATCCCTTATCTCATCAATGATTACTGGCCTGTAATCTGACATGGTGACATTCATGAGAATGCTATTTCAACTTGGGACTCCGGGAACAAATGCTCAACAAACCTTTTTTATCTTTTCAATGGAAGATACTAATGTTTTGCTCATAAAACCAAGAGTAAAGCTGGGTTTTTTTTTGGTGGGGGTGGTTTTTTGAGACAGGGTTTCTCTGTGTAGCTAGCTAGGAGCCTATCTTGGCACTCGCTCTGGAGACCAGGCTGGCCTTGAACTCACAGAGATCTGCCTGCCTCTGCCTCCCGAGTGCTGGGATTAAAGGTATGCGCCACCAATGCCCAGCAAGAGTAAAGCTTTTAAAGAAGGCCTTTAGTTAACACTTGAGCTTTTATTAAGAGACATGGCTTCTTGTGTACAAAACGTTGGGTTTTACCTTTCTGATTACATAAAATAGCATTAGAAACAAAAAAGCATTTATAAAAAAGGAATGAAAAATAATTGCCCTTTTAAATGGAATATAATTTATTCATGTAACAAATATATGTCATATGATATATAAGTTTTAAAATTAAGTAACATAATTGCCTAATCTTAGGATGAGCTAAGATTTACAAAAGCTTGTAAGAAAAATTAGATGATCCTGATATAAATGAATGTTTAGAAGATTTCAAAGTCCTTTTTCATGTCATTTTAGAAATAATACTAGGAAGATATAAAAAGAAATGTAATTTCATAATTGAAGAGATTCAAAAAATAAAATCTGAAGTGCTTGCAAAGGAAAATGAAAAATTTGCTTATATTCAACTTTTAGTTTTTCTTCATTTCCAAAGTATAATTTTAAAAGCTTTTTTAGGCTACAGTCAAACCACCCTGAGCATGGCCAAATTCCTCTGCAAAGTTCTTTCAAAAACTTCTCTCTTCCACTCCATCTCTAATTTCCACAATACATTGTCTACACCAATCACCATTTAGCGTATTCAATCTGTGCCCCGAACATGGGTTATTAAAATTAATACAAGGGAAGATTATAGTGTATTAGTTGTAACTCATTAGCTAACTCATGAAACGCGCAGGCAGGATCAGTTGTCAGGCTGGATGTTAATTGCATTTAATAAAGTTAGCTTAACCCTTTGACTGTTGCTCAATGTGGCAAGCACTTGCGCTGACAGTCACATGCTGCATATGATTCAGCCTGTGGTCTCTAAAGTCTGCAGCATGATCTTTCCCTTGGAAATCATTCAGAAAACTTTTCTTCTCAGGGACTTTTACTAGTATAGCTGCTGGAATCTAGACTGATATTTTTTCCCTCATAGTATTTCTGTCTTGAAGAGGAGGAGATTGAATATAAGCCACAAGCAGTCCTGTACTTTGAATGTTAGCCCATAGTATGCTGTTGAAACAGATGGATGAAAAGAGTCCATTTTTATCTTGAAGATGCTATGGCAAGAATATAGAAGACAGATCAATAACATGCATTTTGAATAGCCATTAATTTATTTATTTTCCATAAATAACTTTGGCATGGGTGATACTTATAAGGGGGCAAGGATTTTGTTTTTGTTTTTTGATTTTTTTCAATTTTTCAACTTGAACTTAAAGTTGTATTTTTCATTAAATCATAGTTCATTCTAAACATTATTCAAAATTTTTAGATCTTCCCCCACCACCAGATCCCCCACCAAGTCAGGGTTTAAGACAACAGATAGGCCTGACACAGCATTCTGGTAACGTGGAAAACTCAACAGAGAGAAAAGGAAGCTCTCTAGAGAGACAACAAGCCGCCAACTTAGAAGACACAAAGAGCTCATTGGATTGTCCAGCTAAAACCGCCCTAGAGTGGCAGCGTCCCACCCAGGACTGGATAAACTCTACAGAACGCCAAGAAGACACACGGAAAGGCCAGCACAAACAAGGGGTTGGATCAGGTGTGTGCTACCCAGTCCCAAGAAAGTGGAACTGTTATCACTTTTTCCCCTACCAGGTATTTTAGCAATGGCAATTGGTAAGGGTGTCTGGAACACATTTGCCTTAAATCTGTTCAAAGGAGACGTCTTCAGCGGAGCTTAACAGCACACATTCAGGGAGCCTATTCCACAAGTTAACCCTGTATAAGGTCTTTGAACTTAGAAACCTCCAGGTTTCATCTGGGGTGCTCAGAAAATAGTTTGATGCTGATGTACTTCAATGTCTGTACTGAGTAATTTTAAGAACACCAAATTCCTTCTTTTGCATCAACTTAATCACTACCTTCAACTAGTTGATTGAAATAGCCAATCATTTGAAAGGGAGCTCATATCTTTCAAGAGGGGGAATTAGTTAAGCTTACAAAACAGCAGGTAGATGTCCAATCAGTTATCATAAAGTTAGAAAAAAGTAGAACTTAGCTCCTCTGTTCTCCAATAGACCAAATTAAGTTCAATGTTAACATTGGAATGGGAAGAGTTCTTACTTGTAAGAAAAAATTACAAAAAAATTAAGTCTCACAACATAAACTTCATACTTCCTGCTTGGATATTATTTGAGGGAAGTAAATCTGTTACACAAATATGTGTTTGGAGTATCCATTATTGGTTATTATATATTAGAAATGAACACACAGATATACACTTCAACAAAACATCCCTTTATGTATAGTATATTTAGTATTCAGTCTTGTCTAAGCATACCTTTGCCCCATGCATTTTCCATAACTATATTTTGTCATCATGTGACTCTAACATCTTAGAAAGTCCCTTTGTGAAAGGGCCAGAAAATGACAATCACAATATTTAGATTTAATGAAACATTTTGGAAAGTTACCAGCTATAAAAGAAATACTACCTGCCCCGTCTCAAAGCCTAGCTAAGGTGTGAACTAGTAAATTCAATAAGCAGATTTTATTCACTTAATAATGACAAATACCCAGAAAATTAGAAGAAGCAATAGTGGAGTTGGAAGGAATGGAAGATAGAGAATGATTACAAAAATGAGAGGAAGAGTTCTAAGCATTAACATATTGATTGTAACACATTATTTTCGGACAGACATATAAAAAGAACATTAATATAATTAATATTTTGTTCTATTTTAATGGAACACAGAATCTTTCAAACAATAGATTTCTGGCTCAAGCTAAACAGAAATTTAAGACACTTGTTTAATTCACTAATACATAGTTCTATTTCTAAACTGATTTAGAGAATATTGTCATAATTTAAACTCAAACAAAAACCATATTTCTTCTGTCTTGCTTGGAAAACATTAGACTGAGCTTAACTGAGTTCAAGAAATCATTCTCAGACATTGTTTTTTGTTAAATAATGACTCTTTTTTTAACCTTTTTTTCTCTTATTATTATTATTATTATTATTATTATTATTATTATTATTATTATTAATTCAAGTTAGGGAACAGGCTTGTTTCACATGTAATTCCCCTCTCCCTCTCCCTCCCCTCACCCCCATTCTTTCTCCCCCACCTCCAACCTACCACTCACTCCATCCCCCCACCACTCCCCAGGCAGGGTAGGTACCCCAACCGGGACTCTTTTAAGCAGCGCTCTATTACTAAGAATTTAAAGCTTTGAAATACTATTCTGCACTTATCCCAGGATCTTTTCGTTGAATCCCTCTCATTGCCTGTTGTAGGAAAAGTTGCCTGCATGTTGAAATACCTTTAGTATGCAGGACGATACTTCCTAACTTTAATTTTGCTCGGGAATGAAAAAATGATTTGGTATTTGCCCCCTGTGTTGCAGTTCAATTTAGTCTTTCGTGGTTTGTTTTCTCTTTTTAGAGGAGTCCTTGGTACCCTACAGCAAGCCCAGCTTCCCATCACCTGGAGGGCACAGCTCTTCGGGAACAGCCTCCTCCAAAGGATCCACTGGCCCTCGGAAGACGGAGGTATTGAGGGGCGGCCACCAGCGGAATGCCAGTGACCTTCTGGACATTGGATATGTAGGCTCAAACAGTCAAGGACAGTTTACAGGTGAATTATGTAAGTCATTGGGGTCATTTTAAGGCCATCATGATTCAGAAAGAATATTAGCCTAGAGAAATCACTACATTAAACAAATTTCTGAAAATACAAAATTTCCTCTGCTAAAAACCAACCAAACTCAATTAGTTCATTCAGGATTTGCCATAAGTTCAAGGATAACTGATTTCAGCAGTCAATAATGCAAACATTTCATTGATATTTCAAGTTGATTTAAACTCTTTAACATTCTTTTAATGCCCATAATTAATCTTAGTACTTTCAGTTAAATATAACCCACTTGGCAGGGGCCTCCTTGTTGTTTCTAACCAAGTACATAAAGAAAATGAAACAAATTGCCTGCTTGATGTTTTGTTTGTTTGTTGTGATGGGAACAGAAGTAATGTCTGCTGTTTAGCACTGACATGTCCTTACCCCTCTTGGTGACTTTCATGGACCGTTTTATATGTTCCCCCTACCTGAGTTCGTCTTTGTTTTATTCTTGCATTTTCAAAATAAAGAGAACAGCAAAGTCTTTCTAAATGGACTTCCTTATGTGAAATGTAAATTTCCTGGTGGTTTTGCACCAGTGTCGAAAGCTATTTCATCCTGTGATGACAGCAAACTTCTGACAAAATTGCAGTTCTCTGCCAATCTGAATTAACTACCACCAGTTACTGCTAAGTTTGTTATCCTGGTTTGTTTACAGCTTCCATTTTGACTCACATATGCGTAGTCTGATGAGTACCTCAAGAAAAACCTCCATGTGCATCACAAATCTGCATGCTCCCTGGATATCCCTGTCCCCTGTCAATCTTCAAAGGAAATGACTTAAACTCACAAATGTAATACTTAGCTGACAATCCTTTAGTTATTCTCTGGTAGCTTTGATCTTATTGCTAGTCAGGCTAGAAGAATGTTTAACATATGAGAAAGCTATAGTTATGAATTGTGTTTTGTTTCTCTTTTTCAGAGTAACTGAGAAGGGACATACATACAAAGATGCTCTGAGGACCATCAGGTCTGAACTCATGGAAGTGATAACATTTAACAGTGCAATGAACAATTTCTTTATTTATGTACTATTAAAAAACTGTAAATGCAATGTAAAGACACACAGCCACACATATCCCACAGTTATTTTCTTGTGTTCTCCTCTTAATTACACCACCTACCTTAACTCTTTCTTGTCAGGAGTATATAAGAAAAAGAAAGAAAGCAAAAGCCACCGTCCAGGAAGAAAAAGGATTTTCCTCTGTATATAATTTCTTTTTTGCATTGCTATGCAAGTTCACTCTTTTTAGATCTGTTCATATTACTGTCTGTTCCTATTGGTCTGTTGTACTATATGTGAATTAATGGGCTGTGGTGCCATATATTAACTTTTAATTGTGTAACTTTTATGTTTAAATTTTGCACTGCAATTTTATTTGGTGATAAGCACAAATCTCTACTCCTCATGACATGAAGAAAAGATTGAATGTGAAGGGAGTTTTCTGTACTGTAAGTTAGGTTGGGTAATGCTGGTGTAACGAATCCTGTGAGATGGTTTTCATTTGGGGGTGTAGAAATAGGAAGATTCAAAGGAATGATGGTGTTGGCAAAGTCTTCTTGAAACATCAGATATTGAGCCAATTTTAAGAAGCAGAAAGATGGCTTTTACTATTGAAAAAAAGCAGGGGTCAAAAGAAGGAAGTTTAAGTCTAGACAGAATATGTGTTGAAGTATTCTGGTAGCAAAGATGTACTAACTTGCTTTAAAAATATAATTAAAGTTTTATTTAGAATCAACTTTACCTGCCATTATAATTGACCCAATTGAGACTTACAATGAGCAAAATGAAATCAAGGTGTTTAGTGAGATCTGTATTTATATTACAGCTTTTAAAAGAATGGCATTTTTGAATTACCATAATTAATCTTTCCAACTCATTAAGTCAGAATATAACATGAAGTTCCCCAAGGAAACAAAGTAAATGAACTCTAGAAATTCTAGCAAATAGTGGAAGAAGCAACTTATTATTAGGGCATACTCGGGCTACTTTTAAATATTGCAATAACTTCTTCATCTTTCTAATACATGTACAGTACATGCTAGAGGATGTAGCCACATCACTTAAGTTCATCACTTAAGAAATAACTGATTCATTCTGCATACAATTTTATGTTTCATTTAATTCAAAAGTGAAATTGATGCCACCAAATGTATAGCCAACTTGTAAGTACTTAAAGGCAGTGCTCGAAGTATGTTCAGTTTACAGTTAGTAGACTTATTGAACTAAATATTTTCTGGTACATTCTCAGAAATTGGCTACCAACAAAATCTGTTTGACCCATTTTGAATGAGTAAATTGGAAAGAACAGTCAAAAGGGAGAAAATGCATGTTTATACACTTTTTAAATAAAACCAAATCTTGTAAGTGGACATTAATAACAGTGTCCTGCCTCATTTGTTTTCACGACTTTGAGAATAAGGAGTTTCTGGACATTAATTATGTATGCTCAAGAAAAACGTGACTTTGAAATGTATGTTAGCTACTGTACATGTATATAAGTCAAGTAGATGATAGCCTTCCTGAAATTACCACTTAGGACATTTTTCCCATGTGCTACCTACACAATCTTAAATTTGAGTCCAGCCAATATCTTCTTTTATTTTTTTCTTATGATGTTCAAAAATATTCAATGTGATAGCTCAAATATTCAGTTTCAAGTAGGGGACATTTTGACTGACAATACACATTGTGCAATATTGGCTCAGATGCCAATTCATATGACAAAATCATATAAAATGCATAATATAAGTACATGGTTCCAAGGCAACCGCACTACAAGCAAATATAGAATGTAAAGTTCTTCATGGGTCTCAAACTTTTCTTAGTGCCATATAGTTAATGTTCTTCACTAAAGGGGCAAATAATTCTGACACACCCTTTAACAACTTTTTACCATCAGTGCCTGAATTTTGAAGTTTGATGTCTCTAGTAAAAGGAAATGGGAACAAGTATCTGTGAAAAAGAAAAATGAACACTTTCTGTGAGAAATAAAAAAGGATTATGTAATTATTGTCAGTTCCAAGATACAATGAATTTAATTTTGCATATACATAATTCCATGGCCTCTATGTAAAAGCATATCATCTTTTAAGAAATATACTTAGTTGTATTTTCAATTCATGTTCATGAATAATATAATTTAGTGTAAAACAGTCTATCACTTGTATGGTAACTGACATTTTCACATCATTATCAAACCAAGTCCCAAGAAACTGTATCTGCATGTCACATTATGGCTTACAGAATTATTTGGGGTTATAGTACCCTGTCTTCCTAATTGTTTTCAGTATAAAGTCATAAGCAGTTATGTATGCAATTAGTATCCATACAAATTGCAGGCTGTGATCCCTGCAAAAGCTTGTATCCAATATCTGCCATGAAGACAAGATAATATGCTATGGCGATCTGAATCCGGGCATACTATCAACAATGGAAAGTCTTCATCATCTAGGCATTTGTACAAATCCATTCAGCATTAGTATTCAGATTGGTGACTAGAGAACACACACCTCGTGAGAGTCCCATGTCTTGCCCTTTTGTAGCTGATTGAATGTCATAGGAAATCAACTGAGCTCATTCTTCTATGAGCCTGAACAGAAACCTCCATCAGCCATCAGAAGGAAATCTGGCTGGGAAAGAAACCTTTTTTTTTTTTTTTTTTTTTTTTTTGCTCATAGGCAATACTGCTGTGTAGTCATGCCAGACGTAAGCACAGCTTCTTCCAGAAGAGGCAAAATCTTCTTAGGCGGCACCCAAACTCAGGTATGCCCCTGTAGGCAGTGGAGTCAGCCTACCTTTTTCATGCCATTTTACAAAAGTAAGGCCAGGGCCATGAAAACAATGAACTCCACAGGGTTTGGATCAGCTCAAAGAAGTATATAGGAAAGACCAATGTGTAAGGCATCACACAACCAAAGTGAAGTAAAACCTTCCTTACTTTGACTAAAAAAACAGATCTCATATGTTCTATGTTATAGCGGAATGCTCTACATACTTAAATACATTTTGAATGGGATTTAAGTTGCAAGTTATATGTGATTTCATGGAATACAACAAAGTTCTTCTTAATGAATTTATGCAATTTTTCATTGGTGATAAAACAATTACCACATTAAAGAGCTCCCAACTGCAGCTCACTTTCCCTGAGAAGTGATCGTGTCAGTTTTGAAGATATGCAGAACTATAACATTCACTATTGTTAGTTTGCTCATCTACTTCTGTATATTGTGAAAAAAAAAAAAAAGAAGAAAAGAAAAGAACCTGTCTTTTAGATATTATCTGAGAGGTGAAATGATTTTCACTTTGCTTTGTCATAAAGGGTACTTCAAATGAAACACCATACATTTTTAAATGACAAGCAATTTGCAAATATTTTTTACTCTCATCATTTTACAAGTGTTTGTTGTGATTTTAAAGTGTTACAAGATAAGGGATTTTGTGGCCGTGGGTAGACTTTTTATACTTTGTTTTATAGATGGATTTTTTCACTGTAGTTTAATTGAGTCAAAAAATAGAATCCCAAATCTTATTGTGTTTCATTTGATATTGTTAGATAATCAAAGAAATTGGCATAAAATTGATTCATAGTATTGTCAAAAATGTGTATTGTGTATTCACTGGGAAAAATAAAAATATATTCACATTTCAATTTTGTAAACAAAAAGCCATTTATGTAAAACAAGTTTTTCTGTGGGCAAACCAAAAGTAGATCATTGTGTCACTTTTATAACTCTGTGATTATTTTGGGGCCCTATTCAAATTTCTTTTTCTACTTCAGAAATGGATAACAAGTGCTAAGTAGGAAATGATGTAGACTAGGTAATTGTGACTAAAAGACACCAGTAAAGACTACAAGTATTAGAATTATACCTCCTACTCTGGCAGCACTAATTTCCAGATCTACTGCCTCCCCCCAGGATGTTTAGATAGGCAATAAACTGAACAAAATGATTTGATCAACAGAATTGCTGTACTACTACTGTGAAAGGTAGGCAAATGCAACTGGAGGCAAGTGGCACTTTTTTGTTTGTTTGTTTTAGAAAGTTAATGATGCATCTCTGTTAGGACATGGAAGATTGATACATCAACTCAGGGAATGAGTAGAAAAGAAAAATATTCACTTTTGTTGTACTTCATGAATATTTCATTCTTTTTAATTAAAAAATGCAATTATAGGGCTTGATTCTTGTCAAGAATAAAAATGCATTTGTGTTTCACAATAATCTCAGTAACAATAAAAATAAAGAGGAAAAAATGGAAAATAATTTAACACTGAAATGTTCATTTAAAAATATCTTAAGGAGCACATAGTAGAAGGACCATGTAATTAAGGTCCATTGGTTTTACCTAAACAAGATACTATGAGAATAATTTTAATGTATACAGTATGATGAGAAAATATATATGCATGTACAATAAAAATGAAATAGACCAGCTCCCTGTGTGTCAAATAATAGAAGAATTAAAAAAAAAACACCATTGCTCTATTGAATCTGTATTGTGGAAAGACCAATACAAGGAAAATTTGTAAAAGTATCAAAACAGTTCATGCATGCTTTCTTATTGATTGTATATACGAGCTCAAGAAAAGAAATGTCATGGTTACAAGAAAGCTCACACAAAACATAATACGATATTCCTTCCATTCATGAAAACCAACTTTATTTTCTTCAGGTAAGAGATCAACAGATCTCAGGCTAAAATTACTTACCTGGAGACATGGGAAATAATCCCAGGTACTAACAACAAATAGATTTAAAGAGTTAAAAAGGAAAGACATGTATAAAAGTTTAGCTAGTGGAGTCAAAACACACACATAAACATGTGTATGTAGACTGTAAAGCTGAGCCTTCAGCCTCATAGACACATGTAAGGAATTGGGGAATGGGTCTCTCATAGAGCTGTTTAGTGCTGTTTATAACTACATGTAGTGTTTAAGAAGAATTGGGAAGGTAGCTAGCATTTGCATTATCCTGTCAACACATTTTGGTTTTGCAATAGAAAACTATGTGCATGCGTGTGTACAGATATACAGTATTGTATGTTTCTAGGAAATTTGATATTACCACAATAACTGATTATATACTCAGGCATATATATAACAAATTTATATATTATTTGTTATATATTTGAATGGTTGCATTATATCACAAAGAAAGATACATTGCACTCAAATACTATAACCTTGAGCTAAGACATTTATCTCAGACCACTGCAACTGTCCTTTACTCTACCCTTTATCTAAACTGAATGCCTTGCTAGATCTAGTCTTTATGTAGAGACAACTTTTTTGACAATTTTTTCTGATGTTTTTCTAGGCACTCTGTTTCAAGTTGCATCTGACTAATCAGATTCTTTTACTGTTTATTCACTCATTCCATTTGCAAGAAGAATAGTGATCCTAAGCTTAAATTAAATATTCAGAGTACTTGAAGGAAAATAACCTTTGTCTTCAGAAATAAATTAATATATTCTGTTAAATCTTGCTCTGGTTTCTAGGAAAGCATCATTTGATAATGGTTTATGCAATGACGAAAGACCAATAAACAAAGCTTTCAAATACATTCCTAAGCTATAAACTCTAGACCAACTTCATTCACATGCCACACTACCCTTATATTATCCATGCTCCTAGTCATTCTCAAAATAGTCTATGGAATATTAGTGACTACTTAAAAATAAAGAACATAAGGTGGATATTTCTATACTGTTTCACTTCTTTACAAGACTTTTAAATCTTTCAAAAATATTTTAAAATTACATTTAGAGAGAGGGGGGAGGGAGAAAGAGTGTGTGTGTGTGTGTGTGTGTGTGTGTGTGTGTGTGTGTGTGTGTGTGTGTGTGTGTGTGTGTATGCATAGAGGACACATGCCATGGTGCATGCATAGAGGACAGTAGACAACCTGAGGTAGTTGTCCCCTTATACCATGTAGTTTCGTGGGCCAAACTTGGATTGTCATAGTACCAATTTCCTACTAAGCAATCTCCCCCATGATGTTGGTCAAATCTTCCATGACAAAGAACTCTTTTTCCAGGAGTATCTTATGACACTGCTGCTATGTGAAACCCACTTTGAGAAAATAATCTCCTAGGAACTGCCTTATTGTGCATGACCCTGGAATTCACCTTTGAGTGCCAAAGGCATGCATCAAATACTGTCCCTTGCTCTTTTTTATTTCGAAGCAAACACTGCATTAAGATATGAGAGTAAAATACCATGTAAATATCAGGTGTTCTGTGGAGATGACAGAAAACCACATTCAGTGGGATAGTAATTCTTTTACGTTGTTTCCAGAACTGAAGCTGCTGTTAGTGCTTTAACAAAAGGTAGATGGCACAGTGTTTTCTGGGTATCCATAATTGTTTTGAACGTTCTTGATATTTGAAATCATCAGGCTGCAGTTCAGTCATTGAAGTGCATCCATTATCTTTCACTAAGTTCAAATCAGAGTTCTCCCAAAAGGACATGGTTTTTTTTTTTTTTTCTTGTTGTTGTTGTTGTTGTTGTTTTTTCCCCCTGCTAGTGTCTCTTCATTCTGGGATGATTTGTCAAGTGGAACTTAGGTAAAAATAACAGAAGTCTACATAAAATGTAACAATGGCATGATGCTTATCTCATCAGGATAAACAGAGCTAAGTCTCAGTAAAACTTGAAAAACAGAAAGCTAGTCATGACAGAAATCAGAATACTCTGAAATATGTAAATGCAGAAGCATAGAAGAGAAAATGGCTGGCTATTATGGACTTTGACTGGTATGAGTACAAAAAGACAGTATAAGAAGTAAAAGTAGAATTGTGGGTATATTTATCTGAATTTACCCAATTTGTTTAGAGTGACAACAGATTCAGTGCAATAAATAGATTAAAAGATTCAAGTGAATACGGTTAGGGGGAAAAAAGGATGCTCCTGGGCAACTATTATTCTGATAAAAGTGTGGGTAAGGGAAATGAAAGTGGCCTGGGAGGAAAAGATGCATGAGAGTCATTAGTCATTTAGGCATGAAAGTAGGGGGAAAAAGAGGCTAAGAAGATTGCACAAGTGGAAAAGCATTACATCCTTACCCACTTTCCAAAAGAGAGAAGACATCTACAAAATATTAGCAGACAATTTAAAAAGAAATAAGACAACAGAGTGAATGTCCATGGTCGCAAATGAAAAAGAATTTAAATCTTACTTGAATCCAATGAATGGTTAAATTTTACATGCTATATAAATTTGATATGAATTAGTGTTAGAGCATGTTTGTGGTGTGCAAGAGAGATACTGTTTTAGTTTCCAGAATTCAAAGAAAAGTTAAAAATGTACAATGAGGATAAAGACCTCTTTTCTTCAATAATATTCAAATTGAAAATATGGTGCTTATTTTCTGATTTTTCATGTAAAAATAAGCATAATCCTTAAATAATATAGTCAATGAGTAAAGCAGAAACACAAATATATACATACATACATAATACATACATACATACATACATACACACACACAAATATATGTGCATTCCTATAAGAAGACGGGGCAGAAACATTTTCAGAGCAAAGGTGGTGGATGACTCCAAGGAAATAGCACCTTCCAGGCATAACAGGGCTAATGTACATATGAGCTCACAGAGAGTGTAACAACAAGCACAAAACCTGTAAAAATTGAAGCCAGACAAAATCTCTACACTGAGAAAGAGAAGTGGGCAAAACTTCTACCCACAATCAAGAAAAAATATGTATAATTAATAGACTCTGGAAGAGCAAAACCCCCCACAAAAACAACAAAAAGTTTGTGTTCAATAGAATGACTCTGAATATATCAGCCACACTCCAGGCAGGCCTCATGCTTAGCTGTTGACCAAGAGATTTCATGCGCATGTGAGTGTGTGTGTGTGTGTGTGTGTGTGTGTGTGTGTGAGAGAGAGAGAGAGAGAGAGAGAGAGAGAGAGAGAGAGAGAGAGAGAGAGAGAGAAAGAGAGACAGAGACAGACACAGACACAGAGACACAGAGACAGAAACAGAGACAGAGAGACTGTGGGTTATGAATTTTTGGTTTTGTCTTTTTAGCTTTTATTTGGGGGTGCATTGTTTTGTTTGTGGGAGAATGAGAGACAGAGATAACACAAAGTTGGGTGGAGAGGCAGGTAAGTTGAATTTTGGAGGACTGCAGGGAAGGGAAAGAATATGATCAAAATAAAATATATAACAAAATGAGTTTTTGATGTAATCAAATAAAAGTGAACAATTTTAAATCCTTCAAACCCAAATTAGGATGGAGATACTCAAGTAGATAACAAGAGGCCAAAATGCAAAACCTAGGATGGTTGAGTCAACTATCACAGAACAATGTCCTCTGGTGTTCTTTCTCAGAACAAGAGATGGAATGGGGCCTTCATTTCCCCAATGTAAAAGTATATTAAATACAGGATAAATGCAAGATAGAAAATAATAAATAAGGAAGCTAATCTAGAGTGGATTTGTCAGGTAACAGTGGGACATGACTGGGTGATGTGGTAGGGTTTAGGGGTAAGTAGACTACAGAGATGGTAACATTAGTGTCTGGAGTCAACAACAACTGAAAGGATTCAGATGGCGTCTGGCATGTCCAATTCTCTGCTTCTTTTCACTGTTTGAGGAGAAAATGTTACCCCATCCTCAATGCTCAGAGGAGATTCTAGCCCTTCGAAAACAAAGATTCAATTTCATGTTCCAGTCCTATGTAGTTAAGCTTGTTATTCATGTGGTAAGACTCAAAATACAAAGTGTTATGAAAGCCTCAATCTGTAAACAAAATATGAAGTGTAAATAAAATCCCAGTGTGAGATATTTGCATATAAGATACTTCCTGGAATCCAGTTGTAGAGAAGGAGGAGTGATGAGCAAATGGATCAAGACCATGCTGGGGAAACCTACAGAAACAGCTGAGGTGAGCCAGTGGGAACTCACGGACTCCAGTCTGGCACCTGGGGACCCAACGAGGCCCCCTGAAGATGGATGTTGGGGATCCTGGGCAGTCTATAGAGCCACTGGCAGAGGAACCATGGGCTTTAGGAGCCCATTCTCTATTGAGGGACACTCTTTCAGCCTAGATACACAGGAAAGGGCCTAGGTCCTGCCCCAAATGATATGACAGACATTGATGACACCCCATGGGAGGCCTCACTATTTCTGAGGAGTGGATGAGGGGTAATATGGAGAGTGGGGGGGGAATGGAAGGGTTGGGAGGAAGAGGGAACTGGGACTGGTATGCAAAATAAGGTTGTTTTAATTTAAATGAAAATTAATTTAAAAAAGCAAACAACAGGAAATGACAGACAAAAAGCATAAAGGGACTCAGTCAGATGAGCACAGAGAAAGCCAGAGTGACTTTTTCCACATGCACTATTGAATGTAGCAGAAGCAAAACAGACCCCAAGGCTTAAACAGGAACTTCATTAGAGAAAATTAACAACAAAAGACAATGGAAATAAATCTTGCAATAATCTGCCTGAGGAACAACCACAAAAGGAACACAGAAAATAAAGCTATAACCTGGAAAGAACAGATGAATGAAAACAAAGATAATGACAGGCAATAAAACTTCAAGAGAAAAATGGAATGGAAAACAAAATGTGGCCTTTCTCTTTTCCTCCCCCTTGTCACATGTACCCACAAGACCATAATGAGATGTTGGTTATCTCTTATTAAAGACCAACAAGAGAAAGACTTGGGAACGTGAAAAATAATTAGAGTATAGGACTAAATATGGGTAATTATGAAGTGGCAAGATACAATTAATCATCCATTCCCTGAAAATATCTTTTCTAAAATGAGACTGTACAGTTATAAAATGCACAAGAAATTTAGGATATCCCTACACATTCTCATGTACAGACACCACACACACACACACACACACACACACACACACACACACACACAATCAACTACTGGCTAACACTAGAAACTTCTTATAAATATTGGGGAAATAATCAACACAGATTTGGACACGAGTTTGTTAGAGTTTGTTAGAATAGTTCTCCAGGCAAAATGTACCTCTCCACTCATTTCCCTCTCTCTCTCTCTCTCTCTCTCTCTCTCTCTCTCTCTCTCTCTGTGTGTGTGTGTGGTGTGTGTGTGTGTCTGTCTGTCTGTCTGTCTGTCTGTCTGTCTGTCTGTCTCTCTCTCTGTGTGTGTGTCTCTATCTTCTGTCTGTCTGTCTGTCTCTCTCTCTCTCTCTCTCTCTCTCTCTCTCTCTCTCTGTGTGTGTGTGTGTGTGTGTGTGTGTGTGTGTGTGTGTGTCTTTCTCCTTTCTTATTACAGTTTACTGTTGGAGATTTCATGTATTCAGTGTTGACATTCTGTGTTGTTAAAAAAGAAAACAGAGGGTTGTTTGTTTGTTTTAAATACATGTTAATTATTTTCCTAGCCATTGTAGCTTTGGGAAAGCATTATAAATAAAGATTGTAGATTATTTTAAAAAGTACATTAAAGTTTTAGGTAAGATTTTATTGTTGTGAAGAGACACCATGACCATGGCAACTCTAATAAGGAACACATTATTTGGGACTGGCTTACAGTTTAAGCGATTTAGTCCCTTATCATTATGGTAATATACAGCCAGACATATACTGGAGAAGGAACTGAGAATTCTACATCTGGACCCAGAGGCAACAGGAGGATACTATGAGCAACTGGCTTTCCTTGAGCATCTGAGACTACAAAATCCACTCCCAATAACACACTTCCTCCAAAAAAGCCACACTTACTCCAACAAGGCTACTTCTCCTAATAGCGCCATTCCTATAGAAAGAGACCTTTTCTTTCAAACCGCAAGCACTAGAATACCAAGTCCTTTCCTGCCTTTTCAACAGATAGCTTCTGGCCAAATACCGAATCATGGGGCTGTAAAAATGCTGAGTTGATTGAAAATACTAGTACCACTGAATTCTTTTACTAAATGGAGTTGCCTAAAATGTTGACACTATTTGTCAAAGTGTCTTTTCTGTGTTTCACTAAACATCCTATGTAAGAGCTTACAATATAAGCACATTGTGGGACAAACAAATTAATATCAGAAACAGAATAGTGCACATCAAATGCCTTCAGGAGCCCCTAGTCAATTGGTTGATGAAGACTGTGATTTGGATTTCAATTAATCTAAAACGTGCAAGTAATCTTAAAACATTATTTTACTTCATGTTCTCAAGTACAAATGAGTTCATTTGAGGAAACAAATGTTATGAAATTCAAAGAGAATAATGTTTAATTGGTGATTTTTATCCATATAAATAATGGGAAAATAGCATGATAATCACAGTGTTGCCAAAATTGGACCTGGTTTTCAAATAAAACAATTTAAGAATAGAAATCTTTTGTAAAAGCTAAGATTGAAGTCTTAGTAAATACTACTTTATACAATACAATTTTTAGTAGAATTGAAAACAGCAATACATTGATATATTTTACCTGTGGGGGTCGATCTATTTATTTAAGCAAGGAGCACATGGTCAAGATTTCCTTGTGAAGATCTCTAGACACTCTCTTGTCTGAGTTTTTTCTTTAATAGGTAAATAAACCTTTCACTTTAAAATTGTTCCTGCTTGTGCTGGCCCTGAAGAATTCCTCCCAAAACAGTACCAAATCAGATGCAGTAGCAATACACTTGAGTAGTAGCCCTCACAAGGTTGAAGTAGAAAAATTAGAAAGTTGATGCCAATATAACCTCCATGGCAAGATCATTTCTCAACATTTTCACAAACAAACCAACCACAACCACACCAATCCAGTCATACTATGCACCAAATATTTCAACAATACATTGAATTCACTGGACATTATGCAACATACAATACAAAGAAAAAACAACTTGTCAGTTGCATGAGTGCATCGAAGACTTTCCCTGTAGGTACTTATGAATGTGAGATATAATACATCTGTTGAATAATCTGGAATTGTCTCAGTCTGACTAAAGGAAACAAAGAATGTACAGTGGGATAGAGAAAGGCTTTGACTCTGTTTTACCATTCGAGACTGCCCCCAAAGTGTTTTGGAGTTCATCGGGGCTCTTATCTCATGCCCAAGGGCGATACTGTAATACTGTTTCTGCCTCTATTTTAGTAGGGCAGGGGATTCTACAACACACCACTTATAGTTACACTTCAACCTGCAGAGTCCCATTGCACAAAATAAATAAGTAAAAATATAATAGTAAATAAATAAAATGAAATGGAAGTTGTTGCAACAGATTTTAGGCTTGCAGAATGCCCATTGCCATTCTTTTTGATTTTTTTCCTTTCAGAACAGTGTATCTGCTGGATGCTTATCCAGCTATTGTAGTCTAGAAACACACAACTTTTCTGATTTCTCAACTTCATGGCTAGAGAGGGCTTGTACCTTAGGATATTTTAGTGATAGTTGATGAGACTTTAAATTTTAGACTTTAAGTCAATTGCTGCCAGAATTGTGTTGGAATTTGGTAGCTGCCAAATGAAAACATTTTCCTTGTAAGTCAGACGTGAGGGGAATCTGAGTTTGCTCTTCAAAACCAAAACCAAAAACAAACAACAAACAACAAATATCCAAATCAGGCAAGATATCTTGTACTTATAATCCTAATGACAGTGGAAAAAAGCAGAGGGGAGAAGAGAAGTGGAAATTGGAAGATCTCTCAGACTCAGTGTCTAGCCATCTTAGCTAACTTGGCGAGTTTCAAGCCAATGAGAGAGTCTGTCTCAACTAAACAACAACAAAGACAAACACCAAAAAAAAAAAAATAGACATAGTCTGAGGAAGAACAATCATGGTTATCCTCTTACTTTCATATGTGCGTGCGTGCGTGCGTGCGTGCGTGCGTGCGTGCGTGCGTGCGTGTGTGTGCATGCACATACAAATATGAGGCATAAAGCTATAAGCTAAGTTATGTCTTCCTGAAATTCACATGTTGAAGCTGCAAGCCTCAATGCTCCTGTATTTGGAGACTGAATCTGCAGGAGACAATGAAGGTTAAATGAGGCAAGGCAGATGGAGCACTAATTTGATGAACTTATTATAAGAGGAAGAGACAGACAGGGATGTAGTTGACGGTAGAGTTCTTGTTTGGCACGGAGCTTGGGTTTGGTATTGAAATCCACAAAAATTATGTGGGAGAAAAAAAAGAAGAATCTTTGGTTCTTATGTTTATGGCACAAATCAGAGGCCCTATGAGAAAACATCAAGATAGCAAGGAGAAGCCAGGATGGTTCTCATCAGAAATGGCCCTGTAGAAATTTAATCTGAGACTCCTTCCTGGGATCAGAATCCTATGGTTTCATCTATGCAGTCAGTTTCTGTTTGTTTGCTTGTTGCTTTTGTTATTATGGTTTGAGCTAATAGTCAAAGTTAAGTTTTAAAACTTAGATGATAGGCAGAAAAAGCAAATCTCAGGTCTTTCACCCATTCAAGGGGGGGTTTAGTTTTTATTTTGTTCTTTAATTTTCTCTGTTATCAGCTTAGGTCAGAAGTCTGGGTGGGAGAGTAGCAGGGATCATGAATAAAATAGTGCATTGCTTTGGCACTGCTGTTCACTCCTGTTCTTTAGGCCAGATGGCTAATGGTGCTATTGCAGGACACTCAGTGAAGACTATTGTCACCACACGCATCATTTGGCAGTAGCATACTTCCCAACCACCAGTTGCCAGGGCAACCCAAGTATTGATTGCTGTCATTTTGCTTCTGTTTGCTTCCTTTATCTTTTGAGTTTGCTAAGATATATTTATAGGGAAGTAAAATGCATGGGTTTGTGGGAGGAGATAATTGAGGTGTACTTATGAAAGTGAAATAATTTCCTGTGCTCTAATCTTACCCTCTCCTTGCTTGCTTATTTGTTTTCCTCATCCCAGTGAACATAAAAATCACTAACTCCTCTTGTACATTCTCATTTCAAAAGAAGCAGAGATATGCTCCAGTGTGTTTTCCAGGATTATTTTTGGAGGCCCATGAACCCTAGATCTAGAAAACCAAGCACCAACCATATACAAGAAATGGCAGACTTCTCTTTCAAAATGTAAGTCCTAGATTTAGCTACATAGAGACATTCTCATTTGGAAGAATCAAGTCCACTTGTGTCACTCAAATTCTTATTAACATTTCACTAGAGTAATGAGTTTGGAGTTGGACTCCAAAGAAACTTCTAGTTCTCTCTCTGACATTAACTAATTGAACAGCATGGGACATTGTCATATGGCCTTTCACAGCCTATAAATATCATGCAAATTTATCATGTAATATTTGTCAGTGATATACTATATCCAAATGCTGTCCAGAGAAATAGAAACTGAGAGCAAACACATAAACCAACACAAAAATTAAGAGAATTTCAAGTTCTGTATTCCAGAAGAAATTAGAACTTTGTGAAATGAGCAGATAAAAGAAAAAAAATACTAGTGTCTTGGATGGCCTCAAACCTGAGACTCACGGTGTGCCTACACTTGAAGTGTGGAGTGTGTGGCTAGTGCTTCAGGTACACATCCTGTGCTCATCCTTCAGGAATAATCAAGAAGAGGCCACATGATTTACAGGAGGATCAGCAAGTATAGGACCATTTCTGTACCCAGCATTCTAGGTGCAGAGACAGAAGGGTCACTATGAACTTGAGGCTTACATGGTAAATTATAGGCCATCCTGGGTGTGTGGACAGACTCTATCTCAAGAAAACATCAAAGATACAACCACAGTGAAAAGAAGGTCTGTGGCCAGGAGGTGACAAGGAATAGGGAAGAAGAGCTAGGCTGTAATGACATCTGCTTTCCCAAATAACCGCAGGACTGTATCTGCTGCGCAACCAGAGGACATTCCACAGTCCATGGTGGTGCTTTCTCTTGGGAACAGAAGGAAAATATTTTTGCTTTAGGGATCTCTTAGTTTTGGACTGCCCTAGTTATCTGATGTGATCCAAGAGCAAACAAAATATTATTCTCCCCAGAAGGCAGAGATTTATGGCAAGCAGAGCCAACAAGCAAGATAATTCAATAAACGACCTGAAGACTGTGTGTGTCAGCAGTAGTTCATGAGGCTAAGGTGGCCATCGCTATAGACAAGGTCTTTTAAATGTATTGTGCTGAAACCGTTAGAATGATCGATGGGATAGATAGCCTTTTCAATAATCACCTGTATGAATATAGAGCAAATGAGGTAGAGAAATGAACATTAGCATTATTAAAACCTCAGAGTGTATGGAGCTGGAACATATGTATTAGATCATCACGTGTGAAGAAAACATAAAATAACTCTACTGAATGTCATTGTGTTCAGTGTGGAGGATGCATAAACACATGGGATTAATGACTTCAAATGTTGATTAAATACTTCCTTAAAGGTAAAGAAAACACACAGGGGAAGAGATGTTCATTTTCATTGATTAGAGCATGAAAAAGCAGGGAGAAATAAAAATGTAAACCATTACAATGACCAGAATCCCTGAAGACAGTGGCTGAAACACCCAAGAGTTTAATATTCTTACACAGGCAAAGGCTTATAAAAAGTTACTTTTGGAAATGTCCTAGCATCATCACACTACTTCTTGGTAGTGTTATGACTTTCATAGCTTCAGATACTATATGTATACTTCAAGTAGAAGGAAGAAGGAAACACAAAAAGCCCAGGAAAGACACAGTGTTCTGTCTGGAAAGGTAAACTTTTCTAGCATCTTCCCCTATGTCTTCTACAAGAGCTTACACTGGTAGAGGTATATGTTTTCATGCTCCAGCTACCGTGTACTCTCCACAAAAGGGAGTGAACAAACATTTCATTGAGAACACTGATCTATTACTAAAATCACTCACAGAATTCTGCTGTCAGTTAATAGATGCCTCAATATTGTATAATATGGTTTGAAGATGTGTTACATTTGTGTCATTAAGAAAAATTAACCTGGGATCAGGAGGTTAAGTCAGCAGCTACCTGACAGAAAGTGATAGGGAGGAATCATGTGTAGCTAGGGTTCTTAAGTGTGGGCTGAGCAGAAGGACACCCTGTATTTTTGGGAAATGCGAGCTAGGAGAGAAGGTGAGCTACTTGCTACTTACCCTTTCTAAGTAGCAGAATTTCATCTCAGCCTTTGAATCCTTAGTTCCGTAGAGAGATGGAGTTCTCTTTAGAGTCTACGATAGAGTCAGTGCCAAAGGGAGCAGAATTTCCACATGGCTATAGCCAGTGCAGCAGAACTGCTGCTGATAGCTTCGGGGTTGCTGATTAGGACAGCAGTTGCTTAAGGGGCAGCTACTGAATTTAATGAAAAGTGGTGCCCCGTGTTGGGTGGAAAAAATGTTGTTCTTTTTTGTTTGTTTTGCTTTGTTTTGGGATCTCACCACCCAGCTTCCAAATAAATCACAGAGTCGTATTCTTACTTATTAATGTCCAGCCTTAGCTTGGCTTATTTCTAGCTAGCTTTCTCTTAAGTTATCCCACCCATCTTGAGCCTCTGGGCTGTTTTCTTTTCTTCTGTGTATCTTGTTTTCACATTTACTCTATGGCTGACAGTGTGGCTGAGTGGCTGGCTCCTAGCATCCTCTTCCCCTTTGTTTCTCATTCCTCTCTCTTCTCCGATTTCTTCTCCCATTTACTCTCTTTGTCTGCCAGCCCCACCCATCATTTCCTGTCAAGCTATTGACCATTTAGCTCTTTATTAGTTCAATCAGGTGTTTTAGACAAGCAAAGTATCACAGGACAGCTTCACAGAGTTAAATAAATGCAACATAAAAGAATGTAACTCACCTTTGCATCATTAAAACAAATATTCCATAGCATAAGCAAATGTAACACATCTTAAAATAATGTTTCACAACACCTGAACAGGAGCTAGGAAAAAATAACATATGCAACTATGTGGAGTCAGTCTGTGGATGTGGATATGGGAGGAAGTACCATCAAAACTGAATGGGAAAGTCAGGCAATGACCTTAATTTTAGGCTTTAGGTACTTCCACTTATTTATTTTTACATCTTTGAGTGTTTTCCCTGCATGGATGCAAGTTTAATCAGAAAATATGCATGTGTGCCTTGTATGTGCCTGGTTCCTGCAAACAACTAAGGAGGGCATCAGGAACCCCCTCCCTCCTAAAGTGACTAAAGTCCCTTTAAGACATATTGCTACACAAGCAAGGCCTCAGTCTTGTACCTGGCATCAAGGAGCAGCCTTGGGAGGAGCACAGGACAGGACTCCTTTACAAGTTCTGACTCTCAGACAGACTCTGTAGTCTCATACTTCTCCTTGCATAGGTTAATAACATTTCAAACAAGCAGAATAATAGTGTTTCACCACTAAAATTATGGAGTCCCTTGTATTCCTGTGATTACCGATTGATTTATTTCCTTCCATCCCTTTTGGCATACACACGAACCACAGCCACATTTTAAAAGATTGACAGAGTGACATTTAATGAGGAAAAAAATCAAGGCATAAACAAGCCTCCCTTTATTAGATATATAGATCTCTACCTTGGCTAGATTTACAGTCTTCCTTACGTGCAGCAACATAACCATAATGGAACCTATTGGATAACCTTTCCCTTCCCCATTACAATTCCTAAACCTGTGTGAATTCTGTCTCTTATTTCACTGTCAGAAGTTTTGAAGTCTTAGCGTGTTGGGTAATTCCCTTGTTTCTTTCAGAGGACATGGCTGTTCATTAAGCTTGAAGCTATGGCCTTCGTGTTTCTAGACAGTCACAAATATCTTTAAATGTCATTCAGGCATGACTGTGCGTATAAGATTGAGGAGGTTTTTGCAATTGGGTTCAGGGAAATGATGACCTTGCTGTCATTTATCATCAATAAGCCCCAAATGATGGTTCATGTCAACACTCTGCTGGACAGAAATGCCAGGACAGGCCATTCCACCAGCATTCACACAATGTTGTGACTTGCTTTTCTTGGACAATCTTCTTTAGTTCACTTTGTTAAAGTACGAAAGTTAAAGAATATATTTACTTCTATTGCAAGTAAGAACAAACTACTTGTCAAGTGCACTGATTTTGTGAATTCAGGAAATACTTTTCAGCTCTAGGGACCAAGGACAAGAATGCTCACTGAAGAAAGAAATCTGTATTACTCTGAGCAGAGCAAGCTGTTGATACTGTAGAGCTATGACATTTTTCTAACTGGATTGCATCTGCACATTGAAAAAACAGGCAACTAGACTATTGCTGGAGATAATAGGATCTGGGACTGGAAAGCCTTCATATTTTATTAGGGCTACATTGATCCCATTGCTTTAAGCCACCAGAGTGTTATTTCACATTCCAGTGTCTGCATAACTGCATTTCCTTTGTTTCTCAGTTGCATTTAAAATTCCCTGGCACATCAAGGCTAGTGAATGTCAGCAAAGATAACTATCAATGTATAATGGTTTCCAACCATGGCAACCTGTGCTTGAAGGCCTTAAATGACCAAGTCTTTCTACAGTAAGTGGGAGCCAAGGGAGTACAAACTAACTCCAACCACTTGGTATCTATGCCAAATTTCATTTGCAGTTTGACTGTGCACAGATACTAATATTTACTACACAGGGTCAAGGAATGGGAGAATATTTCATAAATAGGGGCAAACTAAATGAAGGGCTGGTATCCCCCCATACACATTGCAGAGAGCCTTTATATCAAGCCTCAAAATCATGTAAGAAAGGCTTTAAGTTGGTACCATGAGCACATCCTACAATGCGAGTTTAATAACTGCATCAAAACTGTTGTTTAATTTCTTGCCCAAAAGGCTATGACAAACAAATTGTTTTGAAAGCATAATTTATTTTCCCCACTGGTTCAGTGAGTCTCACATGAGGTATAAAGATCTGGAGACTTTTTAAGGTTTAACTAGCTCAGTATGCAAGCTATCTCCCTTCGTCATCTGTCAAACATACACCTGAGATGAAACAATCCCAAGCTCCCTGGGCATTCCCATGCTTCCCATGTCATGCCACTAGTTAGAATATCTCAAGATACTTGATTTCCCTGTAACTAGACTTTCCAAGACACTAAGGTAGATACTGTAGGAGTTCTTATGATATCCCATCAAATATCAGTTATCATTGCTTCATTCATAGACTTTGTTGCTAATAAAACAGTTCCAACCTGGAATGAGGGCAAGAGAATTTTACAAGGGCACAGATATTGGGAAATCTGATTATTTGAGATCCAAGTTACAGAAGGGCTATAAGAGTCTTGATAGTGCTATAGCTGAAGGAATTGTCACAGTGTACTGTGAACTAGGTACCATTCTACACCGGAAGCTTCCTTAGATATGATGTGATTATGTCCTAATAAATTGGCTGAAAGTCAAAAGCATTATTAATTAAAAATGCCCTTACCTCCTGATCCTACCAATTAAAATGTTTTGCCTCCTCTACCTTAAAAGTGCTTATGAAACTTGCTTTACCCAACGTTTGGACAAACATCACCTACAAAGTATCTGTTTTATAACAAAGGGATAATATATGATAGATTTATGTAGATATGGGATCTGTAGAAACACTACAGAATATTGAAAGCAAGCCAGGAGTGTACAGGGCACTATTGAGCACAGGTTGTATAACTTTGTGGTGATGTAATTTTTTGAGAGATGTGACTCAAGGTCACTGCTAAATATCACAAGAGAATAACCGAGGGAAAGATCAAAATCCAGTATTTCATATTCTAATGAATATATCTTGATTTCAGGCAACCATAAACTGGAGACTTTTTCAGTCAAGCCATCATGAATGGGAGGTGCCTTTGTTTCCTTTAGACTTTCATTTTTAATCATTTAGTTACTTTATAGATGCTAAATTCTAATAAACGTATTCATTCATTTTACCACATGGCACCATTGTAGCCAAAGCAGTGGATAGAATTCTAAGACAGCCCTTGTGATCTCTGACCCATATTGTCCTTCCCCTGACTGTTACATGACAAAAGGATTTTGTAGATTTAATTAAGGTTTCTAATTAGTTGACCTCAATATAGGGAGATTATCTAGGTGGGCCTAACCTAATCAAGCCTTTGAAAACCAGGGGATTTTCTCTGGTGAGTAGTAAAAGAGAAAGCCAGAGAGATAACAAGCATACAAATGATTCAAGGAACCACGCTTGACTTTGAAGATAGAGGAGGCACATAAAGCTGTACTGATGACTTTTAACAGGTATGAGTAATTACAGGACAACATCCAACAGGGAAATAGGGGTTTCAGTACTATAATACCAAGACACTGTATTCGACCAGCCCATTGAATGAACACTGAAGATATTTCATCCACTGACTTCAGGCAAGCCCAACCAGGTTGACCTTCTGTTTTGATTTTGTGATATATAAGCAGAGATACACCTAAAATTTCCTAACTTATGAATGAAAATTAAAATTTCTAATTTATAAAGTTGATCTCAAAAGTGAGGTTTTTTTGTTTGTTATTAAATGCATAATTAGTTACATAATATCGAACCAATGTATCTATGGGACTTCTCATGATCTTATACTCTTCTCAGCCTTTGTATTTGTGTCTTTGTGTTGCTATAGGAAAAGACTATAGCATGATAAATAAAAGACCCAGAGACAGATATTGGGGTTCGAGCTTCTAATTGAAGATTAGAGAAGCAAAGTAGCCAAGCCAGTAGATCTTACCTCTACCCAGGTGAAATGGCAATCCTGTCTCCATGAATTCCCAGAGGAAAAGGGCTCTGAATTCCCATCTCCTCCTCTTTATATTCTGTTCTCCACTGAGCTATATCCTCCTGTCTCCACCTCCCTAGTGCTGGGAGGAAGGTTTGTGATCCCACATGCTGAGATCACTTGTGTAAGCTGTTTCCTTCAGGACTGGATCAATTTTGTGTAGTCAGTGTGGCCTGGAACTAACAGAGATCAATCTACCTCTTAATCCTTAGTCTTGGTATTAAAAATGTGTACCACCACCACCTAACTTATAGCTAACTAGTATGGCTGCTTTGCTATTTTGATCTCCAATGGCTTTCATGAAACCTAAACAATACATCACTACAAAAGGCCACTGACTGGGTGATTTATACACAATAAAGATGTATTGTCCACAAAACTAGAGGCCAAGTCCAGGATTAAGGCTTGAGTGGTTATTTATAGAAAGTGCATCCTCAGGAGGGAAGAACAAATTGTAATCATGTGTAAGGCCATGTAATTATGGAAGAGCTGGCATCTTTATGAGGACCTTAAGATTACTCATAAAGGAGAAATGCCTATGCCTTAATCACTTCCTAACAACCTTACATTTTACTAACAGTACATGGGCAACAGTTACATTCAGGACAATAGGCACTTCTATTCTCTCCCATTCACATCTCCACATCTTCCCCTATGGGGCACACACACTATTTGGGTTCACCCTGCTTTGTTGGGTGTCTGTCTGTCTGTCTGTCTGTCTGTCTGTCTCTGTCTCTCTCTCTCTCTCTCTCTCTCTCTCTCTCTCTCTCTCTCTCTCTCTCTCTCTCTCTCTCTCTCTCTCTCTCTCTCTCTCTCTCTCTCTCACACACACACACACACACACACACACACACAGGCTTATTATTACTTATGAATGCCTGACCTTAGCTTTGCTTGTTTCTATCCCCCATTACTTAAATTATCCCATCTACCTTTTCCCTCTGGACTTTTATCTTTCTTACTTCTGTATATCTTCCTTTCCTTCTTACTCCATGGCTGGCTGGCTGGCTGTGTGGCTGGCCCCTGATATCCTCCTACCCTTGTTCTCTTGCTGCTCCATCCTCTTTGTTTTTTCTCTTTATTTATACTCTCTGCGTGTCAGCCCCACCTATCCTTGCTCCTGCCTCCCTATTGGGCAATCAGCTCTTTATTAGGACCCAGCAGGTGTTTTCAACAGGCACAATAACAAAGCTTCAGAATGCAGCATAAACAAAAGTCACACCTTAAAGAATATTCCCCAACAGCACATTCATATGAGTTCTTCTGTAAATCTTATTCAGAGGAATCCAGTCTTAGTAGGCAGAGGTAGTTCTAGGAAGTTGCCAAACAGGATAGAATCCCAGAATGGGGTCATTTAGTTGCTTGGTGGCTATGTGAGCAGAATTGTTTATGGACATTAGATTAAGATTCCTTGTATCATATGTATACAGCCTTCTCCTGGGGCAAACTGGTTCTGTAGGAAGACAGAAAGGCATAGTTTAGCTCATGCAATGTTCTTTCCACTTGGGCAATGTGGGGAAGAGGCTTCCTTTAGAGTTGTGAGGATGATTTGTTTGTGTTAAGTATCACTGTGGTGAAGCAAGAAAATGACAAGCTGAGGTCATGACAAGAAAGAGAAATGGCATTTCTGGTGACAAAAACAGAAACTTATAGCCAGAGAATGGACCACATGGAGAAACAGACTGAGAATGAGGCGATGAATCTATCAGAGAAAGAGGAATGCTAATTCAGAGAGGCAGTCTCTGAAATTAAACCAGGAAACTAATAGTATTCTGTTACCACACATGGGGATGCCTTGGGTGAATGTGCTTGAATACATTGTACTGAAGATTGTTTACAGTTCTCTGTCATTGGAAAAGTGACCAATTAACTCTGCTTGAGCAAAGCAACATCCTGTTTTCTAAGTCTTGGCTTTCAGATCATGGTGAGTACTCCCCTGAACAGCACTCTCACTGACAAAGACACAAATATCTAGAATCAAATCTTAAGCTATTCTCTTGGGAAGTATGATCACAGGGAAAGGACCTAGAAAATTTAACAACAGGAACTAGAAACCTTGGCTAGTATTCTGCAGTTCAACCCAAGAAATAATATTTTTGGCTGGTGGAAGATGGACTGGTTATTTCATCCTTGGGCTGGAAAAGAAAAGTAGGAATTAACATCTGGGAATGATGTTCAATTAGCAGACCTTTGTATTTTATATTATTTCCAATCAAAGAAAATTCACTGTCTAGGAATTACTAGAAAGCAGGGAGATAAGATGTCTCGCTAGTATGTCACCCCTTCTGCACTCATCAATGCCAGTGTCCACAGAGAGCAATTGTATATTCATGGTTTTAAAAAATGCTGCCTAAGCACAGATAGAAAAACATGGTTTCATTCTAGCAATGCTGATACAGTGACTATCATTGCAAAATGTTTGACTTGTCAGCAGCATAGATGGATGCTGTGTCTTTACTCTGTTATTAACTCTCCAGGGGAATCAGCTACTTGGTGGCAAGCTGATTACACTGGACCCCCTCTTCCCTGGAGTGGACAGTAATTTACAGATACTCTCGTGTGGGTTTTCCTTATCTACCGTTGTCTTGGTATATTATGTAATGCTTCCCATATGCATGAATGCCATTTTTTCCTATGTAACATTTCTTTAGACCAGAAGGCTCATTTTTGAGAAAAGTGAGGATAAATTGAACATGTGCCTAAGAAACTGCCAGTTGTACTATTTTGTGTGTTACCCAAAACCTGGCAAACAGGAAGAAGGGTGCAATTGCAACTGATGTGGCTTGGACAAGTTACAAAACAATTATTAGTTCAGAAGACTGCCCAAGTGTGCTATGAACATTTGATCAATAGCCTTTTACAACATTCCCCAAAGCTACAGTAGGTTTGCACACATGGTGGGATAAAAGCTGAGATGGACTTGTCCAGTGTTTCTGGGGACTCCATTAGAGAATTCTTTTCTTTTATGCTCAAGGTCATTATGTCTCTCATGTTGAGTACTGGAAAGTCCATTCTGAAAGAGGCAGAAACACCATTGAAGAGATTTCAGCATTTTACTTAATGGTAGGCTTTGAAAGAAGGAGCTCCTAGTTACAAAGGTGGAAAGTCAAAGTCAGAAGACAGGAGATAACTGAAGGTAAAAGATGGTGATAATGTATACAACAGTGCTGGCATCAGAATGTGATCAATCATGAACAGATTAAGGATAAATTGAGGGTAGATCTCAGATCCACTGTAAATTTATGACTGGACAGAAGAAGTCAAGACTTTCTTAGACATTAGCTTTTATTGAGTGGGGGTTGGTTAGCATTTAGTCAGAAAATAGCAACTGCAGCAAAATTTTTAAAATATGCAAAAATAATGCAACAAGAAGTAGGCTAACTGCAAACAATACAAAAGTGTAAAGAGATGCAAAGTTTGTCTCTTTTCTTTTCCTGGATCATTTCAAGTGGGATTCAGACTAGAGCCTCTGTCTTCCCATATCACGATTTCCCATATCACGATTGTGCTCTATCATCTCTATGCAGAACAAAATTCTGTTCTCCCTTTATGAAGCCACTTCTGAGATGGTACTTAGTCTTCTTGGTATAGTCACTAGTTCCAGCTTAGAGTCCATATTATGGAATTAGGCTGAGTTGAAATTTGGAGCATAATCATTAATTCAATTGAGTAAATCCTGGTACCTTT
This sequence comes from Cricetulus griseus, assembly GCF_003668045.3. Classification (NCBI taxonomy): domain Eukaryota; kingdom Metazoa; phylum Chordata; class Mammalia; order Rodentia; family Cricetidae; genus Cricetulus; species Cricetulus griseus. Next base: position 21,088,363 of record NC_048597.1, read on the forward strand.
GAAACAATTCATGTATAATGATGGGACTAGTACCTGTACCTATGTCATTAGCTGAAATAAGATAGCAGCATACAAGGTTTCTACAGTTTTGTGTTTGATCACTCATCAGCTAGATTTCTAGACTTTTAAACAGGAGTCCATTTTACTGCATCATAAATTTCTTGACTATACACTTGATAAGGTATGTCAATGTCCTTGGTATGTCAATGTCCTTTATATGTACAGATAGTATATTACCATTACCATGTCTGGAAGAGTATCCTATATGATAATAAATATTCTTCATCAGACACACACACACACACACACACACACACACACACACGAATGATATGTATCACATAATACTCTGAATTATGTGTCGGTCTATTTTCCCTTACTGTAGACTTCTTAATGCTGGAGATGGTTATTTACCACTAGACTTGAAAAACCTAACAAGACAGCCTTACTTCTTTTGTGGGGTAGATGGTATCACTCTATTGCCATTTCAACTCTAAACACACAAGTCTTTTTTTGTTTTTTTATATATATTTGAATTACAAACAAGATTGACTTACATGAAGATCCCAGTTCCCTTCTCCCTCCCTTCCTCCTCTACCACCCCCCAACTAGAATCCTACCTATCATATGTCCTTTCTTCTAATCTACACCTGACTCAAAATTTCTGCTTCCTCATGACCTCTGCATCCTTCCTTTTCTTCCCTTCTCACTCTCATAGCTTCCTCCCCCCTCTTCCCATGTTCTCAATTTGCTCAGGGGATGGTGACCCTTTCCTCTTCTCCAGGGGACAAAGTTTGTCTCTTTAAGGGTCTTCCTTGTTTACTAGTTTCTCTGGCAGTCTAAACACCCAAGTCTTAATTCTGATTACAATACATAGTAATAATTAATCTTTACTGTTAACCTGATAGAACTGAAACTTGCCTGGTATAGCAAAGCACACCTTTGGATTTGTGAGTGCATATCAAGAGCCAAAGAGAAGGAGTTTCAGCCTAAATGAATAAATAATTCAATCCATTGATGGGTTCATAACTATAATATACATCGTGGAATTGTGGAAGGTAGGACTGTGTTGGAGGAAATGGTGGCTTGTGTGTGTGCTCTGAAGTCCTCCTGTTACTGACTCTTCCCTTTTAATTTTCCATTTCCTGCCAAAAGTTTGAATGGACATGTGTACTCCATGACAAACTCCCATCAAAACTCAGGAACAATATGGAAAATGATCATGAACTATCAATTCTAAATTATGAGGTAAAAATGAACCTATCTGACTATACACTGCTTGTGTTGAGTACCTCTGATGACAAAAAATCCTTTTACATGCATGGCTAGAAACAACTTGTTTACCTTCATCCCCCACAATGCTGAATGGTTTCTATGTCATCTTTACAAATTATTGAAAATTGTGGGGAAGTAATGCATATGTCAGTCTTGAAACCTGGTGTATGGTATGGGTTTGATGATACACAGGAACTGATCATTAGGATCTAGAAAATAATACCCACAAATGATTAATAAAATTTATAATATCGAGAAAAAAATACAAAGGTAGATATTTCATGCTGAACATTTACCTTGATTCATTTTCCTAGACACTTTGTATGTGTGGTTTAAGCTAATCATTATAGCAGCCCCATGGTTTGCATTCTTTCCGCTTAACAGAAAATGTTAGTAAGGGACACTTGAGGAAGAAATAATTCTTGAGCCACAAGTGTTAAGTATGCATGCAAAACAATTCTAAGCACCTCAACCCCTCCCTGCACAGTTTCAATTAGCAAGATACTGAGAGACTTGCTGCAGGGAAATATTTGAAATCAACTGGAATGAATTCAGGAAAGTTGGGTAAAATGAGTCTGCACAGGCAGGAAGTCTGTGGGTGCATTTATAGAGCTGCGGAGGGTAGAGAGAATGCAGCTGAGTTGGATGTGCATAACGAGTCATAGCAAAGTGACTGTGAAAATGGCCTGTGGTGAGGAAATACCAATGCACATCCAGCACACAGACAGTAGACCTTTCCCTCCCAAAACGCTTGTCTGAATTTCTCTTCTATTCATTTCACTGGGTAAGTCCTTTTACTTCTGTCCTCTTCCCTACCCCCATTCCTCCTCCGCTCCCTTGCACCCCTTCTCCTCTAACCTCTCCCTCATCTGTGTCTTTACGGGGAACAGAGACAAAGTGTAATCCTGAGTCTCTGACAAAAAAAAAATTTCTGCCACTGTTGCTCCTATGGAAAAACGAGTTTTCATTTTCAGATCCATGAGTTGGGCAAGTTTAAAGCACATTTGGTAAGTAAGAAATGTGTTTGAAATGGAAGATTAGTAATTAAAAATCAGAATTGAAAATGAGCAGAGTCAACTTAGTACCATGAAGAAAGAGAAAAATAAATTTTATTTGTATATTGACTACTGCTCAGAATAAGGTTTGGAAATTATCACTGCTTATTATACTTTTCCTGAAACAGCATTTAAAAATCTTCAGTAATTGGCATCTGGGAGACAGCTCAGTAACAGAATGCTTGCTTAGCATACATGAGGCCTGGGGTTGGATTTCTAGCACCAGCCAAAATAATCTTACAACATGTGAAATAAATTCAATGCTTTTATTTTTCTTACTTCAAGTTAATGAATATCTGTATTATTTCTTCACAATATACATTAGTAGCGTGTGATTATCTCTTCTTTCATGGTCTTCATATGTTTAACTTCCTAATCAGATTCTGGTGAGTGACATCTCTCAGCATTATATTTGATTTCTCTGTAAATCAAGTTCTCCAAGTAAAGAAAAGCCCTATGAACATGTTATCCACACAGTGTCTATCGGTCACCTGTGATTGAGTGTAAATCGTTTAAAATAGATGTTCAAGGGACATAAATCCAGTGGCCTAAGTCTATCACTATGGAAGTCTCATTGGAAGTACAGCTTTGTAACTCAGGACTTAAGAGGTTCACAGTTGGCAGAGTTGAGTCCCTGCCATTACTTATCACCTGTGTTGTCTTCTCTTGCAGTTGTAGATCCATCTGCCCTTCTTCCAACATAGTAGCAATCCTCTAAATATATAGGAATTTAAGCTGGAGGAACCTTAGAACTTGTTTTGGAAAGAAGTGAACAATTCTTCTCCGTTCAATTTTAATTTGACATGTTTATTCTTTAATTAGTGTTCACCCAGCCAAGTTTGTACTCATCTGTGTATGGAAAATCTGCAATTTGTGGGAGTAAACTAGACATAGTCATGTTTAAAAGGATTGTATTATATTTGTTCTTATTTGTGTAACATTCACTGTATGGTAGTCTTGGAAACTATTTAACTTTTTAAATGATCTCATTAATGAAAAGATATTTAGGACAATTCTAGACCTAAAGCTGGCATTATAGTTTTTGCAAACATTATTGTCCTATACAATAGTAATTATTTCCAGAGAACCTGAACATCACTAATTTCAGAATTTATATTAATTAGGTCTTCTGCTTACCAGTAACAAAATTCTCATTTGAATTAATCAGATAAGCCAGAGAGTATTTCAACACGAGGAATACAAGGAACTGGGGAATAGCATAGGAAAGACAGAGGCAATACTGGGGCTAAGGAAAACCTAAAAATAATACTTGGAAAGCTAACACTGTCACTGAATATATAGTAAACTTTTGGTTATTAACTCATATCATTTCTTCCAAATATATGTTATAAAGTTTTCTTCTATATGCAGAAACATGACTCTGATTCTCATTTTATGACTATAATTATTTATGATGAGTTTATCTTGATTATCTAGTATGGCCAAATTGTGAAACTGAAATTGAACTTCATCTGTCTCTGTCTCTGTCTCTGTCTCTGTCTCTGTCTCTCTCTCTCTCTCTCTCTCTCTCTCTCTCTCTCTCTCTGTCTCTGTCTCTGTCTCTGTCAAGTATTTTATCATGTTCCCCTAGCATGACCATTCTAGAGAAAATTATAAATAGAAGAAATTCTAGAAGCAAATTAGACAAACCAAACAATAGATATCCAAAACTTGATTATTCAGGTTTCAATAAAAACCAGTAAGCTCTTCCACATGGTTGAGAATGAACCTTGGGCCCCAGCATTCATATGGAAGCAGGGTTTGTAAACAAGATAGCCTGTAAAGCACTGCTGTCTATCCTTTCTCCCAAAGAAGCCCTTTCCATAGTTACAACACAATAAAATGAAATCATCTATTTGCTTTGCACCAAACACAGTGTTAGGTATTAATTAACCCCCATTGTTGCAACAGAGAAAATGATAACACAAGTTCTCTCCTCTTTTATTACTGAGATTGCCATTTAACCAGAGCTGCATTCCTGGATTACTGTCATTAATAGGCAATGACCTTTGACAAATATCTACAAGTAACAATAATATTTTCCTTCCTAGTCCTTGCTCTCTCCACCCATGGTCTTCACTCGATCTTACTAATCGTATCAGGTCATGCAGCAGACACATGTTAGACGTTTGGCTTCCAGAGTTACAAGACTCACAGTCAATACTTATTTGAATCAAGAGGACTTCTGTTTCAGACACTAGACACACAGCAGTATTTAGCCTACCAACTTCATTACTGTGTATTTCATCATCCTATAGAAGCTATCATTGAAATCACTAAATTAAGCTGAGCAGTATAAAAGTAGTATACTATAGCCACTCATGTCAGACAGCATCTCATCCTATGGTCCTCACCAGTGGTATGTTGTTTGTTAAACATCTTATTATTTAGAAACAAAGCATGAGAAAATCTAATTGAATATTTTAACCAGATACCAGGAAGGATAACAGTAAAAGGCAAGGGGGAAAAAAACCCAGGTATTTTCTTTTGATGGGGAGTGTAAGCCAGCAATTCTGTCAAAATTCCTAGGTCCAAATATGACAACATAGAAAAAGTGCTTTGGTTGCATATTACAGCAGACAGATAAACACATATCTTTTATAGAGTGTATGCATTCCCAATGCTCATTCTCTGACTTGTTGAACTAGAACTAGCTAATGGGTTGCTGCATATTCAAAGATTCACACTGGGGTTTTCTTTCCTATTTTCCTTGGACTGGTGGAGCTACCGAAGCCAATTGAACTCAGTCACTCTGTGAACAACTTTGCTATCGCAAAAAATACACTCTCTTTGACAGCAAGACATTGGGAAACATTCCAAGAAAAATGAAAAATGAAAAGAAAGAAAAGAAAAGGTGGAAAGCTGTTCAATGGAGAGAAGGGATCACAGTGAAAGCTATGCATTCTTATTTGCAGTCTGGTCATAAATCATTATCCACTATGGCACTGATTAATTGGCCTTTCTCAAATCCTCCAGGGTTCTTATGAAAATCCAGGGTAACAAACAATTTCTCTATGAAAAGCAGACAGAGAGGGATACATTTCCAAAATGCTGTCTGGTGATAACAGCACAGATACAGAATTGTGTTACATCTGAAGCTGATCTCTGCTTATTTACATTTTTAGGGTGATTTAGTTTCTTTTTTCAAAGTCTTCATTCACTCCTTTCTTATCTCTTGTCTACAACCAAGCCTAGGAAAGGTGAGAGTGACAAAGCCTACATATTGCCTCCACCAACCTGACACCAGGGCATCCTGGTTGCATTGAAAATTTTGATGTTGTGATATCTATAATCCCTTGGGGTTTGTTATTAATGATCAAGTTGCACATTGCTAATTGAAGCTATTATCTTAAATACATTGGAAATGGGTTATACCAGCTCTCTGAATATCACATGCGGTCAGTCTCATGGATAATTGTCTTGAAATTCTAACAATTTTACTTTGAGAATTAATAACATTTGGAGTATGAATGTCTGTTCTTTCCTGCCTTCCTTTCTTCTACTTTCCCCTTTTCTTCCTTCACTCCTCAATGCCTTAACTTTGTGTGCTTACTGCCTTTAAGGAATGTCTGCCATTATACCTTCCATAATAACATATAATATGTGATAGGTATTATTCATTAAAGAATGGCTATTACTGCAAATTGTAAAAATAAAGCATACAGTTCTGGAGAGATGGCACAACTATTAAGAATACTTCCTATTTGTTCAGAAAATCTGGGTGTTCAGATTCAAACACCCACAATGGGTGGCTCATAACTAACTATAACCAGTTCCAGAGAATCCAACACTCTCTTTTGGGAAATTTGGGCACTCACACACATGTAGCATATATTCACACAAACACACACAATACATAAATATAAATGAAAATAAAAATCATTTTCTTAAAAGTAAGGAGTCACATGAAAAAATAGAAATAGATGCACAGATCACATGTAAAAACCTAGCTACAAACCCTTCTATAGCGATGCTAGGTAAGTGACAGAGCTAATTTTGTATATGGATGATTTAACAGATGGTATTCCAAAGACAGGCTAATTATACAAACACCAAGAAATCTATATTCCTATTTTACAGTAAATGAAACCTCCATATTCAGGCAATTCAAAATATGAGTGATATGCAATGCTATAAATCTAATGAAAATTTAGGATTATTTTTATTTCTTTTTTTGGAATGGCACAATGCACTTTATTTGCTGTGCTCAGTTTAGGAACCTTGAAGTCGGCTCAAGACATCCCATGTTCTCAGCACAAAGTTTGCCCCTGTAAGGACAGAAGGTAGGGAATAAGACACAAAGACAGGAAATAGAGGATGAGGGAAAAGGAGAAGGGGACAACAGAAAGGGAGCAGAGATATTTGACAAAGGATTGCCTCTGGATAGAGAGGAGACAGACATGAAACATAGGAAAATGGCAGTTTATAACGGTACAAGGGGAAACCCCATTTTAGGATGATATATTTACCTTTAATTAGGCCTGATAATTAGTTGGGCCAAGGAGGGGGCTTTTGATTGTTGGACTTCAATACTTTGATAGCTGGACCTTGGCAGTCAACCTCAAGAAGAAGAAGTGGCCAAATAAGGGGAAAGACCCTGATGGCTAGCTTCAGACATGCAAACTGTCAGTTTTTAGCAAGAAAGGGGGTATCAGGGAGAAGGGAAGTGCAAGGCCTGCCAGAGCCATGCCTCATGTCTGCCATGCTCAAGCTAGCCAGAGTCCCTTCATTCAGGCCTTGGCACATACTGACCCACACCATGATAGGGGTACCCACTTAGTGTCACATCATCTTCAGACAATATCTCATTGAAATCCAGAGAAGATTAGAACTTCCTATAATCTCAAAAGAACTCTACATTTCCATACACCATTGAGATCAAAACTATTTTCATAATGATATTAAGACAGCATTTTTCTCTTTATTCTTCCTACAGTCAATCAATACCATTGCACAAAAATCGTTTTGAGATATGACCACGGTTTTCCTTTGGGTCTGAAATGATGCATTTTTGGTCTTCTACTAGTTAGTAAGTGAGAAAATTGGCATGAACAGTGTTAGCTTGAAAGATGATTTTTTAAAAAACCTTCTTATATTGAGTCAACAAATGTAGAAGTGAATTGCAAATAATGGCAAACCTGTTTTATTCCACAGGGTTCAAGGAAAGATCTTGGAACTACTATCAGAAAAGATAGAATTTGCACATCTTTCAGCTACTTACAACTATCTAAGGACTGGTAAAATGACTCAGGTAGAACCCAAATCTGTTAAGAAAGATGTTATACGGACATTGTGTCATAGGCTACATGGAAGCTTCAATGTCAAAATGACATCAGTATAGAGCAGATGTGAGTATTCAAACACAGTCCATGGATCCAAATGTTAAAGAAATTTATAAAAACATGAAAGAGGACATTTTTCTCACTAGAATTAATTTGTTATTATGTTTCTCATTTCTTGCCTTTGTTTTATCATTCATGAAATTCAGCCCTCTCTTTTAATAAAATACTTTATATAACCCTAAGTATGGCTACTTCTGAGACTTTCATATGTCTTTTTACTTTGGTAATCTAATTTTTTGGGTTAATTCATAGACTGCAATAAGTCAATTTATAAAATGACCAGCTTTTTCTCTTTAACAATTATTTACTCCGTTATCCTTTTTCATAGTAAACTTATAGAGATTTGAAATTGAATGCCCAATCTTCTCTAGTTATTTAAAACTTATCAATATAATAATACTATCAACAATAAGAGTCCAACCTACTAAATTCATATTGATACTCTTGTGAGTTACATATGATATTAATACCATTATGCCCTTAAAAGTCTTTCAATCAACATCCATTCTATACCTCTTGAAATTGGAGTGAATGCTCATTACTCATATTTGGAAGAGTTCACCTTGTGGCTCTTTAAAAACATGAGACAACATTAGGTTCATGTGGGAGGGGACAATATATATATATACATATATATATAATATATATATATATATATATATATATATATATATGGTGTGTGTGTGTGTGTGTGTGTATTTACACAATGTGGTACCTTCTTCCTCCATTTTTGAGACAACTGAATCTGGAGCTAATTGACTGGATATCAATAAGTCAATGAAACTCATTGATTTAGCTAGACTTACTCTACAGTTGACCCCAGGGATCCACCTGTCTTTCCCTAAACCAATTTTTTATGAAAATGGGGATTACAACTCAACTCCTCCTGCTTGTGCAACAAGTATTTTACCTGGGAAAACAATTTTCTATTGTTTTTCAATGTCCATCCTTTATAATCTTTCATATTTCAGGTTGCTAAAGAGTGGTATAAATATTTCTCCTGATTGCAGTTTTTGTTCATATTCATTTAAACCTCATTCCAATTTTAATGATTATTTTGAGTACATAAAAATTCATCGACTAATTTTGTATTTACTTAAGATATAACTTTTATGATTTCAATCTCTCTGCTTCTTAGCTGACAAGGGTTACCATCCTTACCTTTGGCTATTTTACATCTGGGACATTACAATACTTCCATCTCCTGCCTTGCCTTTTTTATGCCTATAAAGTACTGCTTGGACTCTGAGTCTTGTGATTTTTCTGAAGATTGATCATATTTTCAGAGTTCCTTGATTTACTTGCTAACAAAATTGCATATCCCTATATTGTATCAGAATATCTATTTTCAGATCAATTTCTGTCACCTTTGATTTGCTATTGGCATTCTTATAATACCAGACCTTTTCAGAGTTGTAGACATCCTACTCATTTAATTCTCATAAAATCTTGTTCATCCTAGTTTATAGTGGAAGACACTAAAGAACTAGCCCAAGATCACACAATTAGTAATTGTCAGAGTATACAACAAAATCAAATCCTTGTTTGTTTTTCTCCCTCCTTGTATCTCACAGGCAAAATAAACACCCGAGGAGTACTGGAAATGGCTTGATAACCAAAGTATTTCTCCATGGCCTTGCCTCAAATTCTGAAACCCATAGTGGTCTACAGCTTCTTCCTTTAAGGCAGCTGTTTAAATGCAAATTTTCTTGGGAAGGGTGTCACATTAATAGCTACCACCAGCTATTAAGTCCTAAACACAAATCAATGTTCTTGTTCTCCAGACTAGACAGGTCTCTAAAAGATCTTAAGGACTGAAGGGAATTTTGGGAATGAGAATGTGTAAGGCCATGAGTGTAACGAGTGTAACGATGCTGTCACAGTGAGGACCTTGGACAAATGACAGATCACAAGGGCTGGGAGTTGGGCAGGACCTGACAACCGAGGCTACAAAGGAAATTGTCTAAAAGCACCATTAGAAGAGATGGTAATTGCAAAGATCACCTGCTTTGCATTTTTGCATATAACCATTACAAATTCTGGCATACATTTTGAGCATGCTTCAATTTTTCTGATAAAACTCAGGAAATTACTCTTCCTCTGAGTGTATATGGTATATGCTAAAAATGAAGAATTAATCCAAGCTTGCCAAACCTGATTCACATAAGGTCCCAGCACGAGCTCACATTTGATACTCATTAACATCTTTAACCTACTCCTTAATGTATTTAACGAATAAATGCATCTTACGCCCTTATAGGACAATTGGACCTTTTGTTTTCAGCATTGTGCAATGTGCTGCTAAAAGAATGTATCCTATAATAAACAAACTTCATCATGCTGCTTTGTTGGGAAAATCATAACTAATGCCTTGATGTTAGAGAGGTAAATATAGAAACAGGTCTAGGTTTATAATTCTTTCCATAGATAACTCAGTCTAGTAAAGCAATTCTAAGACTGCATACATTACAAAATTGCTTAAGTTTTTAAAAAGTGACAGTTATTTTGCCACAGTAGTGAATATTAGTGTCTGATAAATTTGTTATAAAATATTAGAGGATTAAAAACAAACAAAAAGATCATCACTTAGGATCGGATTAACAATAGAAAGGAAAGAGCTTGTCCTAAACCTCTAGGTGAACAATGGCATTTGAAAATGAAATACTGGCAAATTGCCCATCTCCTGTGGGAAAAGCAGGAAGGAGGCGGCAGCATCTTTGTAAGCAATCATACTGCAGAAGGCAGGCTTCTTCCTGGGGCATTAACAACATCTCAACAGGACTCAGAGAGTTTTGTCAAGAGCTACAATTTACACAATAATTACACTCATTGGAGCAAACACTGATCCCAAATTGCCTCGACTTCTTGTTCTTTCCCCAAATCAACTGTTTTGTCCATACACCCAAGTTGTTTCTAAAGGATTCTTTCACTGGAGTTTCCATTTTAACAAAGAGTATTTTGTGTATGCCTGTGCTTTATTTTTTCCAAACACTTCATAGAGCTGATTTCTTTCTATTAATGGACTAAAGGGGGAAGAAAAAGAATATATTATTTCAGAAGCTTTTGATATACCTAATCATACTTCTCCTGTGTTCACAGGAGAAATAGATGTTTCTTCTAAGTGTGGTTAGGCATACTAATCACAATTTAGTAAGGAACACAAAATCCAAGTGCAATGAAAGAAAACCTAGATTTATGTGAAAATGACAAAAATTATAGTGAGCATTTTACATGACAAAGGTAGTTTTCCGACTATTAGTTGCCAATTTTTACAAGGACAGATGTAAAGCTATCTTTTTTTCCTCTCCCAGATGAATAGGATGAGAGAGAGAGGTGCATTTGCTGTATTGGATGCTCATGCACTTACTGTGGCTGTTTGCATTGTACTCATGTGTCCGCTAGTCTTGATGACATGGGAATTCAGGGACCCTATGATCAGACTCAGCCTTCATGGTGCCATGAAAGAGAAGTGATTTTCATCCACTACAGCTCAAACTATTGATGTCCGGGCTCATTATACATTATTAAGTTCTCTGTGGTGTTGGGACACCAAAGAGAGATCCTGTTAAGAAGCAGAGAGTGCAAAACAGGATCAGTGGGGTATTGTAATCAGGTGGAGAAGGAACGCAAGTGCCTGAGAAAAGACCTCCAGATGGTGATGAAAAAAAGATGACCTCCAGTGGCGATGCTACACAAACTCCTATAGGGGAGCCTCATGGCCACATGCTGAGATGGGAGTTAAAGACCAGGAAGAAAGAGCAGCCAATTTTCCCTTCTAGGTAGCGATCAGGGCAAAAGCTTCCTTAGGGATAAAGGGCAAACCCTTCCAGGGGTAGAAGTCTGTTATTATCTTTGAATGCCCATCATTCATGCACACTCCTCACTCCTGTCTGGCAAAAATTAGATGTCACATATATATTTATGAAAATAGTCTTGCATGCGTATTGATTTCATGAGTGTTGATCATTCTATATGACATAGCTGGGCTCTACTATTAGTCAGTGCTTACATTCCAAAGATTCTTATTGAATGTGTTTATAAAGTAGGCTTTGCATTGCTGCTACCTGAGAAACACTAATGATTTATCTTTTTGTGGTTATGATAAATTTGTGCCCATTCTTAATTGTATCTTCTCATTTAGTGTGAGAATGAAATAAATTCAAATGGTTTGACTGTTAAAGTGTTATACAAATAAAAACAAATTATTTTTCATATGGTCGACATGAAATTTTTTGAATTAACCTCCTAAAGGAAGAAATAACCAAGTTCTGTGAAATAATGAAGTGACTTCCTACTATTGGGCCCTACCAGTATATTTTTCATTTCTATTGCTCCAACAATTGATGCCATAACCATAAATTAAAATTTTAAGAGTAATAGTAAGAAGAGTTGATACAAAATTATCAAAATATGTGACCAATGCCATTCCCCCAACATAAAGGAAATTGTATATAGTAAGTAGGGGAATCTAAGGGCATATTTCTTTGTCAATATTTTATTCCGATTTTGTAATGTAACTGATTCCATCTGATTTTGCAAAGAAAAACACATTCCATGTAAACATAAAATCAAAACAGATTAAAATAGAAGTAGATATAAGTAAGTTTTCGCTGGAGACAATTATAATCATATGTTTTAGGAACATGCTCCATGTAAGAATGTGTCTATAAGACAATGGTGTGAGCAGATAGTCCTCTCATTTGTGAACCTGTTTAGCATTTGAAGTGAGCTTGAGTTGTCATGAAACCTACTTGAAACCTGTCAGAATCAAACATGAGAGAGAGAGAAAAAAAGAAAACTACATCCTGTGAAGTATGGCCTTTGTTATTCATGTAATGTATACACTGTAATCCTGCAGAAAGATCATTTAGTCAGAGGGACAGGGAGAGGGCTCAGGAGAGGGAGAGGACAGAGGAAGAAGCATGATCCCAACCTGTTTTTGTTTATTGCATTTATAATCATCTCTACATACATGAGACAGATAACTGGGGAGAGGTGGGGAGAGCTGTGACCTTTGGGAGATTTCCTAGGAATGCATCAAAGAACCGGATTCCATTTTACCTGGCTGTGGAGGCAAGTCAGTTTTTCCTTCCCATAATAACAATTTAGTACTTTTTTCTATGAGAGCATTGACTATGTATTCCCCAAATATAAGAGACTGTTGAATAAAGAGTATTTTTTTTTTAAAAAAAAGAGACATAAAGAAATCTACCTGCCCTCTCTGTGCTTAAAGCAGGGTATAGATTTACAAATCCAAAACACATTAAACCAGGGTAAACAACCACTGGAGACATCTCTAGATGTCTGCCTAAACATACAAGGAGAAATCTACATCAGCCAACTTTACTAAGGAATCTTGATCTGCCTCCACACTGATTGTTCTCCGTCAATTCAGTTGCCTTTTCCTTTGTCTTGCCATTTCTCTAAAGCATTTTGTGTTCTTTGCTGAAGATGTTGTACAAATTAGAATTCTAAGCAACCCTCTGAGAATTCTCTTCTAAGTATCTCCTCTTCCTCTCCCTCTCCGAGCTCTCTTCTCCTTCTCCTTCTCCTTCTCCTTCTCCCTCTCCCTCTCTCTTTCCCTCTCTCTCTCCCTCTCTCTCTCTCCCTAACTATATATATCAGCTTTTCATTTCTCTAGTCTGCCATCTAGGACAAGCTCATTTCGGTGGTAAACTTAAGAAACTGGTTATTTTTCTTTCCCATTACCTTATTATTGATCCATGCATGATTACAGCTATCTAGTTGTTAATTTATTAAGGGGAATCATTTTCTCATCTGTAATCTCCATTCTTACCTTGGAAACTAAAGTTGAGAGGAAAAACTGAATGCCAAAGCTGGGGCTAGCATTTCATCCATTGAGAACTGCTCACTCTCTCTCCCAGGACACAAGGAAGGCTCTGTATCTCTCTTTGTGGGGATGTAACTTTATGGCAACTAGGTACAGAGTCTGCAAATGTAAACCCTGGCCTAGGTACAGAAGTAGCCATGTGTGACTACCAAACATGAGCTCTCAAGGCCATATCTCATCATGAGGGATGGAGATGTAGAACTAAATAGTCCCCAAATCTTTATGTCTCAACTCTCTCTAACATTCCAAGACTGTATCTGAGTGCAGAAGTTAAATGAAGATGGGATTATTGATGTTTAACAATTCCATTACCAGAATTCTCATTAGGGCAGGGTGCTAAAAAGGAATCTGACCATTGCTTACTAATCAGAAGAAAGAATCTGTAGTGAGTGTAATTTAATTTGACTTTAAGGAATTGCAGGGATCTGCAGCAGGCTGTGAGCCACCTGCTTGAGAACTCACCAGAAAGTGCTGTGTGTTCAATAAGAGGAAAGAGAAAGTCTCTGCATTCTGGGGGCTCAGATCAGCATGGTCATTAGCACAGCTTTCTCAATGCAGCAGCTTAGCCTTGCAGAAGGCTGCAAGGTCACATGCTGAAGAGGCACAGAACACAGCCCATCAGAGCCATTCCAGAGACAGTTTGGGAGTGTCTCCTTGAACCCATGTGCTTTCTGCATTAGACTATTTACATTTGACACACAGCGTGTCAGTCAAGGGAGAAAAGACAGACATCAAGTGCTTGGGGTCCTGATATACCATTTAGAAGTGAGCCACCAGCTGTGGCAATGAAAATATAAGGGGAGAATACAATCTTTAAAAAAAGAACTCTTTGAAACATAAAAGAAAAATTACAGTGTGCCTCGCTTGATTGTCTACTGTACAGAGGCAACTGACACTGACTTGAATTTGTGGCCTTGTAGCCCAGGAGCCTTCAAGATTATCTAAATTACTCAGGCTTGAAATGAGAAAACTTAGGCCTCGGCTTGCATGTAGACAGACACAAGCACTTTGTTTTTGTCAATCAAACTCCAATACTACGCATCACTCGGTCCTCTCCGCCACCCAGTCTCTTAAACACAAAACAAGCTGACATGAACATATAATCTTCATTCTTGCTAAGCATAGACAATTGAGAACTATAATCATAATATTCATAAAAAATGTACTAATATATCCCTCATCATCCGAATATTATCAATATTGAAGCTCGGTAGTGTCATTTTGATGACTGACAGTGGGTTTTGTGATCTTTAGGCAGAGTTCTGATTTGGTGCTGCCCATGATCAAGTGTTTCCGGCAGAACATTCCCTAAGGACCTGCTCTCCCTCTCTCCTTACAGCCTGCAGCTAAAAAGGAATATGGCTGCCCCATCCATTAAGGGCTCTTACCAGCTTTCCTAAAGAAAGAAAATATCATAGTTAATTTTGATTTTGAGTAGGTATGTACCATTTATAAAATGAAAGTCTCCAGGCTTAGAGGCACATGCCTTTAATACCAGCACTGGAGAACTGGAGAGGCAGAGAGAGAGAGAGAGAGAGAGAGAGAGAGAGAGAGAGAGAGAGAGAGAGAGAGAGAGAGAGATTGAGCTGCATGTTCAAGACAAGCCTGGTAGCAAGTTCCAAGACAGCATCATTCCCAGCCTGGTGTTCCTAAACTCTCTGCGGCATCTATATCTTCCTTGTTAGTTTACAGAAGTCCTACTGACGATATGGACTCTTCTAACTCTCCCTGTCCTATAGCAAAGCTTCAAGAGCAGGATTGAAGTCTAAGTATTTTGTTTAGTTGAATTCATATGTGTGGAGAATTGGTAACTCACCTTTGCAGAATGACGCAAGAACTCACTCTGGAGGCAGGACTGCCAAGTATGGCATGCTTTTGTCCCTCAGAACTAGTTGTTAGTAAGTACAGACTCTGGACCCCCTTTTGTTATTTACAGGAGATCAAAACTTCAAGAGGTGTGGCTACTTCTCCATCAGGAAGACCAATCAATAGATACACACAAATGCATCCAGTTCAGCCCTATAGAAACACTGGCTTATGAACTAGAATTGATTTTATTGTTGAATCTATCAGTATGGTGTCACGGAAAAATGTAGTAGGTCCATTAGCAAACCATCATTGCTCTTTATATCAATTCCTTGCTTTATCTGATGTGTTTTTATTTATTAATTTAGCATATTTAGGCCTTTCTTTATTAATACAAACTGTTTTTTGACTTTAAGAACACATTTATCAACATAACACAACTAACTCTTAAAGTTCTGTTTGAAAGTATTTCATACTTGATGGGAAAACTATGAACTATGTGTGATGGAGAAAATTCTCATAGAAACAGTAACATATAATATTCA
The DNA here is from genome assembly GCF_003668045.3 of Cricetulus griseus. Classification (NCBI taxonomy): domain Eukaryota; kingdom Metazoa; phylum Chordata; class Mammalia; order Rodentia; family Cricetidae; genus Cricetulus; species Cricetulus griseus. The sequence goes on from NC_048597.1 coordinate 21,104,237, forward strand.
TCTTACTGAATTACAACACACTGCAGCTCTAGAGTAATAGGGGTAGACTAAAAGAAATCCTACTTGTATTTTCATACATCTAATACTGGTCAATGTCAGCAAAGCAGTTCATAGCCCAGAACAAGTTTGGGGACTAGTGAAACAAACATACAACAAAACAAAGAAATAATCAGAGATCCATTCAAATAATCGCATGGAAAATAAGATAACACCGAACCGCCACCCCATCCATGTCATTTCTACCTTGTCCTTTCAGTTTCCTTGAAGTTCAGTGTAAAAATGGGAGAAATTTACAAAACTGTATCCTTCTTTTTCCAAATTACATTCTTTAAGCTGTTTCAAATTAATACCAATTCTGGGGTTTATAGTTTATTTTATTGCCTTACTGTGGAGGAATTATAGTTATGTATGGAGCTAGTAAAGTTGATGTCAGTGAGAATGCTGTGAAAAGTGCATTTTGATTGGAATTAAAATTCTTGAACATTCTACAAATTGTAGGCACCCAAACTCCACAACCATCACTTAAACAAAAAGAAACATTCCATAAGAAGATACTATTTATTTCTTTACCCATGTATGTCCCTTTTAGGATTTTATGTATCATCTTTGCAAGAGGGAAGGGAGGGCTATAGGTAGCATAAAGACATCATGACAGCCCACGTTCTTTCAAGACCTCCTCAACTTTGTTAAGTACCCTTGGTTTCCATAATATATTTTACTGCTTATTTCTAACCGAGATCTTAACAAAAGTCAGTACAAAGCAGATAGTGACATTGTTTTCTGAATCAAAAAAGTTTGAAGCTAAACATTTGGCAGTTCATCTGAGGGATCTTTTCCCACCTGCTCAATTCCTTGCTGAATTTTGTACTTGGAGGCTTAATGCCATCCCCCAAGGGTAGACCAAGTGCGCCCTGGCAGCAACTGACTGAATAAATTCCCTAGCATCTGCAAATATTAATTGTTGGTTGAATTTGGACAGCTGAGGTAGGCAAGTCTTTGCTTTTTTATGTATTTTTTCCTGCATGTGGTTCCAGTCATAATTATAGGAAACTGGATGATATGTGACATTAATAAATGCAAATACATTTGGGTGAAGCCTACTTTCTACAGTATTGAAGAAAAACAGTTATAGTCTCTTTAATGAGTGATAGTTGTAACTATCAAATAGAAACTACATTAAGCATCAATAATGGCACTATGTGTGCAAAAGAATTAAAAACTATGGTGTAAATATGCATCCCTGAGTAATGTTGATAATGCTTTGGAATTGTGATGGAGAAGGCTATGTGGAATCGTGACACAAACTCTAACAAGATGAGAAACTGCACATATTTTCCTGGGATGATTGGACATTTGGTACATACTAAAAGTCAGATCTTGGGAGACAGAATATCTTTAAAGGCAGACACACATTTTACTGATACCAGCACTAATTATCAGAAGTCAGAACAATGTGTCATACAAGTTAGACACTCCAAAAATAGGTGCTGAATAAATGAATGAGTCATGAAGAATTCCCTACTTTTTTGTGCTGGAGATGATGCTATGAAGAAAAGTGTTTGTCACATTCTGATCACTTGAAATAGGTTTCATCTGTTAGTTGTCACTCATGTTCTATTAACAAATTCATATATAACAAGCATTTCATTTCTAAGTTAATTTTAATTATGTGTATGTGCATATGAATGGGGGTATGCCCATGTGAGTGAAGGTACCCAAAGAGGTTGAAGACACTGCAAAACAGATCTCACTGGAGCTGGAGGTATGAGCAATTCAGAACCACCAGACATGGAGGCTTCGAACCAAACCTACAAATTCTCCAAAGGCAGCACATCATGCTCTTCACCACTGTGCTATTCCTCCCGCCCCAGAAGAAGTATTTTACGTGTCTATTTATTTAATTTTAATATCATACAGAGGGGACAGAACTGTGTAAGGATGGGGTTAAGGCATGGTTCATGAACGCTTCACCTGACAGATGCCTTGTCTCTTATTTTACATGCAACTGAAGCTTGAATGCAGTGGACCAACTAGCGAACTGCTGTTAGGTGGCAAGACTACTTGATGCTTTTTTGGAATAAGACTAATGGAATTAAAGGGCAGAAGAAACATATATATATATATATATATATATATATATATAATATATATATATTGTGATACAAAGTAATATAGTAAGTGTCTTAGAGTTCTATTGCTGTGATGAAACACCATGACCAAAAAGCACTTTGGGGAGGAAAGAGTTTATTGGCTTATACTTCCACAGTCCTGTTCATTACCAAAGGAAGTCAGGACAGGAATTCAAACAGGGCAGGATCCTGAAGGTAGGAGCTGATGCAGAGGCCAAGGAGGAGTGCTGCCTCATTGACTTGCTTTCCCTGGCTTTGCCCAGCCTTTCTTATAGAACCAAGGACTCCCAGCACAGGGATGGCACCACCCACCATGAGCTGGTCCTGTCTCCATTAATCAGTAACCAAGAAAATGTCTTTTAGCTAGACCCCCATGGAGGCATTTCCTCTGCCAAGGCTGCTTCCACTGATGACTCTAGCATGTATCAAGTAGACACACAAAACTAGCCTGTACAGTAGGCTATTGCATGATTAAATAGTACACACAACTCGATCTCAAAAATAGAGACAATTTTCGGTAAGCTTTTGACTTTTTATCTCATCGATAAATAACATAAAGCAATATGAAAGGACTTTTGTATATCTAAACACACAGAAAAAGTAAAAAGTTTGACTATGAAGTTTAGACTCAGGTTAGTGAAGACAGGGCTGTTTTACATTTTCTAATTTGCTATATGACTCAATCCACTCTGTTTCTTGAGTCTTGGTGGCCTAATATGCAAAGCAGGGTTCACACATTCTGTCATATTAGCTTTATGCTTGCAGTAAAAGTAAACTAGGATGAAAACCATGAAAATAAAGTAGTTTATCAGAGCATAATGATACAATTAAGGGTATAGATGGTGGCCATTCTAGAAATGGATTTGAATGTATAGAAAGGATTCCAACCTAAAATGATGAAATGGAAAACACCAAATATGATTTACTTTTAGAAAGATAATACATCTCATGCCTATCTAGGATAAACATCCTTTAACTTCTGTTTGTAAGTTTTAGCCTAACTAATGCTCTGAGTTATAATACACCCTAGCAATTTGAAAATACTTTCAACACAAAATCAAAATCAATTTTCCTGCCATTGTTTTATAGAAACACACACACATACACACATATACAATATATACACACATACACACAGCTTTCTTTAGTTGATTCTTCTGATTTTCTGCTTGCTTTGTTTGTTTGTTTTTTTTTTTCTGATTTACATCCTGAATCCAGTGTAGGAAACAAACAAAAAGCAAAGCAAATCTTGTTGCCTTTCCAGTGTGTGCCTTGTAGAAAGACGAACAGAAGCATAGCCAAAGCCTGGAGCAAACTGTTGTCTGTAAGATAGGCTCTGTTACTGTGGACATTGGGTTTTCTCAGCTGTGGGCCTGATCCAGAATGAGTAATAATCAGCTGTTCCTGCATCTTAGGTTGACATCTTGAAGTTCCCGCTAGCATTCACTGTAGAATTGAACTCAGATTCAACTTCCCATCAATGTTTAGTGCAGACAATCAAGTGTCACTTTCAGTTGCTCTGCTGTGAAAATATTCAGGTTTAGCATAAATTGCTGGCTATAACACTTGTTGAGCTAGAAAACTATTCCTTGGAAAGGGAATCCTTGAGGGTTCACATGTAACACACTCAGAGCAGAATATGGTACATGATTTTCTAAGGATAGGTATTACACAACTGTGCCCATGACTCATTGGTATCACTTGGTACTATTTTGTATTATTTTGGGGATTAGATCCTAAGCACTTAATCTAATTCCTCTAGATGAGATTCTTCAATACATTATTAGATTCCTTAGGAGATGCTATTGTTTGCAGAACTATACCTGCTGGGTAATATGTGACCATTTCCTCATTGAACTCTTAGGAGCTCTGATTACCCTCAGGAGATTCCCCTAAGATCACATTAATGATCCTTCATGGACAGTGCAAGGACCTCAGGTAGTCCTCCCTCTCCCACAAGGGAACAGTTTAAGGCAGGAGAGAATTTTCTTTAGTGGTTTAGTCCCCTTGAAGTTGTCCACAACACTACAAAGTACCTCTCTGCTGTGGCTCCTGTAAATGACCCTAATTAACTCATCAGTTCATCAATGGATGGATTTGTTTCTCTCATTGTTATGAGCCCTTTATCTAGGGGGAACACATGCTTCTGTATATAGCCAAGAATGGTTCACATTACACTTGGAGATCAACAGATGAGTTTGAGAAGACTACTTGCAATATTTCTGATGTGAGATACAAGACATGAAACTGAAGCTCAGCCACCTGAAGGCAGACTATTCACAGGGGAAGTACAGATGTGGTGCTTATAGGAAAATGGTCCCTATAGGGAGTGGCACTATTAGGAGGTGTGTCCCTTTTGGAGTAGGTGTGTCATTGTAGGAGGAATTGTGAGGGTAGGCTTGAAGTTTCAAATGCTCAAGCCAATCCAAGTGGCTATCTCTTCGTGCTGCCTGTTAATCCAAATGTAGTCCTCTCAGCTATCTTTCTAGCACTGTATCTTCCTTCGTGTTGCCATGCTTCCCACCATTATAATAATGGACTGAACCTCTGAACTGTAAGCCAGTCCCAATGAAAATGCTTTCTATAAGAGTTGCCATGGTCTCTCCTTGGACCTATAATGGCTCCCTCTAATATAGTGTCTCTCATCCTGCTCTCTCTCCTCTATTCATCCCCCAACTCAATATTTCTGTTCCTCCATTTCCTCTCCTCCACTCCTCTTCTCCTGCTCTCAATCTGGCAGCTCCCTCTTGCCTACCCTCATGCTCCCAATTAGCACAGGAGTTTCTGCCCCTTCCCATACCTGGGGTCCATTCCTTTATCACTTAGAGTCCTTCATGTTTCCCAGTTTCTTTGGTGAAGAGGATTATAGGCTGATAATCCTTTGCTCTATGTCTAAAATTCATATATGAGTGAGTACATACCATATTTGTCTTTTTGTGACTGGGTTACCTCACTCAGGATGGTTTCTTCTAGTTCCATCCATTTGCCTGCGAATTTCAAGATTCCATTGCTTTTTTCTGCTGAGTAGTACTTCATTGTATAAATGTACAATTTATACATTTTGGACATTTTCTCTATTCATTCTTCAGTTGAGGGGCATCTGGGTTGCTTCCAGGTTCTGGCTATTACAAACAATGCTGCTATGAACATGGTTGAACATATGTCCTTGTTGTATGAACATGCATTATTTGGATATAAACCCAAGACCCTGCCTGGGGAGTAGAGGGTGGATGGGGTAGGGGGTAGGTCAGGGGTGGAGGAGGAGGGTTGGGGGTTAGGGGAGGGAGAGGAGAAGGGTTCGACATGTGAAACAAGCTTGTCCATAATTTGAACTAATAAAAAAAGTTGCCATGGTCATGGTGTCTCATTACACAACAGAAACCCTAACTCAGACAACAGCTATGACTGGTATTCCTTATAAGGTTTGGAATGGCATGCCTTCTTGCTACCATGGAATTTGTTAGGGGTAAAAAAAAAAAAAAGGCATGCAACTAAGACAACTCAGGAGGTACAGTGAAGACAGTTCAGGATATACTGTCCTCCACTGGGTGGTGTGGGTTGGTACAACTCCTTGACGAATTGGGTCTGTCTCTTGACTAAGGGGACATCCTTTAAATAGCCAAGAGAATAGAGAACATCGTTATAGTCCTTGAAAATAGCACACATGGTATAAGATTGATTATAAGCAGGCTGTCGCATCAGTCACATTGGCCCTTACTTTGTGCAATAAGACATTCAATTGAAGCTTAGCTGTCTACCCAGAAGGAACTCGCCTAGAGGAATTATGAGAAAAAGACACTATCCTACTCACTAGCCACTAAGTTGTCAGGCAAAGTGGGCAGAAAAATGGAGGATAAATGAGATGGAAGTGGTAGCTTGTCATTTCTTGTAGTTGGGGGAGAATAAGAGAAAGTGTAGACAAATTGGATTTCTGCTAAATAACTCTTCCTGGGATGCCAAAATTTAGTCCTGATGGAAAGAATCAGGCAGGGAGGAGGATTAGAGTGATGGAGAAGGAATAGAAGATACTCCTTCGGTCTGACCTTGAGTACAAATGAAGAGAAAAATCCATGAGAAAGTATGCAGATGAGGCCTGACATAATGGCACGGTATGGGAAACTATATTACACCCTGATTGTGCACTACTAGAATTGGAAATGACTTTTAAATGAGAATGAAAGAACCTCTCATGGGGCAGTTTATGAGGTTGTGAGACTTCAAGATGGATGAAATCAGGCTTAGTGCTCTGGAAGCAAAGAACTGAGCAGTACACATGCTAGTCCTCCTAAGACAAAGACTGAATAATCTGAGGCAAAATAAGTGAAATAAATCTTTGATGGATAGAATCATAAGGACCATTTGAGACACTTGATTTTCACTGCCTGAAATCCTCATGAATATCAGGGACGTAAGGACAAAAGAGGACGGACAGGCATTTCTGAAGGACACGCATTTCTGAAGGAAATGGGCATATGAAGGGTGGTGTTTAATGACCAGCTCACTAGGCCACATAGGACTGTGTCCAAAGGAAGGTACACGCAGTGGAGGCTCTGGCAGATATGACTTGTTAAAGTGGTATGTAAGTTAATTTCACAAAATGCTAACCAAGAGCAGAAGAGAGAAGGGAAAATACAAAGGGGTCTCTTCGAGCCTCTTAAAAGTAAATACATCTGATTTCTATCAAACCAGAATTCCCAGTTAGAGAGGCAGGGATTATCAGACGCTAACTTCTTTCTGTGACTCTCTGAAAGGCGTTAGGGTCTGAACAGTAGTTTATGGAAGGCACCAATAATAAAATAATGCAGATGAAACAGATTAAGCTTCTCTCACAGTGGGTGCTTCTCTTTCCACAGAAAACTTTGTACATTTCCCCCCTCGAGTAGGAATGCTCAGGTTAGAGGCTGTTTGCTCTACTGGGTATCCTTTCAGAAGCTATACAGAGACAGCAATAGAGAGGCAGCAACCCATCCAGAAAGTCGAGGTATAGTCTGTCAAATTCCAGGAGCCACCTAGAGCCACAGTCATGACAGGTAGACATGAGTACATTTTAGTGTAGAAGTATACTAGTAGAGAAAGACTTATTCCATCTCTGGAATCTGGAGAAGTAGCTTTTTCATGTGAAGTTTACCAGCCATTAATTAATATCAGGACCCTTCTGGAAGGTCTGGAAAGATCCAAAGGACTCAAGGCAAAACAGGACCAGAAAAAGAAATGGCTGAGAAGGGAAACTGTAGCACCTAGCTCTAAGAATTGTACCTAAAAAGTACTAAGGCTCCCTTTTAGAAAAGCAAAGGGAGGTTTTATATCAAACCCTTAACTATGTTTTTTTGTACACCACTGATAAACAGTATTGACTTGTATCTATCAATGGCCTCTCCCTCCAACACTCCTGGCAGACAAATGACAGAGGGGCTACATTAATTTATTATTATTTTCAAAGTTTTTGCATATCAGTCATTGTAAATGTACTTTTGAGTTCCTGCAGTATTTTTTTCCTTTGTTGCTCAAGCTCCTTGAACCACACTCATTGGTATCATTGAGTAACAAAGGACTGAATGTGAAGTTTATGCTCAGCTACTCAGCCTGGGTTGCTAAGCAATGGATCAAGTTGTCTAGCAAGTCACTCAGTCCAGAAGATCTCTGGTGATGGGAATGACTTCCTTTGGTGAGTTACCCATAACCATGATCTGTAGCAGATTTTGAAAGAATGATATCCACAGGCTTTAAGTGTGGGACTCCAATTCCTGAGAAAAGGTTATAAGAACTATATTACTTTTTTTCTCTTCTATTACTGTGCTCATGGCTGAGGTTCCAAGACAACTCCCATAATCAACTAATCTGGGCTCATAGAAACGGAACCAACTATCAGGAGCTTATATGGGACTGGCCTAGGCACTCTGCATATATATTATAGTTGTGTAGCTTGGTCCTCTTGTGGTACTCCTAACAGTGGGAACAGGGACTGTCTCTGACTCTTCCACTGGCTTTTGGGGCCCCACTCCTCATAATGGGTTGCCTTGTGCAGCATTAATCCATGGGGAGGTGCTTCGACTTACTGCAGCTTGATATGTTAAAACTCATGGGAGACCTTCCCTTTCTGAAACAGAAACAGAGGAGGAATGGATTGGGAAGTAGGAACAGAGGAGGGGTGGGAGGAGAGACTGTGAGAAGCGAAAGGAAACTGTGGCCAGGATGTAAAATAAATAAGTAAATCTATTTAAAAAAAAAAAGATTAACTGCAACAACGTATCCCACAAATCTATTTGATGTAACATTTTCATTACATAGGAGCATTCACAAACGAAGACCTAGACAAACGAAAGTTACAAGAATAAAGAAAAACAATACAGTATGTTTGTGCTCATTAGTTGGAAAATGGAATCTCGATCAGAGGAATTGCCTCCATGATCCAAGCCTCTGGACACGTCTCTAGGATATTTTATTGTTTATTGCTAATTGATGGAGGAGGGCTCTGCCTACCCTGCACAATACAATTCCTGGATAGCTGGGCTTGGGCTGCATATACATAATGTAGGCATATGTAACAATAATAATTAAGGAAGAAGAGGTCGTGAATTTGAGGAGCGGGGGAAGCACAGGAGGAATTGGAGGGGAAGAGAGGCAAGAGTGAAAATGACGCAAACACAGAACAAATATATATTGCTCTCAAACACTAAAAAACAAAACTTTAACTAGAGAAAGACCTGAGCAAGCCAGAGGAAGCAAGCCAATATACCTGTTTGTTGCTCCTCCAGTTTCCTTCCTTGAGTTCTCTCTCTTGACTTCTGTCAGTCACAGATGGTCACCTGGGAATTGTAGGAGGAAATCAATCCCTGCCTCATCATGTTTCCTTGGTCACATCTTATAACAGCAACAGAAAAGCAAACTAGGACAGCCATTTTGTTTAGTAATGACAAAGAGTGCAGAGTTTGACGAGGCCAAAGAGTTCCTAATCTATTCACAATCACCTTGAAAGGTTCGGGCTTTGACACTGATCGGCTCTACCTCTTTAAGAGACAGACCCTGGCCCCTGACAACAGTTAGGGAAAGGCACAAGAAAAGTGCTAAGTCACCCACCATACATTACGGCCTGCTGAGGACTCTGGGCATGCGTGGAACCTCTGGGCATGCACAGTCTTCCCTTTAAAAGCTCCAACTTCTCTCTCTGCTTCCTCTCTTTACCCCCTGCTCTCTCTCTGCTCACTCCTTCTCTGCTCTTCTCCCACATACCCTCGCTCTCTCTGCCTCTCTATGGCAACCGGCCATGGCGGTCAGCCATTACCCCTGTTCCTCTTCTCTCTTAAGTATCCCTACTTTGCCGGGCCCTATAATAAACGAGTCAACATGTCTCATCTCGCAGCTTTCTCTTTTCCTCTTTTTAAATAAAAACATAGCACACCTGATGGGAGCTTCACAAGGATTCCTTGTCCCAATTATGCCATCCTCTTCCCATAAGGCACTTGGGAACGGAGGCCTTATGGTTTATTTTAGAGAAATAAAGAAGAGAAAGGCAGACGGTGTGTGCTTCTGCTTTCTCCTCTGCCGCAGTGCTAGGTACTGAGGAAATGTGTCCTGAATCCCAGTCACCACTTCTAACTGGGTCCATGAGAGACCTAGGACGTGCATAGAACACCTTAGGACCTGCTCATTTCAGAGAGACTTGAACACTGGTGAGTTGCGAGAAAGACAAAGGAAGACACGAGGCTCAGACACAGAGGGGGATGGAGTGATTTCCCATTAATGTGTGCTCAGTGCTACCGAGGATCTGGCATGTTTAGAAGTCAGATAATTAGTATGGTATAAAAAAAATAGAAACAAACCCTATCACTTGAATATTAATCACATTGTGATTCCCCAAAATAGAAGCAGCTCTAACTTTTCACAATTTATTTTTAGAATGATAGGCATACATCAGAATTGGAAAACAACTTCTGTGGATTTATTTAAAATTCATGCTATTGATGGTTTGTGTGTGTATCTAATATATGACTATAAAATGCTAATGATTTGAACATGTTTAGCAAGAAGGCTCACATGGAGAGATTTTAAATAGTGAAATTATTTGTTGGAGCCCATTTTTTTTTTCAGTTTTATATGCCTGTTTCTCCTCTAAGGAGGTGGGAGGAGAAAGGAAGTTGAGAGGCCATTAGATATATTCATTAGGAAGATTTTAAATTTTAAATTTTCCTAGTTGAGCAGCTGTTGGCACTAGATTACTGCTGAAAGAGAAAAAGTCACTTTGGGACAGGATGTGGCCATTAGTAGGTTACCCATGCTCCATTGGATGGCCCCAGGCCTATTCCTATATGGTCAGGACTAATTGGACTTAGGGTTCACTGCCACTGCTGCTGCTAATAATAATAATAACAATAATGACAATGGAGTGGGGAGGGAATGTGTTGGTGGGGTCTGGGGAAGTTAGAAGGAGGTAGTGAGAACAGGTAATTTCAAAGTACATTGTATATATGAATATAAATATACTTACATCGTATCTACCCTCTTCCTCCAATTCTATCTGCTCACATTCCCTCTCACTCCTTCCTCACTGATCTCTTTCTCTACAGTTTTTATTTTTAATAAACACACAGACATCAGAAACCTTACTGAGACCATGATCACTGTTTTTAGGTAACTGTGTTTGAGCTTGGCCATTTGGGATTAGATAACTCATTTGGGGGCTCGTTGCTTCTCAAGACTTACTCATTGCCAGCAGCTCTAGGTGGAGCCTTCTGAAATATCTCCTTTTGATACCGGCATAGTAACTAGTGTCGTTATTACACAGGTATTGTTTGAGAAATCATAGTGTTGAGATCCCATGGGTATAGAATCTCCATCATGCCTAGAAGACACTCTCTAGCAACAGGCATCTTGATGCTCTGGCCTTTTTCCATTTTCTTCCCTTCTGTGATGTCCCTTTGAGTCTTAGGTGTAGCAGTCATTTGTAGATGTAACTGTGAGGGCTAGGAAACCCTAGTCACATATCCTCTGTGTTTGGACAAGTTGTAGCTTTCTGTAGTTGACCATCACCTGCTACAGAAAGATGGTTCTTTGGTAAAGGGTAAGAAATCTATGCATGTAAAGGTTATCTGTCTAGAATAGTGTTAGAAATTATATTGCCTTAGGAAAATGGCAATAGTGAGGTCTCCTCTAGCATCTATTATCAATACAACCAAAGCAGGTTGACTAGGTTTACAGTACCACCTATAAATTCCCTCTTATTGAAGAGGCAGCATGTTCAATTAGACAGTAGTTGGTTATCCCTGTTCACTTGTTTTTGTAGTTCATCTTTACATCTGGTTGGTTCCATTGGTTACTTTTGCTCCCTTGACTGATTGCATAGTATCTGGTCTTATGAGAGCTTTTCCTCAGGAAGGAGGCTTCCAATTCATTTCTAGACATTTTCTCAAAGTTCTGTGTCAAAAATGCAAGGTCCATCGAAATACATTACTTTGAACATCTCTTGGATCTCACTGAGCAGCAGATGGAAGGGATGTTTCTCATGTCTGTCACTGAGGTTCTTGTTGGATAGTCCACTGCTCTTGGGAAGTTGGGGGAGCATTAGAACACCATATGTCATAACTTTATTTAAAACACACACACCTAAATTAGCTTTAAGTCAGCTTACGAAATATTTTCTCCTGTCGTTTCTTCATTCATCCTCGGTATTTGTCTTTTCTGTCTTCTTCTTCATCTGTATTACCCTCCCCTCACACCTGTTTTTCTACTTTCTACCTCTTTATCACCTGTGTCTACAACTTAACAACAGAAGCTGCCTCTTACATAAAGTGAATCATTTTATCTTTACTCAAAATGAGCTTATCTTTATAGTCCTCAGGAATATGGTCTTATAATATGTTCCTTTGTGATGAAATATAATGAAATTGCATCCTAGTGAATATACTGTGTAAGATATATGCATGCATATGAATAGAAAAAAAAAAACTTTTAACTACAGTAGGAAAGGAAAACATGGGAGTTACTTCTAAAACAGTGCCCTCTTCAAAGAGAAAAAGCCTAGGGGGGTTTCTTCCAAGATGTAAGCATCTTCAGTCAGGAGAGCACTCCAGAGGATGGGAACAGTTCAACTAAGTATACTCCTGAGCATGCTTAGTTTGAGATCATCAGTCAAGACTTAATAGACACCTTGAGGCTTTCTTAGCTTAGATCATCAAGATGGTGGCAAAAAAAAAAAAAGGCCTTGGAATGCTCAGTTTTCTCTACATCATTTTAGGTAAAAACAAACAAAATAATAAATGACTCTTTGAGTGTGGGTTAATTTAATAAAGTGCTTCCCTTTTAGGGGCCTGTTTTACTTAGCCACTAATACCCTCTCTCTCCAGAACCTTGGTATTTGCTCACCAAAGAGACTTTTTCATCACTACGCTGTCATGTCTGTCTTTTTAATTTTCAGAATGAAAATCAAATCAAGGCAATAGCTTCCATTCCTTTCCCATTCTGCTCTATTCCTTGGAGAGGAAATCAGTGTGCCAGAGTGGTTCACTTTATTGTCACTGGGAAATTGCTAGACTTTGTAATCATTTCTCCATTGGTTCAGATTCTGGTCATAAGCTTGACATTCTTCAGTTAAGATTACCACTCATTTATTGATGTTTCTCATAATTGAAATCACACACACACACACACACACACACACACACACATATATATATATATATATATATATATATATTATATATATATATATATATTACATATGCAGCATTGTCTTCTCTGAAAGAGATGCCGAGGGTCCAAATTTTTCAGAAGATAGTGTATTCTTTATCAGTTTACCAGTAACAAGCTCTCTCAATAAAGCTGACCCTTTCCTTCTGGGATGTGTGTGTGTCTTAATTAGGGTTTCTATTTCTGTAAAGAGACACCATGCCCATGGCAACTCTTAAAAATGGAAAAGCATTTCATTGGGGTAGTTTACATTTTTAGAGGTTTAGTCCATTATCATCATGAAGCAACTTGGTGGTGTGCAGGCAGACATGGAACGGGAGAAGTAGTTGAGAGTCCTATATCTTGATCAGCAGACAAAAGGAAGTGGTCTGTCTCGCTGTATATGACACGAACATAAGAATCTTCAAAGACTACCCCCATAGTGTCACACTTCCTACAAAAAGGCCATACCTTTCATTAGTGCCACTCCCTTTGGGAGCCATTTTCTTTCAAACCACCATAATATAAAAAGAAAAGGAAACTGTATGCTCTTATCTCTTCCTGATCAACAGTATAGTCATTTTGCTAAGAAAAGATTTCTTCCAGAAATCAGAATGGCTCATAGTCTTGTGATGTTGATTCTGACTTTGTAATCTTAATTGTCTTCAGTGTGTTCTTTATTGACAAAGATGTAAGGCTTTTCAACTATTATCCTCAATGAACATAAAGTAGACCAAAGGAAAAGCATGACAATGGAAGATGAAATTGGAGAAAAAGGAGACAGGAACTGAAGAAGAAAATTCCTTAAGGGAAAGAAAGAGTGGTGGTGGCAGCCGGACAGCAGTGGCTTACACCTTTAATCCCAGCACTTGGGAGACAGAGGCAGGCAGATCTCTGTGAGTTCAACGTCATCCTGGTCTACAGAGCAAGTTCCAGGACATGCTCCAAAGCTACAGAGAAACCCTGTCCCAAGAACCCAAGGAAACAAAAAACTTCCTTAAGGGACTCAGGTAGACTTCAGAAATTCATCAGAGGATAAATACTTAAAGAAAATCTCCCAGAATCTCTGGGAATTGAAATCAGAAAGTTTGTGCCACAGAGATGCAGAAATTAAGTAATGCTACTCAGTTTTTTCCTATCCTTTGCTGAACTTAAGCCCATAGTGAATAACTCTGTTTATGAGTGTGGATCTGCACATTTCATTCAAAGGCTAATGGAGTCAGGAGAGTTGAGTTTTGCAGAGAATGTACTCAAGGTTCCTTCCGGCACTAATGACATTCATAAGGAGTAAGACACCAGTGAAGCCCTCAAGGAGCTCCATACTACTGAAGAGGGAGATGTTCAGTAAACCATGTTAACTCTAATTGCTTTGATGATGTTTTTAGTAAATGCAGCTGAAAGGGAAGAGGTGCCTAAATTTGCCTGGAGGTGTCAAGTTCAAAGTCACAGAGTATAGTATTTGATTTGAGAGTTTTAAAGTGAAAAAAAGTTGTTTAGACTCAAGAAAAGAGACTCTTGGGCAGTGTATTAAAGTAAGAGAGTAGAGGAACCAAGGTTTTGCTCTGGCATCTACAGAGAATTCAAACAATGTTGAATTACATAGTGGGGAATGCAGGACTGTAAGAGGTTCAAAAGCAGCAATGAGATGTTCAAAAGCTATCTTCTGTTGTATCAGACTGTTTAGGTTTTTCCCTTGAAGGCCAGTGGAGAAAATATTACTAACGATTTTCAGAAAGCCAAGAAAAGGGAAAATCCCACATTTCTGGTGGCAGGTGTTTTGGAGACATGCTGGCACCTTTCTCCATCTCTATGGAACAGGACTTTTGTATGACTTTCCTCACCATAACTAATGGGCAAATATGTTTGAGGAAAATATATTCTACCAGCTTAAAATTTCAAGCTGCACAGAAATTATTCTAATTTTCCATATTAAAGAAAACCACATGGCATATTAAGTGCTGGTTTTCCAAAGCTAATTTTATATTTTCTTGTTCAATACTCTATCACAGTAAAAGGAAGACATCCTGGTTAACACGAACAGAAAAAAAGTTTATATAAAAATACAAAGTAAATAATTTTACTCTTGGAGTATTTGTAGGAGAAAGAATATTTTCTATCTGTAATCCCAAAAGTTTAATAATTGAACCTATTAAATATAATAAAAACATAATGATGAATTGCATTCATATACACAGGAGCCTACTAAGACAGGAGACCAGAAGGGAGTCCAATGTCAGCTCTAGGAGACCCTGTGCACACTGCCTTAGGGTTTGTTGAGTTCACATGGACATGGATCCTGTTGATTTTTTGTTTGTTTGTTTGTTTTGTTTTGTTTTGTTTTGTTTTTGGAGACAGGGTTTCTCTGTGTAGCTTTGGAGCCTATCCTGGCACTCTCTCTGGAGACCAGGCTGGCCTCCAACTCACAGAGATCCGCCCGCCTCTGCTTCTTGAGTGCTGGGATTAAAGGCATCACCACCAACGCCCAGCTGATCCTGTTGTTTTTTGAGTTCCTTGTTTCCTTGGCTTTATCCATCCACTTTGGCTTTTATGCCCTTTCTGTCTCCTCTTCTACAGGACTCCCTGAGGTCTGTCTGTCTATCTATCTGTCTGTCTGTCTGTCTGTCTGTCTGTCTGTCTGTCTATCTATCTACCTATCTATCTGTGTATCTAATCTAGCTGTCGTCTATCTATCTATTATCTATCTATCTATCTATCTATCTATCTATCTATCTATCTATCTACCCACTCTCCATTTCTCTTTCCCTACAGGTACTTTGCATTAAATCATGACTTCCTGTTCTATGTTTTTGTGGAATTTCTGAGTGTGAGATTGAGTGGGTCTCTGCATCTATATCTGTTTCTTCTGCCTTTTCTTGGGCTATTTCCTATTGTTTGTTTTGTCCTTTTCTGATACTCCAGTTTTGTTTTTTGTTTTGCTTTTTTGTTTCCAAGTTTTAAATCTCATTTTGGAGAAAATGCTTGCTATAGAAGTTTTCTGGTGGACTCTGTAGGATTACTATATATAGACTCATGTC